>NC_056744.1:679272908-679400408 GCF_019279795.1 Protopterus annectens | reverse complement strand
TCCTTACTACTTTTCTGCCCAGAACAGCACATTCACATTGTCTCTGTAGTCTTGTGGCCTGACTAGGACCACGTGGCAGCAGAAACACCAGTCAGGCTATTGATTCCCTTGTAGCCCTGACTACAGAAACGAGGTTTAATAAACCCTGTATCTGACGCCATTTTTTCAATTTGCTAGGCTCGCAGAATCCAGCGGCAGTAAGACCATCGTGTATGCCTTCTACAACTGTCTTTTTATAAATACTTTATGTTTTTTTGCATTTATATATGTGAGGTAGAACTATTGTGTAAAGCGATTGCATATAATATAATACTTCCATAAAGTGGTGCTGCATAGTCAAACTAGAAAGCAAGTGTGTTTAACAGTGATATATTATTAACTACAGAGGAAGGGCAGCAGGGATATTGTCTTCTAGGGACACTGTTAAGAGTATCGTGTAAGGTTGATACCCAATTAATGGTTAGCTGAGATAAGCATAAGCTAGGCACCAGTGTAGCTAGGTAGAAAATGAGTGACATAGTTGCGTATTACTGAATGGTTTGTTTCTGAATAAATCATAACTATGAAGGGCATATTGCTGTGTAACCCTACAATAACTGTAACGAGCGACTTACTAATGTTTTTTTTTTTTTTTTGATTTTGCTTGGAATCAGGACATTTATTAGATATTTAATACCTTTTTTTTCTCAAAAAATTTTTTATTAATTATATGAATAGCAAGACAATTAAAAGATTATACATAACAAGAAGGCATAAATGAACATATAACAATTCATCTAGTGATAACAACCTTCATGAGATTTTGATAAGTTATTTAGAAATAAAACATACACCATATGTACACTATATACAAGTTAGGCAACCTGAGAAAAAAAAAAAAAAAAATTTAACATTAACTATTTAATATGTTTAGAACCTTTTCTAACACAACCTTTCTAATAGCTTTTTTTTTTGGACTTCCACCTAAGTATCTTTGAGCATCAATAAATTTAAAAGCCATTTTCTGGAAAGTAACCCATTTTAATTTAGAACGATCAATCCAATTTTGTATTATATAAAGTTTTAGTAATGAGCAAATAAAAATGATAACATGAATATCAACTTTTGAAAGATGAATCAATGGAATATGTAGAATAGCAAATTCCCACGTCAACGTGGATTTTTGATATCCCATTTTCTGCAGTCTGACTTTCAAAGATGTCCACAATCTGTGAGAAAATGACAATACCATAGAATATGAAGGAGGTCTGCTTGGGGATGAGAACAGCATGAACACGAAGGGGACTTATTTGGGTTAAATTTGTTTAATTTGATTGGGGTAAAGTAGGCATCATTATTAATCATTAATTGTGTGTATGCTAATTTTTTAAAAGGGATAGATTCCTTAGTGTGTCTAATAGCCAGGACTTTCTGAGATTCTGACAACTGGGAATTATAATTCAACCAAACATTAGATAAAAGACAGTTGTGGTCCATCATTAAAGAATTAATTAATTTATATGAGTTTGAGAGCATTTTATCAGATGATGAAAGTATTTTGATAATTGTGTTAAGGTTTTTCAATTGTGAGTCTATGGGGACCAGAGATACAAATTTGTTTTTAATTATTGCTCTTAGTTGTGTAAGAATTGGTGAGTAATTCCAGTTTACTTTCAATAACTTACGCCAGTCAGATAAAGGCAAGTCAAGATATTTCAAAACATCTCCTACTTTTAGATTTTTAATTAAAGGATAATTTGTTAAGTTCAAAAGTTTATTGTCCAATAATATATTTGGGTTTAGATGAATTGGCTGAACATGGTGCGAGATCTTTTCTAGTTTACACATTTTGAGTAAGGTTTTGAAATCTCTAATCTTTTGTTTAAATACTGTAGATATATTTTTAATAAATAAACTATCCAGAGAGATAAAGGGAATAGCTTCAGGATTTAAATTATTAGAAATGACATAATTATACCATAATTTTATCCATAAAGAGTGATTTGGATAAGAAGTGTTATTGAATTTAGAGATAGTAAGAAGTTTATTGGATGAGACAATCAAATAATAGAGATAAAGATTAGGTAAACCCAAACCTCCCTTGTCCTTCGAAAATGCCAATCTAGAATAGGAAATTCTAACAGATTTAGGGAACCATATGAATTTTGCCAAAGCTTTATTTACAGACTCAAAAAATTTTTTAAATGATCTGATCAGATGATGAGAATTGGTAAAGAAATTTAGGCAGAATATTCATTTTAATAATGGCCACCCTTGAAAGAAATGAAAGGTTTAGATGCTTCCATCTGTCCATATCAGACAATATAGAGTTCCATAATTTATTAATATTATTTTGAAAGGAAGATTTATTATTGTGTTCTAAATTGATTCCTAAATATTTTATATTATAAGTAAACTGAAAATGATCGTCTGGAAACAAAAAAAGATTTGTGTGCTAAATGATTTAAGGGAAAAATATGAGTTTTTGTAGAATTTAAAAGATAGTTGGAAACCAAAGAAAAATAATCAATAGAATTCATTATTTTTCTGTAATCAGATAATGGAGTTTGAAAGTAGATTACTAAATCATCCGCAAAAGCAGAGAAATGAATATTAGTATTAAGAATTCTAGGGATGTTATGAAAAGTATTTTGAGTAATAAACAATAGCAAAGGTTCTAAGCAAATGTTGAAAAGAAAAGGGGACAATGGACAACCCTGTCTTGTTCCTTTAGTGATCTTTATCGGAGCAGAAAATTGACCATTAATGTATAGTCTAGTAAACATATTCTTGTATAAAACTTTTAAAAAATTTATAAAGAATAAGGGAATATTAAAACATAACATAGTTTGAAATAGAAAATTCCAACATACTCTGTCAAAGGCATTTGATGCATCTATAATCAAAGCATATATAGGGTTTGGATTTTTCTTAATGAGATGAAGTATAGTCTCTAAAGATAGAGTATTATCCCAAGCATGTCTCTGAGACATAAAACCTGATTGATCTGACGAGATAATTGAGGGTAAAATCCGTTTCAATCTGTTAGCCAGAATAGATGACAGAATCTTAATATCCACGTTAATTAAAGAAATGGGTCTATAATTTACTGGGTCAGATTTATCTTTATTATTTTTTAGAATTAGAATGGTTTTGGATGTGTTCCAATGAATATCTGAGATATCATTAACTCTTATATGATTGTAAACTTTAAATAGAAAGGGAAGAACTACCAATTTGAAAGTTTTGAAAAATTCTGGAGTAAAACCATCAGGTCCCGGAGATTTACCCAATTTAAGATTATCTATTGAATCCGAGATTTCTTGTACCGATATGGGGTAGAAAGTAGTTTTTGCTGATTATCATTAAGTTTAGGGAACTGCAAAGAGTCTAAAAAGAGTTTTGAGTGATTATCTTTAACAGAATTAGAAGAACCTGAATATAACTCAGTGTAAAGAGAGGTGAAAAGTTGAATAATCTCTTCATCAGTATTATATAATCTGTTATTATAAGATAAAGATGTAATATTTGGATTTCTGAAGTTAACTTTAATAATTCTTGCTAACAATTTAGATGGAACCTGGGCCCACTCTGAATATGAAGCAAGTAGCTTTTGTTCAGCTAAGGAGAGGTTATTTTGGTGAAGCAGAATTAAATCTTTCTGACACTCAAAAATTTGTTTTTCTAAAGTAGCATCATAGTTCAGACTAAGATGATTTTCCAACGAAGAAATTCTTGATTTTAAGAATTCCTCTTTCTTAAAGTATTGTTTTTGAAAAAGCAGCCTTACTAATAAATAAACCTCTTAATCTTGCTTTACATGCAGCCCATTGTATGTCATAAGGAATGTCTGATGATTCAAGACTATTCACCATTTCATTTAGGATTTCTGAAGCTTGTTTGCAAATATCTTCATTTGACAATAAGTTATTATTTAAGTTCCACTTATTAAACATAGTTTTATTTTTGATATTGGGTTTTATGTTCAATTTTAGTGAAATTCTTGAGTGATCCGAAAAGAATCTGGGTTCTGTAGTAAAGTCCACAATATATTTTGAAATATAATCTGAAATTAGAAAGAAGTCTAATCTGGACCACAAATGATAGCACTTAGAATAATAGGTATATATATCATTCTTGTTTATATTTTTAACAGTGCGGAGGGGATCTATTAAATTATATTCTGTCATCAAATCATTTATAGCCAGAGTAGATTGAAGATTATAGGTGACAGTGGAGCGGGAATGATCAATTACAGGGTTTATAACTGCATTCCAGTCACCACCCACTATAATATGATGATCCTTATAGGATGCAAGAATATTGTAAATTTTTAAAATGAACAAATGTTGTGAATTACATGGGCCATATAGATTTAAAATTAATAAGGGTGTGTCCAAACCAGCAATAGAAGTGGTAAATAAGCACCACCTCCCCTCATCATCAAACTTCTCATCAATAATATTCCCAATGAATTTTTGTTTAATGATTATAGCTACACCTCTGGAGTTAGATGAGTCACCTGAAGCTATAATCTTTTTGATCCATTTTTTTTTAACTCTTTATTCCAATCAATACGTAAAATATGGGTCTCTTGAATAAAACAAATGTTAGCCTGTGATTTAAAGATCATATGAAATAATAGTGACTTTTTCGCTTTATCTTGAATGCCTCTAACATTCCAAGAATCTAAAATTATGTCAACAGGCATATTCTACAAGTATAATCATTATTGATGCTATAAAAGTGAACTCAAGGTGCAAATCCAACACAACATTAAAAAGAAGAAGAAAAAAAATAAAAGAAAAAACAGTCTTTAAGTATTCAAGCAAGTCATCAAATAACATTTGTTGAAAAAAAAAGAAAAAAGGTTTTCTAAGAACCATGAAATGTATAATAATAACCTTTATCCTAACCCTAGTGCCTACCCACCAATCCCCCTGTGATAAAGGAAGAGCAGAAGAACATGAAAAAACATTGTAATTATAGATAATAATAACCTCAAGTTAGAATACAAATTACTCAAAGGAAGCCTAACATAACATAAAGTCCGAGTAATACTACTAAAAATATATACAAAATTAACTAATTTCAAGACGTCCAACATGCTTAATCCCTACTTCTAATACTAATCTAAAGCTCCTATCCTTAAATTGAAATTTATAGTGATTAAATGTATTTCCTCAAGTATTTCAAGAGAAAGAGAAACAAGTAAGTAATAAATAAATCACACTCTGCTTAACTAGAACACTCTGTCATAAGAAGTAATACAATTTAAACTGAAAGATATGTAAGATAACATATATAAGTATAACAAAACCAACTGGTAACATTATAATATAAGTAAATAAGCATAGCATTACTGAACTAAAGATAATAGTCATGCACTATCTACTGAACCTTCTTTAGTACTTTAGTGATAATTTCATTAATCAACATGACCATTAGTATGATAAAAGCACTAATACCTGTAGAATGAGTATTTAGTTATAGTTCAAATAAAGCAAAAAACAACTAGCAAGCAACCATATCTCAAAATGAAAAACAATTCAGTCTGGAGATGCATCTATTAACTAGATAATAATAGTACAGGAACTATTCAAAATGAAATATTATAAGCTGTAAGGTTTTAACACTAGTTAATATACATGAATAAATATAATTATATTATTAAATAGTAACTTAAACAGCATCATATATATTGGACTGAATGTACAACAATGTCCATACATATAATTTTAAATCTACTTTTTGAATATTTTACTAATGACTCTGTTAGGTTATGTAGCCATACTATTCTTCTAAGCTATAGATGTAACATAGCAAAACAGCATGAAAAGACAAGGCTTTTAAAGTAAACATTTTGAACATCTAATTAAAACAGAAACAAGCAAGCTAAATGCAATAAATCTAAGGGCTTAAATATATACATGTAGATTCAGCTAATCATATTAAAGATAGTTATTTCAAACCTTTCAAATAAGTAAAGGCTTTCATAAACATAAACTACTAATCATAAATATCACATCCAGCCTCTGAGAAGAGAGAGAGCAGAGAATAGAAAGAACATGAAACTTTCATATGAACAGGTATACTTTGTAACATTTGTCAAATTAAACACTTCAGTATAATATAAAATATTGTATGAAAAATATTCTGAATAGGAAAATATGTTCATTTCTTTACACATCCTTTAGAATTTTAATATATAAAACTAACCTGTTCATTTGTTTCCAGAAACATTTTCACTCTGCTTTATGAAAGTAGCAGCTTGCTTTGAAGTCATGCAGACACACTAAAAGTCACTGAATATATTATGTGACATGAATCTGTTTAAATTTAAAAAGCAACCTTCATTTATGAAGAGAAAACACTTTAAATAATAGCCAGATCTATTAAAAAGTTAGTGCTATTGAATACTTGTTGAAAACAAGCAGACTTGTGTATTTGAAACTGCCCTTCTTTCCTCACAAATGATGACATCACCATCCATCTCAGAGAGACTGTAGTGTGCATGTTCATGCAGAGCATCAGCTGGAACTCTGAGGGAAGATTTTCTTGCTAGAATGTTGAGATGGAATGTTTTTCCCTCCAAAAATCATTTAGCTTACACAGAAGGCTGTAACTCCAAAGCTTGTAGTAAAATTAACATATTATCTATTTACACAGCAAGCATATGTGAGAGAAAGAGAAAAAGTAAATACAGGAATTTAAATGCTTCTATTAATCCACACAAATCTAACAAGCATATATCCTGTCACTGCACACTGTCACACCAAATCCATCATGTGTAAATTACATGACAAGTTCTTAAGGTAATATAATTATGTCACACCAGAATTACAAATCATGTAACACAAATACTGTCAGATTAAAGAAAAGAAAAGATCAAACCTTATTGTAGTTCTTTAACAGTAGAATATTAAGATACAGTGTCAGGAAGCTTTTAAATGTTTTAAGAAAAATGTCTTTTGCATCTTTAGGATCTGAACATACAAATCTTTTGTCATTAGCTGTGAAAGACAAGGTATTAGGATATGCCATTCAAAATCTAATCCCTCTTTTTATTAAGTCAGCACAATAGGGGGCTAGTTTTTGTCTATTTAATTTGATCTGTGCAGGAAGATCTTGGGAAAATGATAGTTTGTGAGACTTCCATATGAATTGTTTCTTTGTTTTAGCAGTTTCTAGGATCTGGAAAGTGTCTTGAAAGTTTAGTAACTTAGTATAAATTAAACTTGGTGTGGAAGAATCTTGCTTTGTACGCAGTGCTCTGTGTGCTCTCTCTACAATTATAGATTTTGAAGAAGCTTCACAATTTAACAGTGTTTCAAAGATATTTTTAGTCACAGATAACAAGTTTTTATTGTCATAAGATTCAGGTAAACCACGAATAATGATGTTATTTCTTCGACTCCTGGCTTCCAGATCCAATATTTTAGCTTGTAAATCTGAAACAGTTGTATCTCTAGATTTAAAGTCACTTTCCAATAAGTCTGTTTTAACCTCCAAAGCTAAGATTTTATTTTCAATAGTAACAATACTATCGTTTATTTGCTTTAAAGATTTACTAAAGTCTGCAAACTGTTCTGAAAAGTTTTGTATAGCACTTTGGATTGGTTTTAATGCTATTTTTAGTTCTTCTAAAAGGAAATTTGAGCCATTTAAATCTTTATTACTTACATTAAAAGTTTCTGTAGGTTGTCTAGATGATTTCAGTCTTTTGAACCTGAATCTTTTTCAGGAGAGAGCATTGAAGTATATTTGGCCTTTGTAGGCTGAGTCTCCATGGAGTCAGATTTTGTAGCCATGCCCAGAAATGGAATGCAGTTAACAGGATACCAGGAACCAGGAACAGACTGGAGCAGTAGGAGTCCCAGCAGCAGAGAGACCAAGAATGTTCTGAGGTAAAATAAATCCCAGGATAATAATTCCAGAAGAAAAAATAATCCAAATGCGTAGAAAAAGATTTATAAAATCTTTTAGTATAAAAATTTGAGGAAAAAGGTTGATGTAAAGTTGTAAAAAAAAACAAAAGTTAAATAGCTGTGAGGAGCTCAGAGAGTAAGGACTAGACTAGTCGGCGGCCATCTTGGAATACCTCACTACTAATGTTAGTTATGCTAGATTTTTGCACTGGCATACTGGCTTGATATAAATGTTGTGATTGAGTACTAGTATATGGAAAGAACATGCACTGTTAATTATCCTGCAATAACAAGAAGTGTAATGCATTGAACATTTGTGTGCTTAAAAGCTCCAATTCTATTTCCTGTTACAGAATTGTTTGGCTACTGTGTGAACTATTACTTAGATGTTAAGTGCATTGAAGTGTAGTGCACTGAACATTTATATGCTTAAAGCCTCCAATGCTATTTTCTTGTTACAGAATTGTTTGCCTACTGTGTTATCTTTTATTTAGATATGTAGTACATTGAACAATTGTATGCTTAAAGGCTTGCTACACTGTCCTAATCTGCACCTATATTTCTTCATTTTTCCTTCCTAGAAACCTACTCAACTCCCTAACCCAACTCAGCCCACCCCCTTTGAAAGGCTTGCAATGCCAAGAGACTGCTGTTTGTAAACTACAGAATCCTCTCGCAGTCTAAATATATTTTTAATATAGTCCTGACACTAAAGGAGACAAGGTTAATACTTCTGTATTTATCTTATCAAGGTTGAATAGTGTATTGTAGCACACTGCTTGGGGGACCCGGTGCACTGGCAAAATCACATTAGGGTTCCTAATACCCTGCAGTTTAAATTTTAAATTAAGTGGGACAGCTTAAAAGAAAAGGGCAGCTAAAGCTTAAAACTAAAAGGGACAAACAAACATATATCAAGGAAAGAGTGATTACTTGCATCTTGCCCACTATTTCCTTGCTACTTTTCTGCCCAGAACAGCACATTCACATTCTCTCTGTAGTCTCGTGGCCTGGCTGAACCCACTTCATTCGCCTCGTCCACTCGGCTTACTCCTATCCCCTACCCTAGCCCCAATTCCCAACCACCCCCACTTCAACTACATTTATTCTCTCCCCTCCTCACCTGAACAACCCCTACACCAATCAACAACCTCCAATCACTCCACCCCAACCACACCCCCAAGTAAACTCCCCACTCAATAAGCAAACTAAGCACCTAGGATCCACCCCATCACACCCAGCCAAGTTCTTCAACTACAATACTTCTAAATACCCAAGCTCTACCTAGACAAATAATGCAAGGCATACTACCACTCCTACTGCTAACTCTCACCACTCTCGCCTACACCACATCCATGCACACTAACACACCATTAAACAATACCTTCCACATAACACATACTTTTACACATACACACACTCACAAATGTCATCTGTTCCACATTATTTAATGACAACTCAATATTTAATATATACAAAACATACACCACACGACCTTTCACAAGACAAATATATTGTAGATTTAATACAGAACTAGCACACTCAATTAAATTCAAACTACTCCTTAGAAAATGGCTACAAATCTCAGGGGACATACACCCCAACCCATGTCCATGCAATACCATACTCTCAAACAAAAAAATCAGACATACTTATTATTAACCTTAACTCTAGAAATATATCTAACAAACTACATGACTTACACATATTCATAGCTCACTACTCCCCTGACATACTAACCATTACTAAGACCTGGCTAAAACCCGGCACCCAAAATGAAGAAATTCTCCCCCAAGGATATAACATCCTAAGACTAGACAGAGGTGTTAGGAAGGGAGGCGAAGTTGCAATTCTATTTAAAAACACACTTAACCTCCAACCTCTGTAAACCCCTCTACCCAAATTTCTGAATGCCGAAACATTAGGCTCAGTTTTATTTCTAAACAAGAAAAGTGAATCAACATTCTCTGCACTTACATCCCTCCAGGAAACAACTCTCCCATAATCGAGGAAAGCTTACAATGGACTAGAGGCAACCTGCCTCTGGAAACTATCCTATTAGGTGACCTAAATTTAGACTGGCTAGCCTGCAACTCTAACAGCCCCTCTAACCATATTACCTTATTTGGGTTCCCACAACTCATCCAAGAACCCACTAGAGTAGACAGGAAATCTCAAAAACAATCAATCCTTGATTGGACTTTAGTAAACTTCCCCAAACAAAATTACCAAGTGGGCTGTCTACCTGATGAGTTTAGTGATCATCTCCCCACATTCCTCCTTTGGGAATGTGTAAACATACCCAAACCCTTAGTTTATAAGCAAATTAGGGATGAACACAAAGTAAACCCGCAAATTCTTAACAGTATGTTACAACAATGTAACTGGCACCCATTACAAATTCTAGCATTAGACCAGGCAATTGATTTATTCAATAGTACTTTTACCAATGTCTTTAATACAGTCGCTCCCATTAGAAAAATTAGAACTAAAGCAAAATATGCCCCTTGGCTAACTAAGAGCACAAGAGCCTTACTAAAGTCCAGAGATAAAGCCTGGAAGATCTGGAAAAAGAATAACACTAGCCTAGACAGACAAAACTACCAACAACTTAAGAATCAGGCCAAAAAACAAACAAAACTTGATAAACAGAACTACTTCCTAGGTATCCAAGACAAACACTCCAAAATTCCCCAAAAGTTTTGGCAAGCTATCAATTCCCTACTAAAACCCGGCAAAACTACCACCCCAGCTCCCAACACCAACACTAATAATGAGGACATAGCTTCTGAATTTAATCATCACTTCACAGAATCTATTCTGTCATTATCTACCTAACTATCCAAGAATAACTCTATATCCACCCCCACCACAAGTCACGATAATATACCTTCCTTTACTCTCTCACCTGTACCAACCTCTATAATTAAAAAACTACTCTTGAAACCTACCACTCTTGCAGCTGATGGTTTACCCACTAATTTCCTAAAAATAGCAGCTGAATCCTTAGCTTAGTCTGTATCAATTCTTATCAACCGCTCCATACAGGAAGCATACATCCCTCAACTATGGAAAGTCTCATATATTATCCCTCTTCACAAAGGTGGCAGCTGCAATGACCTATCAAACGACCGCCCCATTGCTATCCTATCCCACCTATCTAAGCTCCTTGAGAAATGTATTCACACTCAAGTGATGCACTACCTGAATTCACATAATCTCCTCTCCATCACACAGCATGGCTTCTGACCAAACCATAGCACAACTACTGCACTTCTCTCTTTTACTAATCAGGTTATCCAACTTAGAAACAACAACAATTTTGTATCAGCTATATTCTTAGATCTCTCTAAAGCATTTGACATGGTCTCATATACCATACTTTTAGGCACTCTATCGTCCCTGTCCTTTGCCTCCCCTACTACTGCCTGGTTCAAAAACTATCTATCTGACAGGAAACAATCAGTCCAATAGCAAGATGTGTCATCACCTCTTCTGCCAACTACCATAGGTGTTTCACAAGGCTAACTATTGGGGCCACTACTATTCTCTATTTTCACCAACAAACTACACACCTCCACCCAACATGCCTCCCTTTCATACAGTGTGCAGATGATTCAACACTAATCTGCTCAGCACCATCCCTAACCACTTTACAACAACTTACCCAGGAATCCTTCAGCTCCATGGAAAGATGGATTACTGATATCCAACTTATCCTAACCCCCAACAAGACCAAATTACTCCTATTTACCTCCAACAAATCTAAAACCTCTCCTCTTTCCTTCAGGTGTTGAGTTGCAAAAGTCCCTCAAGTTATGGCATATTTCTATTGAGAACTATAGCACTGTGTAGCACCACCATGATGTTATCTATATCTAAATTTGTTATGTTGGAATGTCCACCTAATGGATTATCTGCATTAGCTATACTGGAATGTACTCACTGTGAGGTAGAGTGCCTGAGGTCAGTCACTTCCATAAGTGCCACCAGTAGGTCATACCCGAAGCTGTCAGCTTTACAGGTCTTCAGGGCCTTTGTAATGTCATGGATTCTGGCCCAGACAGCCAGCTCACTGCTATTCCACTGTTATCTAGACTGGTGAGTTTAGATTCAGTGTGAAATATGTCACAGTCCCCAATGACTGAGTCATTTCCCTGAGTGCTAGCAGGTGTTGACAGCCTTGCAATCTTCTGTATATCTCCATTGTTTCTAGTTAGGAGCTTTGTATGATGGTCAGGTTGGTAGATGCAGGATGCAGGAGTAGAAGGTACATCTTGTGCCTGAGGCTAAGATTTTTAATCATGCCCTCTAGGAGGTTTTGGTAGATTCTTTTTAACAACTTTATTAAACATATAGATATGGGGGTGTTGAGTGTCTGGTGAAGTGTTGAGGAAGTGAGACAACTACCCACACTTGTCTGATGCAACAGTTTAGTACTCAAGCTAAAGTAAGTAATTACTCCTCGTGCAGGTTTTACTGTTGTTATGAAGTACAATAGGCAATCAGTAAGCATGGAAGCAAGTTAGCCACAGATGAGGTGAGAACAAACTCATAATGCCAGAGGTATGCGGTATAGGAGAAAGAATGATGTAGGATGAGCACAAAAAGCAGAAACCAATCACCTCATGCCAACTGAGTTAGTGGAAATAGCAGTCCAAAATTGTAAAAAACAAATGCAAGCACGGCTGTTATAGAATTATGCAAAACTGCAAGCTTAGGTGCTACAGCATTATACAGATACAATGCAAAAATGTAAGAGAAGCACAAAACAACAGCATGTACATTAAAGTAAGCAAATGTAATAAAAATATTTTCTAACAATACAGCACTGGTAAAAGAATTAATTTATTTGGATTTGCAAACTGCTATGTATTGCTGTCTACTTAGAGGGAATAAACTTCAGGTCAGCTGAAACAGTTTTAAAAGGAAATGCATCCACTAGCTATTATTTACTGTGGATTTGCATTGTTCTGAGGACTATAAAGTATTGCGCAATTCAACTCAAACAAATGTTAGTCCACGCAATGCAGTGCAGATTATAAACTGACAGCAGTGCAGATTATAATCTGACAAAAAACGATCAGCCAATACAAGCTTTCCTTGCAACTAGCTAACAGCAAGAAAGGCCTAAACATCATAATATAGCAGGGAGGCAATTCTCTTGCTGCCTCACAGTACTTGGCTCTCTGTTTGTGTTCCTGGTTCTGGTGCCCTCTGAGATTCGAAATATTCCGTCTCTGTTCCCATGAGTTTTTCTAATGCTGCTGTATTCATTCCACAACCCAAAGCATGCTAACAGTAAAACTGGAAATACACTAAAATTGTTAACTTTGTGTGTGTGTGTGTGTGTGTGTGTGTGTGTGTGTGTGTGTGTGTGTGTGCGCGCGCGCGCTCTGTATTCTTCAATGTACCACAGACTCATGCAGGATATACTGCTTGACAAGGAGAGACTTTGGCTTTACTGTGACTGTGAAAAGAATAATATGGAAATAAAAAAATAATGAAAGATTCTTGCTGAGTAGTTAACATGAAATTTCTTAAGAACAAAATTAGGAATTTCTAACCTACCTTAACTATGATTTTAAATATAACATTTTCAAGCATATTTAATCAGTGTATCGGCAAAAGTAGAATTTATTTCCCTGCACTTAAAAAAACATGTTCCTGTAATTGCACCGAACAGTTAGCTAAACTATGTTACTTATTTCAAACTCTTGCTCACTTACAAATAATATAACAGTATAAATTACAGGAATTTAAACTATCTTAACTGTGTTATTCCCCATTTACATAATTCTTTTTCTTTAGCATAGCATTAAACAAATGCATATTTTCTGACATTTCCTTGTAAATTATATGGGCATTGTCTCTTCCTTTCAATAATGTGAAACTAAAAATATCACTATTATACTTTTCACTGACAGTCTAGTGTTGTATTTTAAAGCATAATAATGTTATGCAATATTTGCACTTTGCTGCATAATCTTATAGCTTTGTAAATGGATTTATTCAATTTCCAGATAACAACAGCTGCATTACATTATAAAGAACGCTGACATATTATATATCATATTACTGCAATTGAGGACACCAGGGTGTCAGAGTGATTAGCACAGGCAAAAACACAGAAGGCAACTAAATAAATTAATCAGCAGTTCCATTACTTAATCAAAATATTGAATTATAGGATTTATGCTGTTCTTTCAAATGGAGTATGAGATTGCTATATTAGCTACCTTTACATTAATTTTAACTTTGGAGATAGTATTACTATAACCATCTTTTTTTATACTGAACATCTTTTTATTGAGTATTTTTCTTATATAGAATGCAAAATAGAAAGAGTAACAGGTCATAAAACATATGAAACAGTTGATGTTACATAGTGCTTAACATTTAGCAAGTTATTTAAACTAGGTATTACACATTTCTACTACAGAAATAGAAAAAAGCTAAGATTACACTTTGGATTACTATGAAGCTATGCTATGTTATGCCATAGTCATAACATTGTTATATTATAACAGTTCACTTGTATATTCTGGTTACAAATGAGAGTATAACTGGAGGCACAACACCAAACTACCTAACGTTAACAGTCTACGCTACTATACTCTATATACATATGTACAAGAATGTTACCTTAGTTACTGGTGTTAGTACAAGAATGTCACCTTAATTAGTGGAGTGAGTACTCTCAACTCAGAGTTGTGTGTACTATTTATGTGTAATTAACATTGTTTGCCATTTATGATAAAATATCAATTAATGTTTTGCAGTAGTTCTGATAATATGTTTGGTTTTATTGGCTTTTTGTATAAAGCTTCTTAGCCAAAATATGTTTTTTGGCCATGCCTTTGTATTCTGACCAGGATAGTTTGGATCTGTCCAACCAGTTTTTTACTATATAAAATTTTAATAAGGTGCATAGTGTTATTGTTATGTGTTTGGGAAAAGTATTCTTCTTACTTTTGAGTAGTATTGCTGTCTCCCAGGACAAAGTGAATTTTGAATAACCTGTCTAAGAGACGTCTTAGTGAGCACCATAGTTTGTAAACTGTTTTGCAGCTCCAGAATATGTGGGGGATGTCATCCTCTTTATTAGGGCAAAAAGGACAATAGGGTGACTTAGATGGATTGAATCTGTTAAGGTGTACAGGTGTACGATATGCATTATTTAAGATCATGATCTGGGTGTAAATTAATTTTTATATGGCATCAGTTTCGTAGTATTTCTAATAGCTAATTCCTTCTGATTGTCTGATATGATACTACCTTTTCCTTCCCAGAACTTTGAAAACAGTATTGTTTTTTGATACTTAATTTTTACTATTAATTTATATGTATTTGAGATCATTTTCTTTTTGTATAAAAGCAATTTTTGGATTTGTTTTAATAGTTTGATACCTTGCTCATTTACAATGATATCCTTGGTTATAATACTAAGTATAAGATTTGCTTAATTATCACCTTATAATTATTGCTTGCTCTAATTAGGATCTTGATGTTTTCCAGTGAGAGGTTTTGTAGTTTGTAGAAGTCCCGTACCATATAGTTTTTTATTAATGGGTATTTATCCAGGTTTACCATAGGGTTTGCTAGTTTTATATCAGGGTTCTCATGAATTAGTTGTAGAAAAATAAGTGTGTCTTTTAGATTTATTGATATCAGTAATTTCTTGAAAATTTCAGATTTATTAATTAAAATTGGATGAATATTTGTAGTCTTAAGAGTTTCTTGATTAATGAAGGGAATTGTTTTGGGGTTAATTTTAGATGTAATGATGATGTGGTGGAATAATTTAATCCATATTGGGCACCATTCATTACCTATTGGGTCATAGTTAGCAATTTGCATGATGCAACTAGCATTAATAATTTCATAGTACAGCTGAAAATCAGGAAGGCTTAGACTTCCTTTTTCTTTTGGAGGTATTAATTTATTGTAGCTAATTCTTGGTCTTTTTGGGTACCATTTAAATTTTGCTAGTCAAACTTTTATCTTTTCATGAAAGTGGCATTCAAATGGTATAGGAGCTTAGGCAGTATGTTCATTTTGACAACTGAGGTTTTTGATAAGGTAGAGAGTTTAAGCTTTTCCCATTTGTTAATGTTGCCTACTATATTTGTCCATGTTTTAGCTATGTTATTATTAAACATATCTGATTGTGTATGGCTGAAAATTATACCTAAATATTTCAGAGTATATTGCACTTTAACATTAGTCTCCGGAAAATACAATTCCTTATCTCCCAGGGGGTTGACTGGAAATATAATTGACTTATTGGGATTTATTGCATTATTTGATACTAGAGAAAATTTATCAATGGATGATAAGATTTTATTTAAATCAGTGTTGGGATACTGGAAGTAGATAATGAGATCATCTGCAAAAGCTGGCTATTTTATTTGGGTTTTAGATACTGAAATAAGGTGATGATATGTTCTCTGAGTGATTAGTAGTAGTAATGTTTCTATATAGAAATTGAACAGATTTGGCAAGAGTGGGCATCCCTGTCTGGTGCCTTTAGTAATTTGTATTGGGTTAGATGTTTTCTTGTTTATGTAAAGAGTTGTAGTTGCTTTACAGTATAGCATTTTGATCATTTGCATGTATTCTTTTGGGAAACCAAATTGAAAAAGTATAAAGAGGAGGAATTTTTGATTGACTCTATCAAATGCTTTTGTTGTATCCACTGATAAAGCATATTTTGGAGATTTGTCCCTGGCACATAGGTGGGATAGGGCATCTATGGTTAGTGTGTTGTCCCATACTTGTCTTTGACTCATAAAGCCTAGCTCTTCAGGTACAATTATTACTGGAGCTACTTTCTGTATCCTGTGTGCAAAAACTGTTGAAAATATCTTTAAGTCTATTTTTATCAGAGCTATGAGTCTACAGTTGTTAGGATTTGTGGAGTCTGTATTTGGTTTTGGGATAAGTATTGTTTTAGAGTTGCTCAGATAAAGGTCTGATATTCCAACTTCTATTATAAAGTTTTATAGTTTTAAAAGTATTGGTTTTTGTTGTTGCTTAAAATGTTTATGGAATTCTGCCACATATCCATCAGGGCCAGGAAGTTTCCCAGGTTTTAGCCTCTCAAATAGCCTTTTTTACTTCCTGTTCTGTTAATAGACTTTTGAGACTATTAGATTGTGATTCATTAATCTGAGAGAATTCTAAGTTATCCACAAAGGTTTGGAACATGTTGTCAAGTATATGATCATGTGGACTGTAAAATGGTTTGGAATATTTCTTAAAAAGCCCCTATTATTTCATTATCTGAGCTATAGGTTTTGTCTTTATATTTTAGTTCTTGCATTTTACATGTAGGTTTCCTGACATTTATAAGTCTAGCTAACATTTTGGAAGGGGTCTGAGCCCATTCCGCATATTTGTGTAGCAATCTTGGATCTGAAAAAGTATATTGCTGCATTATGATCTCGTTTAATTGTTTTTGTATACTTGCCATTTGCTTCTCAAGAACAGCAGTGTGATTTTTTTGTAATTCTAGTTCAAGTTGTCTTAGTTTGCCTCCTAGATTGCTTATATTTTCTCTTTTTTGCATTTTGTAAAATGATGCTTTTTGAATAAGGGTACCCCTAGCCATGACTTTAAAGGCTGCCCACTGAATATCCAGAGGAGTATCATTTTCTGTAAAGTTTTCATTTAAGTGAATTACAGAGTTTAAACTTTCTTGCTCCATTTTTTAATTTTTAGCAGGTTTGAGTTTAAAGTCCATTTTGAAGTATTGAGGGTGGTATTTCCAGGTTTAGTTTGTGTTATTGTTATAAATATGTTTGAGTGATCTGGCAATGATCTAGGTTCTGAGTTATACTGTACTTCATAATAGCAATGCCTTGAAAAATTAGAAAGATGTCAATTCTTGACCAGGTCTTATGGTATGGGGAGAAGTATGTGCATCTGTTCCTAAGACTGTTTGTGCTGTTAATTTCTAAAGGATCTATAAGGGTGAAGTCTTCAATTAATTCTGACAGAAAAGTTGTGGCTTGAGGTGATTGAGTATAACTTTTATTTGATCTATCTTTAGATGGATTTATTGTTATGTACCAATCTCCACCAATTATAAATAAATGGTCTAGGTACTTTAGTAATAAGTTATATATTTCAATTAGAAAATCCAGCTGATAGTTGCAAGACCCACATATATTACAGAGTAATATTTTTTTTTTTATACTGGGTGTGAGCAAGTGAAATAACACAATCTACCTTTTGTATCAATACTATGTTTATTGATGTTTCCTTTAAAAGATTTTTTTAACTATTATAGCCATCCCTCTTGATGAGGTACTGTCCCCTGCTGCTATTGTTTGTTGAATCCATTTACTGTTTTTTTCTGTGTCCTTGTTCCATTGTTCCATAGTCATATGAGATTCTTGCAAGAAGGTTATATTTGATTTTGATTTGTGTATGAGGTGCATAATTAGCCTTTTCTTTTTAATGTCTTGTAAGAAATTTATATTCCATGAGAATATGTTAATCACCTTAGTTGAAAATTAATTTGAAAGCCCTGTTGCTGAGTTATCTGTGAGTGCTATAAGGTGAGTCATTGGCAAAGCATTGTGAATAATGATTGATTTGTGTTGAGAAATAATAACATGAGAAGAGTTGGTGACATAATGCTCTTTCGGAACTTCCCTAGTGCCTAACCACTTCCCACTACCCTCTAAAAGGGAAGGATTAAACCAGTAGGCAAGTAATATATACATCTTTCTAACATTGAAACAACTAAAAATATACATAGTTTTAACTATCTTGCAATAATGATTATGTATTCCAAAGAACATAATGACATTGCTAGGGTAACCGTCACCCAGGTTGTGAGTAACATAGGTGCTGCTATCCCAATCAGGCATTGGGGTACATTGCAACTTGCAATGATCATATTTCAGTATAATGTAATATTTTGCAATAGGTTATAGGTGAATAGTTGTGTTATTTTATCTTAAATCTTCTTTTGAGTAGCTAGAAATTACAGGAATTAGAGGACGTCTTAGTATAACAATGAACTCAGTTACTATAGAAAGTGACAGACAATAAGGTATGAACAGGTTATATACTACCGTTCTTATAATCAGCCTATACAAGCAGATAAAATATAACACCACTATGTGCTTCATATTAAAATGCAACTAGTACATCATATTATTTTGTGACCATCTATAATACTCTGACTGCTATTAAGCCAGTCTGAGAGAAAAAAAACTGTTGAATGGATATAAAGTCAGATTTATTTGCAAGAGTATGGTGGCAGAGTTCCAGTGTTGTATGCTTCTTCTATTCATGGACATTCTCATTCTGCAGAGAACATTTTAACCTTAGTTTTTTCTTAGTATTCTTGTTTAAATCTTGCTTTCTTTCTTCCCATCATATAGAATGTTACTTATTAAGTATAGATTATTCTTCTATATCAGTCAATAAAAACCTACTGCTAGTCATTTATGCAAAAGTTTGCAGCACCTGTGAGATTTTGGGGCTAGAAAATTATTCCAGTTCATTAGATGTAGTTGTCTCTCATTTTTCAGCTTTGTAATACAGCAGCTTACTTCCTGGATGTCATTCTGCGCAAACTATTAGCTCCCTTACTGTATTCACAAAAGTTTTCTTGCATTTTTTTATGACTTCTTGGCTGCCACAGACTTGGTTTGGCTCTGACATCACTGCATCAGTTAGTTCCCATTTGCAACGTGAGGTTAAAGGTCACAAGACTTCTGATGTGACTCAGCTTCCTGGAAAAACAGCTTTAGAATGTTGCAATGGAAAGGAAAGCTTATGGGGACTTTTTCTTATAACATAAAGGTAAGAACATGTCAGAAACTTCAAGCTAATGCATAAAAATACTAGAGACACCTGTATTAAGTCGGATTTAGGTTGTTTTACATTTTAGCTGCATTTCAAATGCTGATAGAGTAAAATTATTACTTAAATTTTGCTGTCTATTTTGGAGGGATCTCATTGAATGCTTTTAAGAAAGCTGAATTTGCTTCATCTTTACAATTTGCTTGGTACTTGGATCCCCTGTACTGGAATTGTAAGGAAGCAGGATACTTCATTTGAAATTTTATTTTGTTTTTTATTAAGTATGCCCAAAAAGGTGATAGCATTTGTCTCTGTTGCTTGATAGATGAGGGTAAGTCCTGTGCAATTATTATTTTGTTACCTTTCTAAATAATTTGTTATTTAGTTTTATCAGATTGTATAATCATATTAGCATGAGTAGCATTTAATATTCTCACATAGTCTTGCCTTGGGGCATCAAGAGTTTGTGATTTTCTTAAGGCTCTGTGGAATCCCTCTATTGTAATATTTAGTATTGTAGCATTGTTATCTAAGAGTAGCTCAATGATCTCTTTAATTGCAGTATATAAAGAAGCTTGTTTGTAGGTTTCAGGGATACCTCTAATGAGCACATTATTTGTTCTTGATCTGACTTTTAAATCTATTATTTTGTGTTGGCTTTCAGACACTGTTTTTTCTGTTGAATTAGTTCTTCTCCGGATCTTCTCTATTCTATTTTCATTCTCTGCATCTTACTCCTCATTTTTCTCCAGTCTAGTTAGTATTTTATCTATATTTCTTCCAAAAGAATTTGGTTTTGTAGAAAAGGAGTGTATTTCTTCTTGTAAGGGAGTTAGAGCTGCCTTGAGTTCTTCCATAAAGACAGGTTGCTCTGTCTTTGTTTTGGCAGCCTGTTTTTGTAAGTCTGTTTGCTGTTTTACAGTTTTTTGTCTCTTTGTACAAACTTTTTTCTCCACTGAGATTATTTGTGAAAGTCTTGTTTTTGATGCTTGAGCTTCCATTGAGTCCATGGTTCAATATTTATTGAAAGTTTTTATTTCTTTATGTAGCTTCCTGTAGTTTATCATTGAGGCCTGAACTGCTTGAAGATATTTCCTCACTCAGCACATTTTGAGCTTGTGGATAAGTATATAAATTCTGTATATGTTTACAATTCTGCTGAAGGGATGCTTTAGTATCTAGTAAATTTCAGTATTCTTTGTTTTTTGATGATTTAGCAGAAGTGCTAGAACCCTGATAGGGTTAGATTGTAGATTTTTGTCGGGAGCTGACTGAGAAGTATGCTTCTTAGCTGGAGGCCATCTTGGAATCATTTGCTGTAACCATCTTTAGCATTTACTCATTTGTCAATCTTTGTAACCTCCTTGGGTCTCTAACATGTAATAGAATGGGAGAACTAAATAATGCTAATACTGATCTAGAAACATGCAGACTGTCTTTTATCTTTTTTTTCCTATTTTTTTCCCCAAAGTCTTTCCATTCTTTCTTTTGGATGGTGCTTTATCAGTCACCTGTGGGTCCTTCGCTGTACCTGACTTTTATTAATTTATAGCTGAGCATTTGGATATAGTATCATTCTTACAGGTATGATTCAGTTTAAGAATATTATCTTGTCCTATATATTTAGTGAAATACAGATAATGCTGACCATCATCTGATCCTTTCCCTGGGGGAGAGTATATTCACAATAGCACATTCAGTAATCAGCAGAAGGGGGACTATTGCTTGATCGAGCCTTTGGTATATATTTCCAGCTCTGTCGCTTTTTGTAAAATGCACACTGCATGATCACTATCTAATAATGCTAAACACACATGCGCAGAGTCATAGCTACATCATCTGCTACAGTGGCCCTATTCAATAGCATCCCTCAACTCAAAGCTGAATACAAAAAAAAGGTCTTCCTTAAGCTGAAGACCAAAAATGTAGAAAGTGGCCTGCAGCAGTTCAAAGGTGCTTACCAGGCTATTGATCCATTATGAGTTTTAGAAACCTAGCTATAGAAACTTCATATTAGTTAGGTAGGAGTTATGGACTGAAGGGACAAAGAAGGGGTCTGATTAACTATGATATACTTGGGGGGTTGGGAGGGTGGCTTAAGGGGTTGGGAGGGTGGCTTAATGGTTAAGGTGTTTGCCTTACAAACACAAGGTGCAGGGTTCGAGTCTCACAAGGGATAATTGGCTAGGCTTAAAATGGCTCGCAAGAGCAATTAGCTTAGTACTAAACTATGAACCTATGAAACTATGATAAGGTAGTTGTTAATGATCAGCTGGACATGGAGGACTTCCAGATTGTTATCTTGTCTAACTAGTCTGGAGGTGAAGTGTTTTTTGCAAACATACAGACACTGCTGCCTTTAGTGCCTTCATCTAGCTGGCTTCACCCGAACATGTGGTAGGTGTTAAAACCCTGCATTGATGGGGCTCTGTCAATGGTCTTGATCCTGGTCTCTGTAATAATGTTTTCAAGAAGTGCTTGTAGGGAGTGAAGCTTTTCTTTTAAACCGCTTTATTAAAAACATTTTTGTAATGAGCAAATATTTTGAAAAAGATTGAACATGAATTTTTGAAGTACAATATTTTAAAAAAGAAAACATTAATACAATAATTATAATAACAAAAAACTATATACAATGATGCTCACTGTGATGCTCACTGTAAATCAAGTAACAGACTCAGTTAAATTAGTATTTTTGTAGAAAAACAGACAAGGGGAAAAGGAAAAAAGGAAGATTACTGCATTAATTATTAATCTAGTTCTTTAACTAATAGTTCTTGCATGTTTTCCCATTTGTAATATAAATTTGTATTCCTCATAGATTTAGATTTAATAGTCAACATTTCTAACTTAGATATTTCCAAGAAAAGATCTTTAAATTCTTTAAATGAGGGAATAGATGAGGATTTCCAGTTTTTTGCAATTGTTTTCCTGACAATGAACAATATAGACCAGAGCAAAGAATATTTGCTTTTCTTTATACAGTCTGGAACAGGTGTGTTGGGTAATACAAGTGATTTGGTGAACACAAAATTATCTGTAAAAATTGCCTGTAAAAATATTAACTTCTTCCCAAAATTTCTTTAATAATAAACAGTCATAAAATATATGATTCCAATCAGCATTTGTTTCTGCATTACATAATAACAAACAATATCTTGTTTAGTTATCTTACTCATTTTATGTGAAGTGAGAAAAGATTTATGTAAAAATCTCAATGTAAAGATTCTCCATTTAAGAGAAGAAGTGGTTTTGCTGGCTGACTGAAGGAAATTAATTTTGTCTTTTTCTGAGGGAATAAAATTATTGATTACAGAAAAATGTATTCCAATAGCTGTCTGAATATACATCTAGATCTTGATTAATTGCTCTATAAATATATGATATACTATTTTAACTGGTAAATTGTTTTGGGCATATAAAATCAAATATTGAATATGTTTGGGTATTGAATTCCTAGCATTTGAGGGAGTTAGAGTTAGTTTATCTAGAATATATTTTGTAAACTGTTGCAAATCTAACCAAAGTATTAAGATTATATTCATCTACAAGAGCATTAATAGATTTTGCCTCATTCTTATTTATCATTTGATGCCAAAACATTAAATGTTTTTGTTTAAATAGTAACATTTTAGAATAATCTGTAGAGAGAATGATCCCTTGTGCATAGGCAATAGGAAAAACCAATTCTCAAAGATTCTAAACCTAAATACATAGTTCTTAAAAGCCTTTAGAGTTAAAATTACATAAGTAGAGTTAAACACGAGTGGAATAATTGGAAAAGTAATCTCTTAAATTCCATATAAATTAATTATTTACTAGTTTCGATAGATGAATATTAACTTTTTTTTTAGTATTCTGAGATACATTTAATATAATTTCTTTCCATTTTGCTAAACATTCACCATCTCTAAGATAGACAATTGTTTTAATTACTGATGAGGTTGAATACATTTCTAGATTTGGTAAAGATATGTCTCCATTTTCCCAACTATACATATGATAGGATAATGCAATTCTAGGCTTTATTGGATGCAATATTTTTTTTTAATCGGTGTGTTAATTGTTTTAATTAAAGAGTTTGTAGGAGGAATAGATATATATTGCATTATGTATAAGATTTTTGGAAGCAATATCATCTTTATAATGGAAAGTTTTTCATCCATTTTGAATAGAATTTTGTTCCAATTACTTATTAAGCTCTCTATAGTTGTTATACTTTTACTATAACTTAGGTGTAAAATGTCTTTAATATTAGTTGTTATAGTTATACCTAAATATGTTATTTGTTAAGATTGAGGTATATATTTTTTATATTCATCTTGTATATTATAACTTTTTGAACCAAATAGAAGGGTTTGATTTATTGTTATTAAAAGTAAGACCAGATTTTTTTTGAAATATATCTATGTTTTTAAACAATTCTTGTAAGGTGGGATTAGCACCACCAAGGGTAATTAATACATCATCAGCAAACATTTGAATTTTTGATGTTTCCTTAAAGTTTAATCTATAACCTTGTATACTATTATCTCTTATTACATTTGCCCAAGGTTCCATAATTAATGTGAACAAAAGAGATAAAGGACAACCTTGCCTGGTTCGTTTTATAATAGGTATGTTCTGGGATACATTTGTATCAATTTTTATATAGGCTTGACTTCCATTATATCAATGAGTCATAAGATTAATAAAGCTATTAGAGAAATTTGATTCCTTCAATAAAATTAAAAGATATTCCCAATTAACTGGATCAAAAGCATAGTTGATATGCCAAATCAGCAGTTTTAAACTGACTAGAGTTAAATTATTCTTTGAGATTTTTGCTCATTCAATTAAAGTTGTTGTTCTTTTGATGTTATCATAGGAAGTTCTATTGACTATAAAGCCTGTTTGGTCCATGTCTACCAGGGAGTTAAAAAATTTTATTTCTGTCAGCGTAAATAGACGTAAACATTTTATAGTCTGCATTTAACAATGAAATGGGCCTATATGAAAAACATTTTTTGGGTTTTTATCAGGCTTTATTATGGGAGAAATAAATGTATACTTCCAAGAAGGGGGTATAATGTTATTATTTTGAGCTATATTGAATACTGTGTGTAACAAAGTTAAAGCTTTAGTAGGTAAAACGTTGTAGATTTCAAAAATGATACCATCATTACCAGGAGCTTTATTTTGCATAAGTTTAGTAATTTGATCTTTTATATCTTTAAAAGATATTTGTTTATTTATTAGTTGTATTTGTGCTTCTCGTAGTCTGTTTTTTATGTTATTATTGATAAATGATTGAATAACTTTTGTACCCTTAATCATAGTATTATATTGATTTGTTTATTTTTTTTAAATTCCCTAAACTCACTTAATCTTCTTCTTCTTTTGGCTTTTCCTGTTTAGGGGTTGTCACAGTGGATCACCTGTCCGCTCATGATTGGCAGTGGAGTTTTACAGTTTTGAGTTGCCAACCCAGCACCCAACCTTCCACAGAAGGCACACACACACACACACACACACACACACACACACACACACACACACACACACACACACACACACACACACACACACACACATGCACTCACACCTAGGGCTAATTCAGAGTGTCCAATCCACCTACTGCATGTCTTTGGGATGTGGGAGGAAACCGGAGCACCCGGAGGAAACCCACGTGACCACAGGGAGGACATGCAGACTCCGCACAGAAGGCACCCCAGCCAAGGATTGAACTGGAGAATCTCTTGCAGTGAGGCGACAATGCTAACCACTGCACCACCGTGGCCGCCCCACCTCTAAACTCACTTAATATATTTGATAAATCAGACATCATTTTTCTTTTTGTTGGAGAGTATATTTTATTAATTTGATTAAACTTATTTAAACTTTTAGTTTTGTTAGCTAGAATATTCATAGAGCTAGGATTTATAAAAAAATTTAGAAGTTTATATTTCTCCAGATTAATCATAACTTTATGATTTAATATTTCCATATACTTATTGTTCAAAGTATTTATTTCATTTAATCTAGCTTTCTTATCTGGATTTCTTGAAACATCAAGTCTTAAAGTATCTAGCTTTGTTTGAATATCTTGAAGTTCTTTATTCCAAGAAATTATTTTCTTTTTATACTAATCAATAATTGTACCATATAGGTAAGCTTTTAGTGCATCCCAGATATATACTTCAGAGGATCTCTGTGTGTTATTAAGTTCAATAAAATTTTGTACTTCTATAGAAATGAAATTAATGAAGTCTTTTAGTTTAGTTATGTACACAGGTATCCTTTTAATTTGAACATTAAATGTGGAGTTTATTATAAAATCAAATGTTATAGAATTATGTTCTGAAAGAGGTCATGAAATCACCTTTGCGTTTAATAAGGAATCGGGTAGGTTATTGGAAATGAATAATCTATCTATTCTTGAATATGAATTATGTCTATGTGAGTAGAATGTATAAAACAATGATGTAGCATCTGCAAAATTATTAATATCCTTCAGCATGTATAAGTCTGAGAATTCATTCAATAATTTGGCTATTGCTGACATTTTTCTTTTGCCATTAGTGCTAGAATCTTTTATATCTGAGATACAATTAAAATCTCCAGCAAGAATAATATTACCCTTAGAGAACTGTACTATATGATCTAAATGTTGTTTTACTGTTTTAGTCCAATGCCAGGAATCCAATATATATTTATTAAAGTCAAAATGTTGTTAAATTTTATAACTACTGAAGATAACATCCCTTTGTTATCTCCATATGTATCAATTATTTTAGGCATAGGCAATGTATTTTTCCATAGTATGGCCACTCCTCTTTTTTTTTGTACATGTTCAGAGCTTATCAAACGTTTATAAGATTTAGTATCTAATTTCGTAATATCGTCAGCTAATAGATGGATTTCTTGGAGAAATATTAGCTGAGAATTATGTAGTTTAAAATATTTATTCAAAGATCTTCTCTTGTTAGGATTATTTAATCTATTAACGTTTAATGAGATACGATTTAAAGATGTCATATAATGTTTATAATTCTGAAAATTACTTGTTGACTAATTTTTCCATTTTTCTATGTTTTAGAATAGAATAAAGATTGAGTATAAGGAAAACAATTACAAATTAGATATGAACCATATACAACTCTTTCCCAATAAGATATATTTATATTAAATTCAATTTTGTTAAACTTAGTGAACATCATTTCTTTCAACATTTCTTTGAACATGCTTTCACCCTGTCTAATTCTTTCTAAGAATTGCCCTAAGGAGGTGTTACTCCTCGGCTCCTAATCTCTCTAACATCCCAACAACTATTTCCCTGAGCTGACTCGAGCTCTCTGCAATTGCTTCTCAAGAAACTATATCTACTTTGTAAATATTGTAAATAGCTTCTTATGTCAAATGAATGCATGTAAAGTGTTTCCTTACTTTAATTGATTGTTATGTTTAATGTTTCTACACTTCATTTGTTATGAAGATATATTCTCAAATGAATCTCTACAGTACAGCCACCCAGAAACATCAAAATTATCTTTGTCAACCAAGCCTGATACAGAATGTACATTTATGTAAACTGTACTTTATTATGTAACATACTTACATTTGTATCTTTACTGTTTATGTTATATTGGAGCCTTTCTCCCTGGGCCTCCACTGAAAACAGGCACTTATGGGCCCAGTGGACTTCCAGGATCACCAAACTGAAATAAATAAATAAATAAATAAACAAATCATAATGACTATTAATAAAAATTTACAACATATACTAATAACGTAAACACTCTCTAACACCCCCTTGGAGTTAAAAACTCCTAATTTGAGTTACATCTATCACTCAAATTGTCCAACTATTAAGTAACAACACTCTACTCATCCCTACCTAAATCTATCTGTTGTTGTTACTTTATTAGGCAGTTTATGTAACTAAAAAAAAGAGGAAAGATTATAAATAAAATACAACTAATATTTTTGTATATAATCATTCAAAAAACATACTAAAATATTTCAAATGTAACTGTCTCATTTTGATTTTATGAAATAATATATCATTAATATTGCATCAAGTTATTATTATATATATATATATATATATATATATATATATATATATATATATATATATATATCAAATAAGAATGTAATGTGAAAAATTCCTTACTATATAAGTCATATTGGATTTATAATATCATAAGGCTCAACTGTCATAAATATAAAACATATGTCATAACAAAATCATGAATTTTTTAAATAAAAATCTATTTTTGAAATAGTTATATATGAACATCCAGTGATGTATTTATTTTTTCTGTCTTACAGTCCCCAAACTTAATCCTCATCGATGACAAAACACACTAAATCTATTTACAGAATACTAAATAAAACAATGTTCCCTGATATTACATGGTGAGAAAGTGCCACAGTTATTATATCTCTTTAATATGCGCACATCAGTTAAAGAACCATATTCTCCCTGTCTAATTAGTTTGCAAAATACATGTCACCATCCTCATCATTTTTTTGCTAAAAGTATATATATATATTTTTTTGAGACATGAATATCTCAATAAAATGTAAAATTCTAGGGAATGACATGTTCAAAAAATTATGTACTGAGGCTGATCAGAGGGGTACAATATAGTATTACTGTGTTTTGCAGACTACTTGTTGTTAAATGTCTTCAGCTGGAAAATCAGCAAAATTTGATTTAACCGAATATATGTAGTACCACCTTGATATTATATTTATTTTAGCAGGTACAGTAATGTCTTGTTAATTAATGATATGTAAAAGGAGTGTATCTGTCAAACTATTTAAAGTAATTTAAGGAGTATAATTGGGAAAAAGACTCAATTATTTGATTGCTGTCTTTACTTCCTGAAGACAAGTCAATACATCTGTGTTATTATAAGTGGTTAAGCTTGTGACTTATAACAAGATGAGATTTTGAACTTAGACATAATTCTGTATGTCATGACATTACCATCCAAACACCACCATATAAACAAAATCTGCATTTGTTATAAATGCATCCAGATATATGTTTCTTTCATGACCAATACTGTATGTGAGTATGTGTGCATGTATGCATGCGAGTGTGTATGCATATGAGTGTGTGTATAGCATTGTCATAACTATATCATACTAATTGCATGGATAAATATCTAAGGAATTTACTGAGCTTTCTTGGTGGTTTTATATATATATATATATATATATATATATATATATATATACATATAATATATATATATATATATATATATATATATCTATATATATCTATATATATATATATATAATCCTTACCGACAGCACCAATCTGTTCTCAAATCAAAATTACTAATAATACTTGTATAAGAAAATATAAATAAAGGTTGCTTTGTAAAGTCAATTAACTGCAATACTTTCTTTTTTCCTCTAGATGGCAATAGAGACCACCTATTCTGGCTTTTAAATGAAGCTTCAGACTTCCACATCTTAGAGTTTGCACCGCATTTGTTTCCATTGAAATATTTTCTTCTCCTTTCTCTGCCTTTACGTCTATCAGCTGTGATGCAAATGCATCTCAGTACAGTGCTTCAATTTACATCCATGAGGGTATGGAGGGAAACAGCACGCAATTTTTCACTGCCAAGGTAACAAACCACCTTGCGGCAACTTGGGGACAACACAATACAGAAAAAAAGAAAGAAAGAGAGAGAGAAAGAGAAAAAGGAAACCCAGATTCAACAACATAAGCATTGAAAGCATCACACACTTCATTTCTTAAGCACAACAAGCCACTAGACCATCAGCAATGCACTAACTAACAGAAAATTACCCAATTCCCTACAACAAGCACCAGTAAACATAAAACCAGCATATACACCGACTATCAAAAACCTTTCATTCAACATTATATTTACACAGTTCCTGCTTTTTTATCAAGCTGTGCCATATGTATACTTGTGGTGCAAGAACCTTAGTGTCTGCATGATGTTGCAAATGCTGGCACCTGATAGGTAAATGACCATGACCCTCTCCTTGCACAGCCTGATGAGTGTGCATCAGTGTGTCTCACAATGGAGTCACCTATCACTAGGATATTGGACTGTGTGGAGGTTTGCCTTTTTGGTTTTTGAACTGAGGCACTGTGACTCTTTGATATATGTTTCATGGTGAGTGCTGTGATATATCTTGTGAGGTTGCCGATGGTGGTTGTTTCTTAAGTTACATATAGGAGGCCTTTGTGTTTTTGATAGGTTACTTTTGAGATCCTCAACCGCATATGTAGGACGATGTCTTTTTTCTTGTCTGTGTGACAGGTTAGCCATGATGTTATATGGTACTAACAGTCTGCTTGCTAATTGTCATGTCTTCATGTGGAAGTTTTGCCTCCAATAGCATTAAATAACTGCATGTATCATCCAAAGTGTTCATTTGTTTAAGTAGTTGGTGGTTGTTAGTAAACATGAGATAACTGCTACATCATCTCAGGATGCCCATTTCAACCAAGCTGGCTACAGGGACAGTTAGAAAGTGCAAATCCATAGTTCCAGGTGCTTACTAATCTGGGTTGAAGGGAGGTATAGTTCCTCTGAGGTTTGCAGTTGATTACTGGAGGTGCTATATGTTCAGTAGTGGAGATAGTGCTGCTCTCAATACAGCCGGAAGCAGTTAGGAATCAATGAACATAGCTCCTTCTCTCACAAGAAGCAAAAGATTAGCCTTAGCCCTGGGACGTAGCATTAACCCAGATGTTTTCAGTGTACAGTATACTTGTTCTTGGGATATACCTTAAAAAGAGCCTGCAGCATCTGGAAGTGACAAATAGCCAAGATGTTCTCAACAAAACTTTAAACCAGACCCCTCAGTGAAGTCCCATACATGCTACCCAATTAGAGACCAGCAGGAACCCATGCTCCTCTACACCTTCTCTCACCAGAAGCAAAGATGTAGGATAAATCTCAATCTGTCTCTTCAAAGTAGTTTCCAAGCTTTTCAGGGATTGGTAATCTATAAGAAGGCTAGGAAATAATCTCCTTCTGCTCCTTCTCTCATTTTCTCTAGGAGCAAAACAGAACATTATTCCCTAGAAGCAGTTCCAAGGCTCTCCTGTGATTGGTAGTCTAGTCACAGATGTTACAGATTTTAAAGGTAAGATGGAAAAAGGATTAATACTTTGAATATTGTAATGTGCATTTGGTGTGTGAGACAATAGGAAACAAAGGTTAACTCAAGCGTTAAGAGTCTAAGAGGAGGGCCTTCACAGTTACCTATTTTGGTGCCAAGTAGAGTGAGCAGATAAGATGAGACTGGAAGTATCTTCCAAAGTCAAATTTGCAGTAAGGATGGACAGCTCAAAAGCCAGCAATGTGAGTCACATACCAGCAGTAGTGTCACAGCACTTAAATCTAAATAAGAATACAGCTAAGTAGGAATGCAGTTAAATAAACTATTTAGCTAGACTGAATTCATTTTGACTCAGTAAATGGAAAGATATTTTTTCCCTAAACAATCCTAGCCAAGAACTGTTAAAGCTCCAAGAAAAAAAATGTTAAGAAAAAACAACCAGGGGCTGCTTGTACTATTGGACTGCAGGACAACAGCTTCCCCACACCATTTGTAAAAATGAAAAAAAAAAACAGAAATTAAACAAAAACAAAAAGAAAATAACAAAAAAATTAAACGAGTACTGGACCATTGCGCATGTGCACTTGCAGCATTTCCCACTATCTGGACTGCTGGTGAACCAATCTGGAGCATGCTCACAGAATCCAGACTGTCTCACCAGCAGTCCAGATTAGGAAGACAACATTGAATTTGCAAATTTCCCAGAAGTCTATGCAGTTACAACTGCATAGACAGGAAGGGGATCAGACTGCAACATCCGCAGGCTGGAACTCTCACAGAAAGGAGCATCATGGCAGGGGAAGGACATGTGCTTTGCTGGATTGTACAGCTCACAGCATGGAAGGGGAAGGACTTGCTTGTCGTAGGCTTTTATATGGACGAGCTTGACTGCAATGGATGATTTCTGTTAGCTGCATTAACAGGTAGGGAGAGTGAGGTGTGTGTGTGTGTGTGTGTGTGTGTGTGTGTGTGTGTGTGTGTGTGTGTGTGTGTGTGTGTGTGTGTGTGTGTGTGTGTGTGTGTGTGTGATGCCCCAGTTGCTACATGGTGGTGGGTAGAGAATAAGGTTTGAACCGTGCAACTTGGGCCTAAGTGGCAAGAGACTGAATTCCCTACCCACCACTATTTGTAAAAAAGTTTGCAGATTTTTGCCTTATATTTGTTCTGTTCCTCATAAAATCTATGGTTTCTGTATTTTTGTTTCTTGACACAGTCAGTGGTGCAGTGATGCACTGGTAGCATTGTTGCCTGACAGCTACAGGTTCTCTGGTTTGATTCTTGGCTGGGGTGCCTTCTGTGTGGAGTCTACATGTTCTCCCTGTGTTTGCTCTGGTGTCCTACCACCTTACAAAGGCATGTGTCTGGAGTGTTTCTCCCTGGGCCTCTGCTGAAAATTGGCTTTTGTTCCAAGTCAGACTTTCCTGGTTAACAAATGTTAAATTAAAAGGACAAGCATTTGAATTTCAGACTTCATATTCTTCAGAAAGTACATGGTAACACAAAACCTTTTTTCTAGCAATTTTCGAAGTTTATAAGATGGATATTTGAAATTTGTCCCTATTTTTGGGATTGTATTCCCCCATTACTGGTTTTGTCCAGGTTTTTTGTGCTAAGGTTGAGAGCTATGGTGAAAACTGAATTCACTGAGAACTTATTCAGGATAACACATTATATGACCCTTTTAAATATGGTGACAGTATAAATAGATCCAACAAATTTACTTTTTACTCCCAATGCCACAAAATGTGGTCAAGAATAGATTTTTCTTATTTCAGATGCATTTATCAAACTTGCCCCGAAAATGACCATCCACACTAGATACCTCTCAGACCACTCCAAAATTACTTTAAACCTCAATGGAATTACAATGAATAGCACCATGAAAAAAGGATACAATTGGTCTTTGAACCCCAACCTTTTAACTAAAAAGGAAATAATAAATGATATTCAAACCTTACTCAAATCAACACTATCTAACATCCTTAACTCTCAGTTACCTGTGGATATTGAATGGGCAGCAACCAAAGCACCAATTAGGAGAATACTTATTAAAAAAGCAACCTACTATAAAAAATCCACCTTAAGGAAGAGCAGAAATTAGAATCCAAAATTCAAAAACTTAAGAATGACCTATTAACAAATTATAAAACTCAAACTGAAACCGAAATCCTGAAACTTCAAAAAGACCTCTACTTATTACATAACAGCAAGTTATCCTTCTATGAAACCAAAACCCTAGCTAACTATTCTAATGAAGTACAAATACCATCTCAAGCACTGGCCAGAATTATAACTCAAACTAAATCTCCCTCACAAATATCAGAAATACTTTATGAAAACAAACATTACATGGATATTGAAGATATTAACAAAATCTTCGAATGAATATATTCACTGACCTATGCAGACCAAATATCAATAGCCACAAAAGAAGAAAGAACCCATTTCCTTCAAAAACTCGATTTCCCAAAATTAGATTTAAAACAACAGGAAAGGTTAATTGAACCTATCTCTGCCAATGAAATAACCGCAAGAATTCAACAAATTAAATCACATAAAGCTCCAAGCCCAGACTTGCCTCACAGCTGAATTCTATAACACCTTCTCCCCTATCTTAACTCAAATTCTATCCCATATACTGAACTATATAATAAACAATAAAATCAATGAACTGCACTTTAATGCATCTAAAACTATTTTTATACCCAAAGAACAACCTGACCCAAGAAACCCAGATAGTTATAGACCTGTCTCACTATTAAACATTGACACTAAAATACTAACATCCATACTTGCAAACAGATTAAAAAAACTTAATAGATAAAATTATTTCCCCCGAACAATCTGGTTTTACAACACTCAAACAAACGAGTGATAACACACTAACTCTCAATACTTTAATCTCCCACAGTAAACACTCTAACCTAAATGTATACGCTCTAATTATCGATGCCCATAAAGCCTTTGATAGAGTAAATATAGAATTTTTATTTCAAACATTGCCTTACTTCAGTATTCCACAAAAATTCATCCAGATCCTGCAAATTCTATACAATAACCCCTATACATCTCTATACATTTACAAAACTTAGTCAAAGAGAATTGCAATTAGAAATGGAACTCAGCAAGGATGCCCTCTATCTCCTATACTCTTTAACTTATATCTTGAACCACTCTTCTTAAATATCAAACAAAATCTTTACCATAACCCCCAATAAGATATAACACCAAAATCTTCCTCTCAGCCTTTGCAGATGATTTAAACATCTATTGTACTACACCAATCTCAGATGTAGATAAAATATTATCTGCTATAGAACACTTCTCAAAAATATCAAATTACAAATTAAATCTTAAAAAAAACTAGCCTATTTCCTTTTAAAAACCCCTAAACCATTCTCGCTCTTACCCCAATAGGAAAAATAAAAACAAAGGAGGTAATCAACTATTTAGGTATTACTTTTTCAAGAATGAACGAAGATTTCTACTCAAATAATATAACCCAAAAATGGCAGAATATCATTTTAGACCTTAACAGATGGAAAAATCTAAAACTACATTTCCTGGCTAAAGTCTCAGTAATTAAAATGAATGTATTATCCAGATTACTTTATATATTCATGAATGCTCAAGTAAACATACCAAATACATTTTTTAAACAAATTCACACTTTGCTCGCAAAATTTATATGGGATCCTAAAAACATCAGAATCTCATATACTAAACTTTTGATCCCAAAAAGTAAAGGTGGCTTAGACCTTCCCAACTTCGAGATTTATTACCTAATCATGAATGCCAATAGAATTCTGTATATAGCAGAAGACAACCCAAAAAACAAAGATTGGTCCCCGACGTGGATAATAATATACCAAAAACATATCAAAAGCTTGGATATTAACCCCAAAGCCCTACCCTTCCTAAATACCACCTTAATGAAACCGTGCAGTATAATAGAACCCCTTAAACACTCTATCTTACTAACTCAAAAACTCTTTAAGCATTTAAATTTGATACAAGCTATGATGATGTTACAACCTTTGCACAAAACTCCCAACCTTAAAATAAACAATCAGACCCTAAACCTGACTGGACTTTTGAAAAAAGAATAATACATCCATCGATAACTTTCAACCAATTCAAGCAATTAATTTAACAAATAAATCCATACCCCTTAAAAAACTGGCATTTACCCAACTCATGATTTATAACAATGCATATTTCACTCCTGCTATTTTACATAAATTTAACTCTATGAAATCCCCTCTTTGTCCACACTGCAAAACTCTATCAGCTGATATACTCCATCTATTCTGGAGCTATAAGTGTGTATTTAAACTCTGGAAATCCCTTAAATTTCAATTACAAAAAATGGACTATCAATCATCCACACTCACCTGGGAATTTACTCTCCTACATATCATACCAAATAATATCTCTAAATCTTAAGCAATTGCTATGATCAATCTTTTTCTCCTAATAAAACTCTATATAGCAACCAATTGGCTTAACCTAACATCTCCTGGGAGAATTTTAGATTGATGGCAACCAAGCATCTCTTAGCCCAAAAGATTTTAATTGACAAGGGGAATAAAAACATCAAACACAGGAAATTATGGGAACAAACCTTTAATATTTTTCTGGCCTAGCCCATTACAATATAGTAAAATTAACTACATATAAAAGGTTCCATATTAACCTATATCTATAGCCCACAAAACTTTTCTTATTTTTCTTCTCCCTCCTTTTAATAATGTATATTTCTAATCATAATAACTCTCACTGAACTTTAACAATTTCTCTCTTGAGTATTGAAAACATCTATGTATATAGTGTAAATAGTAATGCTTGATTGTTTTACTTATGACTGTACTACCAATAATGTATAATAACTTATTTTTCCGAAGTGGTGTTACCTCTGCTTATTATACTATGTTTGTTACCTTATATCAATGAAAATAATAAATAAAGATTTTTTTTGGGAAAAAAAAAGAAAATAATGACAGACATTTGAGTTTCAGATTTCATACCCTTCAGAAAATTCATACTAATGTAAGCCCTACTATTCTATTATCTTTTTAATTTTATAAGAGCAATATTTAAAAATTGTCCTTATTTTTGGGCCTTTGTTCCACTTCTATGTATGGCTTTGTCCATATTTCTTGCTCTTAGCCAGACTGAATTCCTTTTCAATCAGTAAATGGAAAAGGCTTGTTTTCTAACTGATCCTAGCCAAAAACTGTTACAACTCCAAGAAGAAAAAACTTTAAAGTAAAAATAAATCTGTAATATAATAAGAGCAAATAATAATAATAATAATAATAATAATAATAATAATAATCAAGTATCCAAATCTTAACTGGAGAAATCCAATCCAAAATCCAGTGTAGTCACACACTAGCATTAGTGTCACGTCACCTGCAACTAAATAAAAAAATCATATTTCTCAGCTAAGAATTCCAATTCAGACAGTGAATGCAAAACATTTTTTTTTACTGACCCAGGCATAGTACTTCTAATCCCTAAGAAAAAATGGTAAATGTAAAACAAAATTTAAAATAAAACAAACTTCAATATAATAAGAACAAAATTCAAAACATAATGGAAGTATCCAAATCTTAAATGGAGAAATCCAATCCAAAATCCACTGCAGTCAAACACCAGCAAAGGTCTCTCAGCACCTGCAACTTTATAAGTTACTCCACCAAACAAACCACTGGCAACCTTCGCTGTGTGTTACACCTTTATTCCATAAAGTGCCTTTCGTTCAATTAAAATCCATGATCTTCTTCAGATGGAATATTCAACATTTACCATAATTTAAATACTAATTAAAGTTAATCAGATGGTAATCATTTACAAAAATTAAAGCTATATTGTCTTTTTAAAACCAATAAAACCAAGTATTTTTAGTTGTCTAAAATGCAAATCATAATTATGAATACCAAAATTCCTACCATTGTATTAATATACTACACATATTTATAATATAATATTAAATATTAATATTTAACCATTTTCTGTATTAAAATAAAACACAAAGATAAAAATCATGAAGTCATAATACTTTAGCAGCAGAAGCTTACTTGGGTAGTGTGATGATACCTTGTTAACCCGCATTCATCTAATATTATAAATTACCTACGTAAACTTTTTATTTTTAATATAGGCATAATTGAACACTTGGGGTATACCGAATAGCCAAATAATTAATTCCAATGGAAATAATGGATTTTTCAACAGTCAAAATAATTCTAACATCAGTGGCCAGGAAGTCGCTAACAACGGTGGTTTAAATTTCGGCAGAACTATTGAACAATCACAAAATACTGCTATCCCAGGGCTTATTGGCATTCCTAATCTCAAGGACTGGTTATCTATATCTATGGGTATGTACAATAATAACAGTACATTTGTAGGAATGAATCCGGCTAGGGAAGAAGTTAACATCTTGAATTTACTTAATGAGTTTGATCATATTTTGTTGAAATATAAAAAATTAAAGCTTGAGATTGAATATTTCACAGAATGTAGTCGTTTGCAATTGGTCCCTAAAGGTATATGAATCTGCCAGTACCCTACAGGACTGGTAGCACAATCTCAATTCCACTTGGATCTTGTCAAATTATTTAACAAGCAGGGCTTGGAACTGTTGGATTTAATGAGTAAAAACTATAACATAATGGCAGAGGAGCTAAACGATGAAAGTATGGTTTTGGACATAAAGATTAAATCACATCCTGACTTTGAAAGATACAAATACGAATATATTCGTATTTTCCAGACAATTGATATGTATATCAATAAAGCTAAGTCAATTAAATGTAAAAAACTGGAGCGGGACCGTTCACAATATCAAAATGGTACTGCATACCCTAGTCCACCTCCAGCACAACAGTGGAGAACAAAGGGTAGGGCAGCAGTATCTTTTTCCAATGGTCAAAACGATATGCCTTTGTATGATCAACATCAAGGGGTGAATATGAGGGGAGTAAATATGGAAAATGTGATTATAGATCCTGTTAATCAAGATGATAACACGGATTTTCCACCAATCACATCTCCAAATATGTCAACTAATGACCCAGGTCCACGAAGAAGTGCACGCCTACAGAATCAAAACCGTAACACTAATGGTAATAATACCAGGACCAATAATAAACAATGGTCCAATAACCAACAGGGTTTTCAGAGGGGTAAAATGCAGAGCAGAAGGAACCAAGGGAAGAAACACAACAAATGGCGATAGTTGTGAATAATACACAGAATAATCCTTCGGTTATTACGAATTCCGAAGGGGACTTCTCTGTGTATAATTTTTCCTCAGTAAATGTTCACACTGACTTAGTGAATATATTGACGAAAGGTCTTACCTTTATACCATCTAGGGGGTTAGACATTACTAACCATATACTAGATCTCAAAATGTATGTAAGGAAATTAAACTTACAGATATTATTGGGCAATATGAGTAGATTGCAACCAGATTATTATAGAATTTATAGTATTTTCAACCCCGCACTGCATAATTTATTGTATACCTTCGAGAAAGTATGTGAATTAGATTTCAGATATTATAATACATGGAATAAGACAAAAACTACTGAGAAGAATTTAACTAGGCATGAACAGGAATGTATTAAATGTCTAAAACAGTTCAAGGTCAGAATTATGAAACCTGATAAGGGGGGGGCCTAGTATTTATGGACCCAATAGATTATGAGAATAAAATCAAAGCATTGTTAACATCCGATTCATATACAAAATCTTCGATTAATGAATATAATCAAGCTAATCAGAGAATTAAAATATATTTTAATGATTTATTCATCGAAGGTCGGATTGTTTAATTATATGATTATGCCAGCACCTATAGCGCCTACGATATTTGGAGTCCCTAAAATTCACAAGAGTTTGAATAACCCCCCCCCTTAGACCAATTGTCGATGGTAGAAATTCTGCAACATATGCATGTGCAAAGGTAATAGATTTATTACTTAAAAAATATGTATCTAGTGAAACAGGAATATGTAAGGACTCATGGTCATTCTTGGAGAAAATGAATGAAATAGAATTCGATGACAAATATAATTTTCTCACAATAGATGTAAGAGATTTATATACTTCAATACCACAGGATCTTGGTATTGAGTGGGTGTCCCTTAATCTTAGGAAAAGGGGTGCCCCATTAATGGAAATATCATTGATAGAAGAATTACTAGATATTGTCTTATCATATAATTACATCTATTTTAAAAGCAATTTTTATCATCAAACAAAAGGAGTGGCAATGGGATCTCTGTGTGGCTCCAGTTTTGCCAATTTGGTAATGAATTATTGGGAACATAATTACATTTTCAATATAGAACATATAAAATCCCAGATAGCATATTTTACCCGATTTCTGGATGACATTTTTATCTTGTTTAAAGGTGAAAAAGACCAAGCCAAAACTATGGTAGATTACCTTAACCAGACTACAGAATTTCTGGAATTCACATACAATTTCCATGAGAAGGAAATAGCATATTTAGACATTTTATTGATCAAAAATAATGCTGAAAAGAAATTTGAGGCAAGGATTTATAGAAAACCTTCGTATTCTAATACATTTCTCCACTTCTCAAGTGCGCACCCTTTCCGGCAGAAAACGTCGGTGGTTAAAGGGCAGCTTGTAAGGGCAGCACGCATGACAAGCAGAGAGGATGATTTTATTTTTGAATGTCATTTGATAAAACAAATGTTTACTAGGAGAGCATATCCTGACACCCTCCTAGATGAAATCATAACTGAAGTGGTGGATAAAAGAAATGGAGGTATGTATAAACCTATTCTGAGTCAAAACAAAAGGGCTTATAATGTAATAGAAATTAATATTAGTCCTAGTCCAGAAACAACAAGTCAAATATCACATGTCGATAACAACTTTAATAATACTAATGTTAATTTTGTCATCACATTTAATATGGATTATAAATACATTAGGAATATAGTATGTAAAAACTGGAATATTATCACACAAGATAAGGACCTATTGGAAAAATTAGGACCAACTCCAAAATTTGTACTGAAAAGAGACAGGAATTTTAAAAACTTGTTTGAGAGTGTCCAAAACACATACATTAAATACAAAGGCATGCAACAGTGTCTTGGATGCCCCTATTGTAAGTACATCCAAGTAGGATTATCAATAATTATGAACAATAGCAGAGTATTATACAGTAAAGGAAAATATAACTGTAATTCTAAAATGGTTGTTTATTTAGCTAAATGCCAATACTGTCCCAAATATTATGTTGGTAAAACAAAACGAAGATTGAGGGACAGAATATACGACCATTTATACAATATTAAAAAAATGAGCCAGGACAATGCTCTAGCTAAACACATTCAAGAATGTCCTGGACATGAATTCAAGTTTTGGGTCTTAGATCATGTCCCACAAAATATGAGGGGGGGGCCAACTGAGTTGGAACTTGATAAATTAGAATTAGTATGGCAAATATGATTATATGCATATAATGACCCAGGTTTGAATGATATGTGTTCAATTATGCCTATATTAAAAATAAAAAGTTTACGTAGGTAATTTATAATATTAGATGAATGCGGGTTAACAAGGTATCATCACACTACCCAAGTAAGCTTCTGCTGCTAAAGTATTATGACTTCATGATTTTTATCTTTGTATTTTATTTTAATACAGAAAATGGTTAAATATTAATATTTAATATTATATTATAAATATGTGTAGTATATTAATACAATGGTAGGAATTTTGGTATTCATATTTATGACTTGCATTTTAGACAACTAAAAATACTTGGTTTTATTGGTTTTAAAAAGACAATATAGCTTTAATTTTTGTAAATGATTATCATCTGATTAACTTTAATTAGTATTTAAATGATGGTAAATGTTGAATATTCCATCTGAAGAAGTTCATGGATTTTAATTGAACGAAAGGCGCTTTATGGAATAAAGGTGTAACACACAGCAAAGGTTGCCAGTGGTTTGTTTGGTGGAATAGTTTTTCACCTAATAAGTTACTAACATGCTCAGTTCTGAGTATGACTGTAGTATGAGCATTGATATAATGGCTCAGCATCACCCACTGTACTAAATGAGCGTTGGTACTGTACTTGTGCCCAGTGAGTAACTGATAATTATACCCTATAAAAGCTTGCACCAGGAGTTTTGCCCCACCCTAGTCACAACTCTTCAAATGCACACACACACACACACACACACACGCACACACACACCATCTCTGCTGGTAAACAATGTGTTCACCACCCTTAAGCCATTTGCCAAGTCTAGAATGGCCTCTCCTTCATAATTCCTACCACCTCAATCATGTGAATAGGGGAAATCATCATATCCTGTTCTATCTGTCCTGATATGAACAATTCCCATTTTGATATTTTTGCAGTTTTGTGAAATTTTTTCCTGATAAAAGCTAAATTAGACGTTTTTTTTTTCAAATAAAATATGTGTTACAGTTGTCAAATGAGATTTAGTCAACTCATGAAATGTTGATTAATTACTATAGAAGCACCAATCCCAAATGTTAAAAGCACAGAAACCTGTAACGCCTGTTTCTGAGTTTCTGAGTTGATAGGTTAGTGTTGGTATTTTATATATCATCATCATCATCACTGTCGACATCTTCATCGTGATCAACCTCCATTTCAAATGTTTTCCTGGGCATGATATTTCCTCAGCTGTTGCTTGTTACTCTCTTTTCAGATTCATTTTTCTAACATCATCAGCTTTTTTAAGTACCTTATTTCCATATCTATTTCAACTGCATAAGTGATCTATTGTCTTCACTCATGCTGTTTTATGATTCTGACATTCTTCTTTGTCTCTACCTAGTTCCTCTTTTTCATGAGATGCCTAATAATTTTCTTGAACTCCTGTGCTTTCAGTCCAGTAAATTGCCAGGTCTTCAGTCCAAACTTTGTTGACCTACAATCTTTTTCTGACCATTGATGGCAGCTGGTTGTGGCTACCAATGGATTATGCTGCAGGATAACAGTTTCTATGAAGATGACTTTGCAGTTTATGATGTCATCTCAATGCTCTTTCCTCCTTAGAAAGAAGTCTACCTCAGTTGCATGTTGATCACTTTTGCAGGTAATTATGTGACCATCTGTGCTGAAGAACCATACGTTGACCACCCTTAAACCATTTGCCAGAAAGAAGTCTAGAAGGCCTCTCCTTCATAATTCCTCCTGCCCCAACCATGCAGTTATCATATCCAACCTATCGTGATAACAGTATTCAGGTCCCACTTTATTGAGGAATTACTTCACCCACAGCCTGACTGCCTTTTTTTCCTCATCATCACAATCCTGCTGTGGGACATAGACTGACATCATCTTTATATTAGAATCTGTTTACCATGCATCTGTAACTGATTCTGATTAAATCCATCACTGTATTCAGAGGTCTCCCTCTCTCTCTCTTTTTATCTCTCACTACAATTTGCCCACTATTTCTAGCACACCCCCTAAGAATTAGACAATGGATGACAGGCCAAAGAGACTTTGATGTACTGCCCTTTCAGCTGGTATCCTGAATAATAATAAGAATATTCAGTCTTTTCCTGACCATCATGCCATCCACATCCAAACTGCATCCAATCAGTGAATTTATAGTCAATATTTATTTTGTCATGTTAATCAGTTTTATGTCCAGCTTTCACTCAAAAATATATCCTAGGTAACCCAGTCTTGGCAGCTGGTCACCAGCCAGCCAGTAGCTTACTGACTCTGACTGCTGGGCTTTATAGTGCATGCACACAGTGCCCATTAGTGCATATGGTTCTTTCCCATCATTAGTACAGGTCCCTGGTGCAGCACAGAGTAGGTCAGGTCTTCAGCTCGTTTAACACCAACAAATTCCCAAGCCTCTTTTTGATTACTTTAGTTGATGTGAACAAATCATCTGGGTCAATTATCATGCTATCACTACAGTTCATAAACAAAGCAAATAAACATTTTGCTTGAAAACAAAAATTCAGAAGCAGAAATTCCTGCCCAGAAATAGTTGGGTGAATTTTAAATCTTACTAAGTATTTTATTACACGTCAAATTTATATAACTTTGAAAACTATGTAAAAAATACACAAATACTTGACACTGGAGTATACCCATCAATGCTATGCAGCAGATAATATTATAGAAATAACCAAGGCTGGGTGTAGGTAATGCTGGATGTACCATGGTTAACCACATGTTATATACATTTGGATATTCAGCCACTGTATGAACAGTTCCTTCTTAAATATGAGTTCCAATATGAAGTTCATAGTTTTTATATGAAAATTACAAATGCTTGAAAAATTCAGTTTCAGGGCAGATAAATAGTGCTTTTAGTCACTAAATAAACAATAGAGTAAGGAATACATTTGATGAATTTTGTATTTGCTCCAGTGATAAGCAATAATATGAAAACTTGCACAAATTGGTAGCAGCATTAAATATCTGGATCAGTGGTAATTTAAATGTTGACCTGTGTGTCTCTACCAATGTCAGACAATCATTTTCTGAAACCATGTCAGTTCAGGTCAGTCTGGGGAGTCAATTTATACCTCACTAATCTGCCCTGTTATTGAATTAAACAGTGACATCCATAGCCTTCTAACATGGACCTCAAATAACATGAAGGGATATAATGATCCCTTCTTAAAAATCATAGCACTAGAAACCTAAAATATTCAGGAAGGCTTCAAGAATTTTCACTATATTCTGTTTCTTACAGGTAATCTCTGCCTGGATTTTAAGAAAATATCTGATTGAAAATCTATGTCTGGAAAGCATTGCTCGGGCAGTCAACACAATACTGGATAACCCAGTACTCAAAATAAAAAAAACACAGCAACAGAAAAAAGCCAAGAGATATGTTGATAACATCATCCCAGATTAGGGAATATATTTCCCATTACAATCATCCCAGATTAGAGAATAAGTTACCCATTACAATCAGGGATACTCTGTCATTGACTTTGTTCAACATTTATTTTGCTGTTTATGAGAAATAGTCTTTGTATTGCCATGTGTGTTAAAGACTACAGTCTAGGTACAAGATTAGTTCAGATAAAAATGTCAAAATTGACTGTACGTAGGAAAGACCTCACCTTTAATGCCAGTAAATGTACTATCATGACACTTGGTAAAAAGGACTGAAAATTATGACTACTGAATGAATTGCCAAATCATAACACCATGATAATTAAAGATGTAGCAACAGAGTTAATAAAAGATAACATGGTTAAAGATCTGGGGGCAATGGTAAGCAATTCACACTTTTTTCAGTGAGTGTATCTACCAAAGTCAGACAAGCTTATTTTATAACAGATCTAATTCAAAAGTGCATGTGTTCTCACTCTTAAAAGATCACAATACCACTTTCTGTTTCACTTATATAACTCTTTTTTGAATGAATATAACATATTGTCTTCTTTGAAAAAAATCTGTCAAAAGCAATCCAATTCAATAAAGCGCCAAGAATGGTCATTAAATTTTGTTTCTTATAGGTGGCCTCCACATATATATAATAAAATATTTAATCCAATTGTGTGTATGACAGTTGTTGTGGGACCTTTTAAGCACTACTGGGGAGACTGACCTAGGCTTGGTACCCCAATACTCAAAATAAAAATCATTAAAAAAATGACAATACCTTCCATGATTATAGAACCGACTTCACTTTACAGTCAGAGAAAATCCGACATTAGCTTCCTTAAAATAAGTCTTGCTGTATGTAGTAATTATTGTAGTAAATGAATAATTTTACAGATACAAATACAGGGTACTAGAGAGTCCAGTAGTACAACTAAACAAAGTCAGGGAAAATATGAACTTTGAACTGGCAATTGCAGCTTATCTTACTGAATGGAAAATAAGTAAATAAAATACATTGTACTACTTCTTTACAACTTGAGTGCAGACATTTTGCAAACAAAGGTGCTTTTTAGCTAAAAAAGATATAAATTAAATAAAAAATAAATAATCTAGCTATGCAGTCATGACATAGGTTCATAGGTGTGTACTAGGCTAATGGCTCTTGCATAGTGCCACCTGACCTTAGTACCTAGTGCGTCTGTTGAGTAGAGCCACTGCTGTTATCCCCAGGGTGAATTTACTATTTCCCATCCACTCATCAAGATTTCTCTTGAAGAGGGTCAGTGAGGTGCTCTGCTTCACATGTATGGGAAGTCTGTTCTATAGCATGGGCAGTCTCTGGGTTATGAACCTGTCCCTCCAGCATATTCTGTTAATTGTAGTAATGGGGTTGAGGTCTCTGGAACATGTGGTGCAGAGGGATTGGGATTTCTTTAGATGTAGCATTTCTAGCAGAGCTGGTTCAGACATGGCTTTGTAAGTCAAGCAAGATATCGCCTCTAAGTAGGCAATATGAGACAGAATAGTTGGAGTTTTTTGAGTCTGTCCATATAGGACAAGTGTTTAAGGCCTAGGATCCTCTTTGTGAGGTACTTTTGCAGTCTCTCCAGTTGTTGCAGGTGTCTAGTGAGGTACATGCCAAATGTGGCATTGTACTCAATGATTGCCTAAATAGGGAAGAGTAGAGGGAGACAATGACCTCTTTCTTTCTGGATGCAAAACCCATAGTAATGAGATGTGCCACATAGAAGGACTTTCTGACCATAGCGGCAATGTGGTGATCAAAAGAGAAGTTGCTGTAAACCTGTATTCCCAGATCTCTTATAATGATTTCTGTGTTCAGTGGACTACCATCAATGTAGTAATTCATGGGAACCAGGTTTTTCCCAAAAGGGATGAAAACACATTTTTTGGCATTTAGCTTAAGGCCATGGTTCTGACACCAGTCGTTGGTCACAGTGAGGACATTCTGTAGGATGTCAACATCACTTGGGGAGTTAATAATAGCTCCCAACTTGCAATCGTCTGCAAACTTTTTCAGCCAGAGTCCCTTCATGTTGGCCTGGACTTCAGAGAAGTAGATACCAAACAGGAGAGGACCTAGGACCGAACCCTGTGGGTTCCACTTGTGACTAATCGGCAGTCTGACTAGGAGTCAGCTACTTTCACACTGTGGGTTCTACCTGTGAGCCAGTTTGCAATCCACCTAGTGATAGAGGGGTTAATGCCAAGCTTAGTGAGTTTTTCTATGATTCCTGAGTGGGGAATGGTATCAAAAGCCTTGACAAGATCAAGGTAGGCTGTATGAACCGCCTTGCCTTCATCCACAGCTCTGGTGACTGACTCAAAGAAGTCGACCAGTTTGAGCAGGCATGATCTACCTTCACAAAACCAAACTGCGTGGGATCCAGAGTTTGGAGATTCCCTATATCCTTATTTTGTAGGTCCATGATGATGAGTTCCATAGCTTTGCATATCAGACTCATTACGCTAATGAGGCGATAGTTCCCAGGGGCTGTAGTTGCTCCTCCTTTGTGGAGATGAATAACTGTAACAGTGTGCCATTCGGCAGGAACAAAGCCTGAGGTAAGTCTGTGATTGAACAGAGCACACAGGTGATGTGCCAGTTCACTCTGTAGTTCATGTAGAACACAACCAGGGATATTGTCAGGTCCCACAGAAGCTGTATTCTTGGCCCTGGACAATGCTATTTTAACCTGTGCAGCAGTAATAATGGGTGCCTGGCAATCTACTGGTATTGTGATTGGTCTTTTGGGGGGGGAAAAAGTTGGCAATGAATCTGTTGGCCAGTATACTGTCAATATCTGTTGGCTCGGTATAGGAGGTACCATTGTGCAGTAGCTCAAGGCAAATCTGGGTATTGCCATGGAGATTCTTTACATAACTATAGAAGGCCTTGTGGTTGTCTTTACTATCTGCTGCAATTCTGTTTTCATACCTAGCTTTAGAGGACTTGATGAGGGATCTCAACTTTTTGTTGAGACAAATAAGGGTTTTTTTCCAGTCTTGGGACTTCACCTTATTCTGCATCGGTTTATTCCTTCTGTTGTAGAGTTTGTTTATGGCAGGGGACCAACAGATTAACTTCCTTTTTTTGGAGGAGAGTATCTTGGGTCTATTGGATATGGTGAGTTCCATGCATTTGTGTACATGTTCATACAGTGCACTGGTGTATGATTCTGCAGTCATGCAACTATTCCCCATTTGCATGGGTGCCGTGAAGTTAGCCACCTCTGTTTTTAGGATCCCAAAGTTAGTTTGGAGAAGTTTTTCATATGCTCAAGAACATTTTTGGGTGTGCTCCAGTACTCCACTAATGAAGCAAGGAGTCAAGGTCTTCATAGGTGCCCTGCTATTTTAATTCTGTCCTAATTTTAGTAACCTCACATACAAGTTACATCGCAGAGAAAGTGGACAGCATAAAATTAAAACAAAAAAGGTTTTATTTAAACCCAAGGCCACAAAACTTCTTTAAAAAACTAAAGTTGTTGCTTTCACCCACCTCCTTTGTAAATAAGACCTTTTTCCTCTTGTGTTACTTAAACAAGAGTCCTGATTTTATCACTCTAATTTGATAATTTAAGCCAAAAGAACAGATTACAAAATGAACACCAATAACAGACGAACTCAGAATATTCCAGTTCTGAAAGTTACTGGTGTCAGGACAACCATTTGTATAATACGTTACTGCTGAATATACTGCAATTCACATAAGATCTCCCATGTCTGCTGCAGAATTCTTCAGAAAGAACCATCTGAAAGTACCAGGAGATCAGAAAACGTATCCATAGCTTTCCCAGTGTTATTAATCTTTCATTGTCACCCATTTATAGCAGCTTAGTGGATGGGCTGAACAAAATGTATGCCTTACCGAGCTGCAAATTACAGTGCAGTCTCATACTGTGCTATTTTAGAAAAATGTTTAACCTAACAATGTGTTTTCTTCAGGGCTCTAGTGCAACCCTCTCTCCAGAGAAATCTGTATACAATATATGTCCCCCAATGTCCTTGCTTCTGGTATTATTACAACAGTGTGTGTTCATTGTGTTCAAACCCACACTGATGAGCTTTAAAAAGCTCAGCTGAAAGTACTAATATGGGCTAGACTGCAGCAAAGTTCCTACTATTTTATTACTAATAATCAGTGATGGGAGTAATATATTACAAAATGTAATATATTACTGTTAATGTATTACAATTTCTAATAACTAGTAATACAACTAGTTACTTTTTCAAAATATTAACTAGTAATAGTAATATATTACTTTTTTTTGTAACTAATAACTTAAATGTGAGTTACTTTTAAGCTACTTTTGCTTAAACCAGTGGTTCTCAATGTGGATAATATAGCCCCTAAAGAGTGATCAAAAACTTCTAGGTTCCCTATATAGTATGTATAGTAATCAGATGTTAGGAGGTAATAGAAACTTTAAAGTGACAATTTGGAAAAAAAAAGACAACATAATGTTGGCACAACTCATAGCATGTAGCACTCATAATAGATCATTAGAATTAGTCTGAATCAAAATTTACTTCATTGCTTTTGTAGCACTGCAAGGAGGTAAAAACTAATAATGACCAGACTCTGGCCCTGCCCTGGTACTGTGGGACTCTCACCCACTAAAACATACCATAACAATGGGACAATTCTAGCCTGCTGGAGATCATATCCTTACCTTGCCACAAAATAAAAGGCATTGGTTCTCCATACCACCATCAATCAGAATCAAACACATCACTCGTCAGTTAAACACCCAACATCTCAACCCACTGCACCAAGTAGGACTCTTCGGGTGGATCTATGATCAAACAACTTTTGTTCTGACAATTTTTTGTTATGTTCTATTTAAAATTCTTTTCAGGTTCAATTTATAGATGTTGAAAATAGACAAAATGTGATAGGCTTTTATAGGTCTTGTGCTGCTGGCTGGTTTGTTTTAATTATTGTCTGTGACAAGTCTTCTTCTTCTTCTTTCAGCCGTGCCCATTAGGGATCACCATGGCGGATCATCAGTCTGCAGAGCAAGTGGCAGTGGAGTTTTACATTGTCGAGTTGCCAACCCAATGCCTAACCTTCTTCAGAAGTCACACGCTTGCACAAATTTACACCTAAGGCCAATTTAAATGTCAAATCCACCTGCAGCTTGTTTTGGGAATGTGGGAGGAAACTGGACCACCCTGAGGAAACCCACTCAAACACAGGGAGTGTAGATCATAGTGTGTGTCGTACCTTTAAAGCCACTGTAGTCCATGGTCACATTCATAAAAGTACTGAGCATGTGCAAGCAGAGTGCCATTTTGTGTAAGCAGCTGGAGCAAAAGCATGTATGAGTGTAGCAGTCACTCAATTAGCTAGTCCGTTTAAGTTTTATGTTCCAGTCATCCATCCTGATGTGTTTATGTGTAATAAATATTTTAAACAAACACCCAATCCTTATCGTCGTATTTGACTACACAAGATAAGCAACATAGTGTCAGAATGGGATCAGAAGTCAAAACTTCTTAAAACCATGAGGCACACAGTCAGAAATGGTGGAGTATGCAAGAGTGGCTCAAATGACTTGCAAACAACTCATAAACACATCAGAAAATATTTCCAGGTACTCTGGTGATTATGACCAGGAAACTTACATTTGAAAAATGGAAACAATGGTAAATAACAAAAATGAATATTTGCCTGGTAATAGAGCTGAAACTGATAAAAGATTTAAAGAGATAGAAGGTTTCTTGAATGATATTTTAATGGAAGGGTTAATAAGCTCGGAAGGTTATCTTTCTTATTAGTACAATAATCTGTTTTAGGAGTGTTATTTGGCATACCTAAGGTCCATAAAAAACAGACAGACCCACCTTTTAGGCCTATTGTGTTAGCCCCTAACTATGCTACAGGGGGGATTTCTCTCTTTTCCATACTATTTTAAACCCCTTAATTCAGCAATTTAGTTCTTTTATTAAAGATGCGTGGCATTTTTTGGATACATTTAGGAATTTTGTGGATGTATATGGTTCTTCACCTGAGAAGAGAACATTTTGTTCCTGGTTGCCCCCTTTGTCGGTTTTAGTGTTTTTTTTTCTTTTTTTGAGATTTTTGAGAATGCCTTTTGGGATAAATTCTGCCAGTGAAGTCTTCCAACATGCGCTGGAGCAAATTTTTTTTCGGGTTATCAATGTGCTGTTATAGTGGATGATATTCTTGTATGAGGCAATGGTGAAGTCGAACATGCTAGAAACCTCAGAAAAGTTCTAGATCATGCTCGTGAATCTTAAACTGAATCCTCAGAAATGCAAATTCAGGCTAAAAGAAGTTACTTATGTGAGGCATTAATTTACCAGTTCAGGAGTACAACCAGATCTGTCCAAGCAAGCTGCAATTCTTGAGATGCCAGCTCTAAACAATGCCACATCTTTACAACATTTTCTTAGCATGGTCAACTATTTAGGCAAGTTCATTCCTGATTTAAGGGAGCTTTCAGCACTGCTACAAGAGCTGACACACAAAAATGTAACTTGGTCCTGGTTGGAACAACACCAAACACCATTTGATGTCCTGAAACAGAAAATTGCCAGTCCACCCACTTTGAGATGTTATGATATTTACAAACCTGTAAATCTTTCCTGTGATGCTTCATGGATTCATAGGTGTTTACTAGGCTAACAACCACAAGGACCTTTTTAAGCCTAGCCCTGCATCCAAAATCTCTGACAAGTTCTGATATACTTGATAAGTGTAAGCATGGGCCTGGGAGATGAACCTTTTACAGATTACCTGTTTGCATTAGAGACATAGGTACAAAACCAGGGATGAATTTCCATTTTCCCATCCAGTTGTCCAAGTTGCACTTGAATTGGGTTAGGGAGGAACTCTGCTTCACATAGATGGGGAGCCTGTCCATAGATGGGGTAGTCTCTGGGATACATACCTATCTCTCCAGCAGGTCCTGTTTATATCACAGGGAAGGTTTATGTCTTTAGAACGGGTAACTCTTGTACTGTTTGTTTTGTGGATATGCAGGAGGTCCATCAGAGTGAGGTCTGACAATGCCCTGTATGCCAGGCATAGATCTCCCCTCAAAATCCTGTAGGAGACAGAATACAAGGATAGGGCATTGAGGCAGTCTGCATAGGACATATTACTTATGCCCTGTATTTTTTTAGTGAGGAATGTCTGTGAATGTTCCAGTTGTTGTATATGTCTGGATAGGTACATACCAAAGTGGGCATTGTACTCAATGATAGGTCTGATGAATGCCAAATACAGTGGAATAATGACTTCCTTGGACATAGATGTCATACCTTTGTTTATAAGTTGCGCAACATAGAATGATTTCCTCACCACTGTAGACATGTGATGATCAAAGGATAGATTACTATCTATGTGTGTCCCTAAGTCTCTGACTACTGGGCCAACTTTAAGGGGTGTGTTGTCAATATGATAGTTACCAGGGATGGATGACTTCCCAAAGGATACTATTATGTATTTCTTCACATTTAGTTTTAGTCCATGGCTTTAACACCAGTTGTGTGTTTGTGTCAGACCCTCCTGGAGAACATTTGTGTAGTAATTCTTCAACAGTGCAGACCAGTAGCCAATGCATCTAGAAGTCTAACTCAAATTGAAATGCAGTAAGTGAAAACTGAAAAAAGAGCTTTTGGCAATAGTGTTTACATGCTCATAGTTCAATTATTATATTTATGGACGACCTGTCCAGACTGAAACTGATCACCAACCTCTGCTTACTATGTTGAGAAAAACAATACACACAGGTCCAGCTAGATTGCAACACATGATGTTAAAACTGCAAAAGTACAATTTCAATATGGTTTACACAAAAGGTGAACTTCTTTATATTGCTGATACTTTATCCAGATTGCTCAGATAAACCAATGACCAGCATAACAACAAAAAAGCTGATTTAAAAGTTATGAAAATGAAATTTTTTTTCTTCCACGTCTTGATGAGCTTAGAAAAAAAAATGCAACTTCTGATCCAGTTCTCCAGAAGATGAACTATTTTGTCAGTCACAGATGGCCAGCGAAACAAACTTCTTTACCACTAGATATGCAGCAGTATTTTCCTTACTGAGACAAGATTTTGATGGGAGATGGTATCGTCATGAAAGGTCCAAAAGTGGTAATTCAAAAATCCTTGCAACGAGAGTATATTAAAAACTTGCATCAAGATCATGTGGGAACTGATTTTACCAAAAGAAGGGTGAGAGGACTGGTATTTTGGCCTTCTATGTCAAAAGATTTTAAAAAGGAAATCTCAGATTGTTCAGTTTGCAATAATATTAAACTGCACCAACAAAAAAAACACTTCAGGTGAACCAGATTCCTGAACTACCTTGGTTGAAAGTAGCAACAGATATTTTCAAATGGAATGGTCAATATTATTTGGTATTAGTAGAGTCATATTTAAATTGGTTGAAGACTGACCTACTTCCTAACCTAACTTCCAGTACTATCATTACAAAATTGAAGAGACATTTTTCTGTCTGTGGTAGTCTGCACAAAGTCATTTTTGACAACGGTGCACAGCAGTTCAAAAGATTTGCTGTGACATGGGACTTTGTTCATGTTACTAATAGTCCTGAGTATCCACAATCTAATGGCTTGGCTGAACACGCAGTTCAAAGTGTGAAACAGTTGGAGAAATCCAAAAGAGACAAAACCAATATTTTTCTCAATTGTCTTAATATCAGAAACATTCCTCGAGACAATTTACTTGGTTCACCTGCTCAGAGATTGATGTCAAGACAAACCAGAACTACACTACCAATCAATAAGAATTTGTTGATTCCAAGTGCTAAAAACAGCAAAGCAGTAAAAGCTCAACTCATGAAAAAGCGTTTATCACAGAAATTCCATTATGACAAAACCAGCAAACCTCTCAAATTATTAAAAGAAGGAGAGATAGTGAGGATACAGAGAGCAAAAGGTTTTGATCGAGTAGGACTTGTGGAACATCTATGGGTGGAGCCAAGACTGTACATCATTCAGTCACAAGGAATGGAATTTAGGTGGAATCAGAAACATTTATTGCCGATGTCCAAACCAGTGTTACAGCATCTTGTCTGTAACTGAGACTCTAATTGTCAGAGTATGCTATTGAATGTTCCTGTTCCAGAGAACAATTCATCTTCTGTTCCTGTTCCTGAAAGTGTCCCTGAAGTTCCTAATGAAGAGCATTCCCCAGTAACTGTCCCTGTTGCTAAACCCAGTACTGATTATTATACAATGAGGTCAGGTCGTATCTCAAGTCCAAATCCTAGATTCATGGCAACCTGGACATGATTGCTATTATTTACGTGTTTATATATTTTTTATGTGTACCTGATTGTCATTTTTCATTTGCATGACAGTGGACAACAACGTAGACTTTACACATGCTTTCATTACGCAGTACAGTACAAGTTCAACACAGATAAGAAATATCATCATGAAAGAATGGGATGCTTTTAAGGCTATTACTGACTTGCCCAACTTGCAAGGAAAAGAGTTAAAGATGATTTTCAGTAGGGGCAGAAACATTAAAACCTTAATAGAACAAGGCCCTACCCAGAACAAGACAACACGGGTACGTAAGGGCACATACAAATGTGGTGCTTGTGCACAATGTTCATACATCATGCAGGATGAAGAGGTTACTATCACAGCTTTAAGGAGAGTAATAAGAGCAAAAGAATATTACAACTGTAATAGTATTAGGGTAGTATATCTAGCTGTCTGTTTACAATGCCCAGCATATTATGTGGGCAAAACAGAACGTACCCTTAAACGTAGGATATACGAACATATGTATGATGTAAAAAAGGCCAACACCAACAATGCCCTGTACAAACATACACAGACATGCCCTACAGCTAAATACAGATTTTTTGTATTAGAAAAGATCAATCTGGACCCTAGGGAGACCCACTGGCAGATTTTATTGGAATCAAACAAGAAACCAGGATTAAATGACTACATTTCCATCAAACCTATTTTAAAACTCAAGGCTAGTAGAATGTAGTCATTTTTAACAGTTGATTATATCATGTTTTTTTAATTTTAGCCTAACATTAGGTATTTACTAGGGGTCACTTAGAAATGTATTATTTTAATCAATACCTTTATCTTGTATATATTTTTAAAGTGTTATGTTTGCTGTGACAGTTCATCAACATTGTTGAAAATGTGTATTTACAACAGAGTGGGGTAATTAAAGATGTGTATCTTTAAAATGTTAATTGACATCACATGCTATTACAAATTAGTGTATTTAAATCACGTTTTTAGAAGTGTTCATGGTCTGAGGAAGTTGCATTCTTTTCAGTTTAACAAACAGGCGTTAACCTTGGTTTTGTGATAATAAATTTATTGGAACTTGGATATTTATTGGCGTTATCCCTGGAGCTGCTACTCTTTTTGGTTTGTTTGTTACAGCTTCCCTCAGGTTTGTGGTTGTGCATGACAAAATTGTCAATGAAGAAAGTTGTAGATCACAGTATGTTTGTTGTACCTTTAAAGCAACTGTAGTTCGTGGGCACATGCATGTAAGTATTGAGCATATGCAAGCAGAGTGCGATTTTCTGTAAGAAGCCTAAGTGAAAGCATGTATGTGTGCAGCAGTTTGTCAGTCACTGATGTGCCTGAGTGTAATAAACATCTTAAACAAACACCCAACCCTCATCGTCTTATTGGAATACACAGGACAGGCAACCAGGAAGACATGCAGACTCTGCACAGAAGGCAACCCAGACAAGAATCGAACCAGAAACGCTTTCACTGTGAGTTGACAACACTAACTGCTGTACCACCCAGCTGTATAGATTAATCTACTGGAGTTTTTCAACTGTTAAATGCTATTCATCATCATTGTAACATCGTGAATACAACTTTAATAATACACTTATATGCATGTGCTTACTTGTGTGATTAAATCTCAGTATTATAGTTGATAAACTACACTTACATAAAAGTAACTCATTACTTTAGTTAGTAACTAGTAATAATAATATATTGCTTTTTTAGAAAAGTAATAAGTAAGAGTGATATATTACTTTCACTGAAAAGTAACTAGTAATAATAACTCATTACTTTTATAAGTAACTAGCACACCACTGCTAATAATAGTAAGGAAATGGTCATATAGGACAGTTAAAAAGTGGGAAGAGCAAGCAGAGGAACATACAAAAGGACAAGGGAATACTGGGATGAGGTTGGAAAGCAAGATATGTTTTCTTTTTCAGTGGGACAGCTGCCTATTTGTCTTTAAAAAAAGTAGAGTGAGAAGATAGCAAGGTGAAGTACTTGGCAGGAAAGAGGTTGTAGAGATGGCAGCAGGGGCAAACAAACAAACAAAAAAGACAGAGACCAACAAGGAAAATGCTGACACAAATGGGGGATGGTGACAAAAAGGAAAAACTCAGACAGACATATGGAGGACAGTTGGTGATGGAGAGTGCTGGATTAAAAACTGAGGAGGCAAGTGATAGACAAAAAAAGAGAAGATTATAATTGAGGGGGTGGGGGTATTGTTGATGACAGCTGGCAGCCATGCTGCCCAGTGCTGCATCCAGCTAAAGGTCACCTCTATGACTGTTCTCATGGATGAGCCCAATAATTGGTGTCCAGCTTGTCAAGGCTAATCAACTGTTATACTTTGCCCTGTGCATAATGACATACTCCTTGTTGCCAATGCTGGTTTTAAACTACCAAGTCTTACCAATAGCATCTCATGACACCGTGGTGGTGCCTCCAGTGGGGATTCTACAACCCCCCCCCCCCACTGGAGGCAGATCATCAGAAGTATCATTACTGAAGACTCAGCATGAGATGGAAAGGCAATTTAATGTTGAGATGCCCACTACCACACTACATTCACTGCCGCAACAGACACTGTAGAAAATATGATCATTAATGAAGAGAAACAGAGCAGCAAGGAAAAAAATAACATATGAACTGACATCAATAAAGAGAGAAATGTAAAGGTGAAGTAGTTATTAGTAATGTTCACTCTTCTGTTTGGCAGAACAGACCCCAAGCGCTATGAAGATGATTATGAAATCTGTGGCCCTAGTGCAGTCACTGACCTACCCACAATTGAGCACTGCACTCTGTAGTCAATTATGCTTGTGCACAGTCAGGCACAAGCCACCTTACACAGTCTAGATGTGCATAAAAAACCTGCATAGAGTTTCTTTGTGCTCTTTGTGATACTTGGTAACCGTGTTACTCCATATATGCAGCATAATATCTAGGAAGTGATGTATTATTCATGAGACAGATGCCTGAGATACCCCTGCCATGTATCCTCATGGCCGCTGGAAGGTCGCTGGAGTGAGAATAATCAGTGCTATAAATATGTGTCCAAAGAGATCAGTATTCCATGCATCCAATAAGAGTCCATGTGAGGACTGCACATGCCTATCAGCTCATATGTTGTATCAAGTCAACAAGCTAGCAGTCGATTGTGTCCCTGTTGTGTTATGCATGGTCAGATCCTTCTGTAACAAAGAAGGCAATAGTGTACCCCATCTTTGACACTGGATGCAAGACTGTCCTCTAACATAGTGCTCCATTATGACAACTGTTATACCCAGCATTTTAGTTTGGTCCTTCTTCTTCACTGTGTACACATTCTCTGGTGGGCCTGATTGATCTCACAAATTTTATACATTTCCTCACTCTGCCATATTGCTTACCTTCATTTGCTTTCACATTGGGGGATTATTAGCATAATGTTGCTCATTTCCATATAACTGTATGGTTGTTAGCATATGATGCTGACCACACAATATCACCTAATTCCACAATGGCACTACTTGTGTCTCTGTGTCAGCTGTACCACGCAAACAACTGCTATTCGTGGAATTTTGCCTAATGCATTAGGTTCATAGGCTCATAGATAGGTACTAGGCAGTCAGTCTTCAGACTATTACAGGCTTAGCCAAAAACTGTTACTCAAACTTCCCATCAGCCCAAATGTGGGCAAGACAAGATAGACTGCAGGAAGATGTGAGGCTACCCATTCAATTATCTAAGTTTACTTTGAAGGTGGACATGGTGTTACTCTGCTTGAGCTGTACAGGAAGTTTGATCCAGAGATGAGAGATACACTGGGATATGAGTCTATCACACTAACATATCTTATTTATTTGTTGACGAAGGATTAGATCCTTTAACCAGGTATTTGAGGTACCATTTGTTCTTTGAAAGAATAAGATGTCAAAGAGAGTTGCATACTATCTAACATAAATTTTCTATATAAATTCAATTACTAGTTAAAATAATTAGTACTGTAGCTGCTGAAGAGGAATTGAACTGTAATAATTTTCTTTCTAGAGGTAAGGCACCTGTGAAATGAATAGGATTTAAAATTTAACAGGCAGGAATATCAACTCATTGCAGTTTAATTTTGCTGATCTGCGAAATGCTAGGCGTTTGTGATTCTGTTCACAAAAAGCAAAGTCTTATGCCAAAAATATTAAAACAAACATCTGTTTAAAATTCTCTCTAGCAGCAGTAAAGATGTCAAACCAAGCCTGCTACTAAGTAATGATTGTGTAGAATCTGCATTGCGAGATCAGCTCTAACAGTGTAACGCACAAACTAATATATTGTGAGTAAATCATATAATAATCAATTCTCATGTGCCTTTTTACTATATTTATTTTCTTTGTGCATGACCGAAACTATTTGATACATTTGGGCAGAGTCACTACCAATTGCTTGTTTTTGTAGGACATTTAATTGCATCACCAGGGCTTTGTATAGCTATCATATGTTGTATTTGCATTCCTCCTTTTACATCATCCTGTTTGTTTCATTCTAAGCTTCTAAGAGCACCTTACATCAGCTGCAAGAATATATATCATATATCAAATATAAGAATACTTATGCTTGTTTCTCAAATTATTCCAAACATAATAAGTCCATGATTGCAATATCATTAAGTACCACAAAAGTCTCGGTAGAAAACTTTAATGTTTCCATTCCTTTATGTTTACTTTTATTCTACTTGATTTTCCTTTATAGGTTCATAGGTTCATAGGTTCGTACTAGGCTATCTGCCCTAGGGCATTTATAAGCCTAGCCAGAGTGTGTGTGGCTTTCACCACCCCTTAGGATGAGAATACTACGCCCATTTAGGGTTTAGTTTACAGTGCCTCTGTCTAGCAGTGACACAGAGATGACCGATCTCCCATCCACTCGTCAAGACTTCTCTTGAATAGAGTTAGTGAGGGGCTCTGCCTAACATGGATTGGGATTCTGTTCCAGAGTGTAGGGAGCCTCTGGGTTATGAATCTGTCCCTCCAGCACGTCCTATTTATTTCTGTGTTGAGGTTTAAGTCTCTTGCTCTCGTGGGTCTAATGGATTTGGATTTTTTGAGGTGGAGCATGTCCATTAATTGATTGGACATGGCCTTAGGCACAGGTCACCTCTGAGTAGGTGGTATGCGACTGAATAGAGCTGGAGTTTTTTCAGTCGGGCAGCATATGACATATGTTTAAGACCCTTTATCCTCTTGGTGAGGAACTTTTGGGGTCTTTCCAACTGCTGCAGGTGTCGGGTAAGATACATCCCAAATGGGGCATTGTACTCAATCATTGGCCTAATAAGAGATGAGTACAGGTGACCTCTCTTGATCTAGATGTGAAACCCTTCATGATAAGATGGGCAATATAGAAGGTCTTCCTAACCACTTTGGCAATGTGAGTGTCAAATGAGAGGTTACTGTCAACCTGGGTCCCTAGGTCCCTGATTACTTCTTCCATACTTAATGGATTACCACCTATGTGGTAATTTGTGTTTTTCCCAAAGGGTATTACTATACATTTTAATTATCCATTTCTATGAGTCCTCTCTGGAGGATGTTTGTGTCAGTTTACAGTCATACAATCCTCCTATGTTTGCCTGTACCTCAGAAAAATAAATGCCATATATATCAACTCATTTTTAAAACCACTCCTAAGTTATTTTCTCCTCTCTACTTTTAAAAACTGGCAGCATCCTACAAAGCATGGACATGTATTTTCCTTTTGTTTGCTCTTCTGCTTAGGGCTAACCTCAATTTTTGTTATTTACCTGTTTGCGTGATGCTTGTTTTTTTTTTTTTCAGTTGACTGGTATACAACACTGATCCACCTGGGCAAATGTCAGGCTCAACCCAGCGTTTAAAACCATAGTGCAATGTAGTACTAAAACATTTTAATCGTACAACCACTTTACACATTATCTGCAATGAGCATCACATATATTACTGAGATAAAGGAATGAGTTAGTGTAACACAGATATAAATGCAGTTAGCCAAACCATTCAGTGTAACCTGAGGCTGAAGCCAGGGCTTAAAATCTAAAAGAAAATATCAAATATACCACAAAATTTAAAATTGGATCGCTCCTTTTTGGCATTTAGTTCTCAGAAGTCAAGGCCAATGTCAGTGATCTCTGGCTGACAAAATTTGCAGATAATTGCAAATTAGGGCTGCCATTGAATCTCACACTGACACAAAAGTTCTCCAGGAGGGATTGTCATTGACAAACAACTGTTGTCAGAGCCATGGACTAAAACTAAATGCCAAGAAATGCATAATAGTATCCTTTGGGAAGTTATCCATCCCTGGTAACTATCATATTGACAAGACACCCCTTAGATATGACCCAGTAGTAAGTGGCTTAGAGACACACATAGATAGTAATCTAGCCTTTGAACATCACATGTCTAGAGTGGTGAGGAAATCTTACTATATTGCACAACTTGTAAACAAAGATATGGCATCTAAGTCCAAGGAAGTCATATTGCATTCGGCATTAACCAGACCTATCATTGAGTACAATGCCCCCTTTGGTATGTACCTAACCAGACATGTCGAACAATTGGAACATCCACAGAGGTTCCTCACTAAAAGAATACAGGACTTAAGTAAAATGTCCTTTGAGATCACCTCAAGCCCTCTCCCTTTATTTTGCCTCCTACAGGTTTTTGAGGGGGGATCTATGCCTGGCATATAGGGCACTGTCAGACCCCACTCTGATAGACCTCCTGCAATATCCATAAAACAAACAGCACCAAAATTACCCATTCTAAAGACTTAAACCTTGCCTGTGATATAAATAGGTCCTGCTGGAGAGATATGTATGTATCCCAGAGACTACTGTGTCTATGGAACAGGCTCCCCAGCAGCCATGCAAATCAGAGTACTTCCCTAACCCAATTCAAGTGCAGCTTGGACAATTGGATGGAAAACCAGAAATTCATCCCTGGTTTGACACCTATGTCTCTAATGGACACAGGTAACCTGTAAATGGTTCATCTCCCAACCCCCTGCTTACACTTATCAATGGTATCAGAACTTGTCAAAGATTTGGGATCCATGGCTATGCTTAAAAAGCCCTTGTGGTCAATAGCCTAGTAAACACCTATGAACCTATGAACTATATACAATGAATATGTTACTGAAGCCATGACAAATAAACATGCAATAAATTAAAATTGTGTAGCTTGAACAAAATATGAAATAATAGTTATTAGATGTCATTGCTGTCATAGTTGTGGGATGAGAGTTGCTGCTGCCTAATGAGGATTATGATATGTAATGAGTATGCGAGAAGGTAGAAGAGGAATGGAAAGAATATGTGGATAAGGAAGGAGTTACCAAATAGCTTCAGAGGTTGATGAAGTAGAATGGAAAGTAAGGTAGGAGTGATTGGACTGGTGCACATCCATCTCAGTGAATTTAGTGGGATTATTATGACTTTAAATAGAGGTTGTCTTGTCTAAGTGATTGTGAAACAAATGCCATTTTAACTCAAAGCTGTTTTAAGCACATCAGATAAATCAAACATGATGGACTATGAAGATTTTTCACAGGGTTTAGTTTCTCCAAGTCTTTTGTGTTTCTAATACTATGACAGCAGTTTAACTGAGTTAAGGATGTGGAACTTTGTACTCAATTATAATAGCTAAATGTACATGGGACAAAGCTCCAGGTTCTGTAGAAAGGCTCAATCACGATTCAGCCTGGGTTGCGTTTTGATTTTGAGTGACTGAGTCCATATATGAGAATTGTATTTATTTATTTATGTATTTATTTATTAATTTATTTATTTCACATTTGTTAACCAGGTTAGTCCAACTGAGTTTGCAAACAAAACCATTTTCACTGGAGACCTGAGGGGAAAAGCCCCAGCAAACATAAGTAAAGACAATGTGACAATATACAAATATTAAATAATAATCACAATACAAAATAATTGTAAAAACAAAAAAGTTATTAACTATTTGTATTACACTGATAGTAAGCAACCCACTTTCAGTGGAAACCCAAGAGGAAAGAGCCCCAACAAACATAAGCAAATATAAACATACAGGACAAAAACTATTAAAAACAAACACGCAAATACAAAATTAATTATAAACAGAAAAACAAAAGAAAAAATTGTGAACATTAAGGGTTGCACTGATAGCAGTGGTCTAAATTTCCTACATATAAGAGTAAAAACAAAAGGATAATCATTGTTCAAAAGAAGGAAAATGTACAGACATTAACAGGAAGTGGGGAAAAAAAGATAAATAGTGTGGAGAATGTGAGGTAGAGAGAAAGGAGGGGACTATAGTAGGGCTATAGTAGTAGATCTGAGGGTTTAGGAGGTTAGTTTAAACAGAAGTTACTAACAGAGAAAGAAAGTTAAGAGATGCAACAGGTCATACAGTAGGACAGACTAAGACTACTTGCGGTCAAGGCAACGGCATAATTTCAAGTTTAGTAGGTGGATTTAAGCTCCTTTTTAAAACAGGGAAAGGAAAGGTTGGATCTAATATGGAGAGGGAGTTTGTTCCTATTTAGTGAGACAGAGTGTAAAGTATTTTGCCAATGTTCCTTTTGGGTTTATAAACTGAGAGAAGATGCTGATCAGCACTCCGGAGAGGCTGGGGTGGAGAGTAGAGAGTAACATGGGAGGCAAGACCAGGGCAGGCAGATGGGTTGTTGACTATGGAAAAGGTAGTGTGGAGTTGCAATTGTAGGAGAAGGTGCAGAAATTCCAGGCACTGAAGTTTGTTTAGTGAGAGGCAGTGATGCGATGAGAGTGGTTGGTTTACAATAAATCTGGCAATTTTGGTACATGTTTGTTCCAGTTTCTGCATTGAGATAGTTTGGATATTGGTAAGGATGGGGGAAGCATATAGAAGACTAGGTAAGAGAAATGCCTGTACAAGAGTGCGTTTAGTGGCAGTAGTGAGGCATTTTTTGTTCCTATAAAGTAGTCCAAGTTTTTGGTGGGTTTTTTGATGGCCTGTTGTCTGTGAAAGTCAAATTTTAGTCGGTTGTCAATTATTACCCCAAGGAGTTTGGTGTGTGAGGCAGGGGAGATAGTGTTGCCATCTAGGGAGAAAAGAGAAAAGTTGGATTTAAGGTGAGAGAGTGTCTGAGGTAGGAAGAGAAGGAGTTGATGTTTCCTCAGGTTAAGGATTAATTGATTATTTCTTAGCCATTTTTCAACAGAGATAAAGGAATTCTGTGTTAGTGTGTGTAGTTCAGAAATAGTACTGGAGATAGCTAAGAGAGTAGAGTCATCTGTGAATTGTATTACAGATGAGAGACTGCAGGATGAATGTACATTGTTTGTAAAAATGTTGGAAAGGAGTGGTCCAAGTATGGAGCCTTGGGGTACTCCTGTTTGAATAACAAGGAAGGGTGAGAAATCCTGCTCCCATATAACAGTTTGTTTTCTGCCAGTACAGTAGGACTGGAACCAGACAAGAGTAGAAGGAGAGAGGTTTGGGTCTGGGAGTTTGTTAAGAAGGATGGGATGAGACACAGTGTTGAAGGCTTTAGAGAGATCAAGGAACAGGCAGGAGATTAAGAGGTTGTTGTCCCTAGCTTCTGCAACCTTTTGAGTAAAAGATAGTAAGGCAGTTGAGGTACTGTGTTTAGGGCAGAAACCATGTTGCAAGGGGGTGAGGAGATTTTTGTGAATGAGTTAGGACAGTATTTGAGTATGTATACATTTTTCAAGGATCTTAGAGCGGTGAGAGAATAGCAATTGGTCTGTCAACAGAGTTGCCACCTTTATGCAAAGCAGTGGTATAGATGGATTTCCATATTTCCAGTATGGTAAATTTCTGAATGGAGTGGTTGATTAAGATCGATACAGGATATAAAATAGAGTCAGCAGCAATTTTTAGAAATTCAGGTGGGAGTTTATCAGTGGACAAAGAGTGTGGTTATAGTTTAAGAAGCAGGGATTTGATATATTTAGTAGAAACAGGTGGCAAGGTAAAAGGCTGAGAGACAGAGGAGCATAGAGGTTTAGGGGGAGGTGATGGTGACGCAGAAGATTTGGGATGAGCAGAGTTACCAGAGAGTAGGAATTTAGAGATGCTGTCTATGAAGTGTTTGTTGAGTAAGTCTGCAGTTTCAGAGGGAGAGTGATAGGAGACAGGGTTAGCGATGGTAGGAGAACCAGTGTGGAGCAGGGAGTTGATAGTGCTCCAGAATATTTTGGGGTCATTTGGATGAGAACTTTGAAATTAGTGAAATACTGGCATTTATCCAAAATAATATTTTTTTACATGATTTCTGAGTTGCTTATAACCTTGGAGAAAGGTGAGAGTTTTAGTGGTTTGCCATTTTTCCATAGAGCATATCTTTCATGCATCAAAGCATGAGTAGCTTTGGAGAGCCAGGGTGCAAAATTAGATTTCATTCTGATTTTACGAGTTAGAGCAAGAGAGTTTAGGACATCAATGAAAATGTGGTTGAATTTATTAACATCATCACTGAGAGAGACAGTTTTTTGGAAAGACCAGGTAATGGGAGAGAGACTATATTTAAAGTTTTCAGGGGAAAAGTTAGTCAGTTACCTAAAATCTCTGTAGAGATGGGGCTTAGAGAGATGAGGAGAGTTCCTTCAGATAGAGATGGGAGAATGGTCACTAACAGAGTCAGGGAAGGTAGAAGGGTTACAATAGTTGTTTGGAGAGTTTGTCAAGATCCAGTCAATTGTGGAACAAGTGGCATTTTTACTGTAGTGATCATTTGTGAGAATCCATACAGGTTTATGAAATGTTGGTTTGATTGACCAATAAGGGAGTTCCAATCTATATTAATATCTCCAAGAACAGTGGATTCATAGGGGATGGAGGTGTTTATTCAGGAGAGTATATGTTCAAGGATAGGGATGTTTTTTACCTGGGGGGATGTCGACAGAGGCAATAGCAAACTTCCTATAGTTATTGATGTGGCAGTCTAGAAGAAGTAGTTTGAGCAGGGGAGAAACTAGGCACGGTATGTCTATAGGTGTTAGCCTTTTTTGGGTGTTCTATCAGACCTATAGATATTGTATTAAGGTGGGAGAAATTCAGAGGAATTGATATGAGGTTTTAGCCATGTTCCTGATAGGGCCAGTATGTGAAGTTTGTGTTGGACCAACCATGCGTGAAGTTCTGATGTTTTGTTGTTTAAGCTTTAGATGTTCATTCCAGAGATGTTTCAAGCTGGAGATATTTGAGGATGTTTTTTGGGGGGGACTACAGATGAAAGTGGAGGGGGAGTGGAAGGGACCAGGATTGGGATGGATGTCACCAGAAACCAGAAGAGAAAAGACAATACAGAAAAGTTGAAGGTGGTCAGTAAGGAGAATGAGGTACTTGAGTTTGGGCTTAGGAGTAAGAATGGGGTAGGCCATGAGATTACATTTAAGACATTGAAAGGAGAGGAGGCAGAAAAGAAAGGGGACAATAGTCAGTGAAGCTTGGTTATATGTTGGAAGAGGTCTAGGAAAGAGAAAGGTGGAGGAACAGGGGAAGATATGGAGCTCAGTGTGGTAAGAAGTGCTTAGGGCTAGTGAGATTAGAATGGGAGAAATAGCAGTAAGAATAGCATTGTGTAGTGGAAAAAGGAAGGGAAGAGTTATTGGGAAACATATAAAGAAATATATTAGGGAAGGGTGGTGGCTAGAGATAATCAGTATGAGGGAAGGAACAGTATAGAGGGGTGGAAATAGTGAGTATGTTAGGAGATAGTAGGTGTGCTGCTAGGGAGTGAAAGAGTTAAGTGTGAGAGAAGAAAGCCACAGAGGAGGCAGTCCAAGGTGGGTGGGAAAAAGGGGAAGATTGGTGACAAGGTGGGAAGAGTGAAAGGGTGAGAGTACAAGTTATAGTGATGGGAGGCAGCTGTGGGAGTGAGCAGACAATGAGGTGAAAGTATAAATTTGAAGATATTTGGGGAGGGTAGGATTTGGGGGTGGGAGCAAGCAGGACCACACCACCGGTAAAATTAATGTAAGGGCCTAAACCCTGTATTCAGCATTTTCATTTTACTTAATTTTAGCAGCAAAGACAGACCAACACTATACAATGTTGAGGTCTTTATCAGGGTAACTTGTTAAAATGTCAGACAAATAGCTAAAACATTCAAACAGGAATCTATGTCTGAGTGTTAGAAAGCCATAAAGGTACAAGGTACAGCTGTAAAAGTTAGGGTCAGAGAGACAAATGTATGAGTCAGTTTACTTTAGTTGCAGTTAATTTCAGTTAAGAATATGTCAGCTTCAAAATCTATATCTGCTGTCTTTAATTCTGTTTTCTATGTATTATTATCATTCATTTGTTACTCGTGTTAACTTCTTAAAGTAAAGAGTTTCCTTGCAAAAAATTTTAAAGAGACAGCATGTCTTTTGGTAAAAACTTTGTACCCATGAAATACCACATAGGCGGTAGTCTACTTAACACTGGAAGTGTGATAAGAGACCTTGGGACACAGGTGGACAGTAGCCTCTGCTTTGATAATCACATCGCCACAGTAGTCAGGAAATCCTTCTACATGGCACACCTCATCACAAAAGATTTATCATCCAGGAAAAAAGAGGTCATTGTTCCCCTCTAATTGTCATTAATTAGACCCATTATAGAGTACAATGCCCCTTTTGGTATGTACCTCACAAGACATCTACAACAACTGGAAAGGCCACAGAAATACCTCACAAAAATGATTACTGGCCTGAAACAGATGCCCTGCATAATCTGTCTCAAAAACTGCAGCTTTACTCCGTCGCATATTGCCTACTCAGAGGTGATCTCTGCCTAACACATAAAGCTATGTCAAACCCAGAGCTTTTAGACATGCTCCACTTAAAGAAATCCCAATCCCTATGAGCTACACGCTCTAGGGACCTAAACCTTGTCACCAGAATAAACAGAACATGCTGGAGGGATAGATTCATGTCCCAGAGACTTCCCAGACTCTGGAACAAACTACCTATCTATATCAAACAAAGCTCCTCATTAGCACTCTTCAAGAAAAATCTTGATGATTGGATGGGAGATAGGAAATTCACTCCGGGGATCACTTCTGTGGCTCTGCTCAACAGTGGCACAGGAAAATAATTTTCTTGGGTGGCAAAAGCCAGGGTACCTTTTGGCTAGGCTTATATAGGCCCTAGAGCTAATAGCCTAGTACCTACCTATGAACATTTAACCTATGTATACCTCCAATTAATTAGTGCCTCCCATTTCTTCACCCTTCCTTTAGATTTCTGTTGGGCTCCACTATCTTGATTTTGGTAAAGCCTCTCAACCTTGCTTACTATGTTCTTTTCTAAAGTGAAATGTCACATTCTATTTTATAAACATACACACAGCCTGAGCCATTAAGACATCTAGATAACCGACACATAGGCCTTTTTCATGGTCGGACTACCACTGGCTGCTTTTGGCTGTTCTGGATGGTTTACTATTTTTCGTAATCACTGCCAAATCTGCTGGATCTGTCCACTGCCATGATTGGTTCCCCACTAGGACTTTACTTGCATGAGTAATGATCACAATAAGTAGGCACATTTGTTTCACTGACTTCCAGAAGACATTGCTAGCAAGACTTTTTTTTACCCTTTTAAATAAAACTTTCTGTCATAAATTCCTTGTAGTGTACCTTTCATTGCAATCGATCATTTAATCAGAGATCTATTTGACTTACCATATATGTATACAGATGTTAATGTTGGACTGCATGCACAAGCAATACACTAACCAAGTTCATTTTCTATCACCAATGTTATGATATAAAAATAAAGTTTGTTTAGTATTTATAATGTGTGTTTTGCACTATGCTGAATTTAATGGGTGATTTTTGTAAAGTGCTATGTTAGGCAAGTATTAACTTGAAGCTGTTATCAATATTTCATACTTTATTATTGAGAATGTGCCTTCAGATATGTAATAATAATGCCTTTACATTTACTCAGTGATTCATAAATCAAACGTTTTGCTGAGATTATGCTATTTGATTACTTGACATAGGAGACAGATTATCAGATTATTCTTATTCTTGTTTATTTGTAGTTTTGTTTTCCTAAAATCTGTATAATACACTTTATTTATGTGTCAACAGTTATTTTCTGTATTTATCATTGCTAAGAAATCTGCTGAAGCTACTTCGGAGATGCAGTTTGTATTGTTTACTGCATTACATCTTTGTTATAAACATGAATGCTAATTAAGCATCTTTAAAAAACAATGAAGTACCATGGAGAGTATTGTGGCAAGCAAATCATTAAAAGGGTAAACATTCATATGAACAATTATGAAAATAATCTATTGTCTTTACTTCAGTCAGAGTCACTGTAATACTTTTATATTGCATTCAAGCCATTGCTATTCCACTGATTTGATAATCATTAATTAACTTCTTTCATTTGTAGTATTAAATATTTTTCAATAATAAGCTTCACAGTCATGAAATATTAATAATGCATACTCCAAGGTGAAACTTTGTTCACTGTGTTGAGGACTCTTAGCTATGTAAGGAGAAAGGGTTGTCATAATGGTTAAAGTCTTAACCTCGTAGATACAAACCATAGATACAAAGTACAGGTTTGATTCTGACCTCTGGTGACTGGCTAGGCTTGTTATAATCTGCAGACCAATAATCTAGTATTTACATATAAGTAAACATGTGAGATTAGGTTAATAGGCAATTTATGAGGTTTTAGAAAGTAGTAATTAGTCACTCCAAGAGCATGGTACAGAATGTCTGGAGGCTTTAGTTTCTGAGTCTACATTTGAGTTCTGTTACCCATGATCTTTAATTCTGTTATAGGTGTTTGTGCACTTAATCCCCATAGTTGGACTTAATCTCTAAAAACAATTTGACAGACATGTTTTGTGTGTGTGTGTGTGTGTGTGTGTGTGTGTGTGTGTGTGTGTGTGTGTTCTTGTATATGCACATGATTTAATTGGGTCTACTTTGTTTAAGCAAGGTGTAATTCACCATCCACTTTTAAAGACTGACAGATTTATCGACACTTGGTAGTCCATTGTGATATATTAAACCAAGTTACTTTTCAATGTATGTGATTTTGCACTGCAGATTGTACCCCTTTGCAACCCCCTTATAGGGATGAGTTTCCTGTACAACACTGAAGTCTAAAAACACTGCTTCTAAGGTAAGATCAATATGAGGGAAAAAGAAAATAATTATTTCATTTTCTTCAGGATGAGTGATGGGTACACTTTTGTAGGTAGTATATTTAGAGACGGGGATGCAGAACAGACTCCTCTATATCAGGAAGTGCAGGATTCTTTGAAAGTCTATTTTATCTTATACATATAGGTTTGGTTGGATGAGGTGATGAGCATTGTCAGTCATCTGTTCAGGCTTAGCAATTTTGAATTTGATTGATCAAGCAGATCCATTTAATTTAATATCTGCTGTATTGAGTACAATTAAGCCCTAAAGGACAATTAGTTACAGTCTGTGTACCCACTTTGGGTGTTCACCATAGAAGTGTTTCAAATGGAAAATGGCAGCTGCACATTCTTTTTAATCAGAATTCTGCTTTCAGATCAGTTTCTTGCCAGTGCAAAACCTACAAAAATGTGAGCTTAAACAGAAGATATGAGTTTCCAAGTTGTGTTGCACATCACTGATTAACAAGATACTTTATCTGTATTGCACACCCCTAGCAAGTTTTCTACATTTCTAAAGTATCATTTAATCCTGTTGACCACAGCCTGTCTAATACAGAAAGCTACTCATTGCACCAGATACAACTAAAAAATTAAAACTCACATTTTCAAGTACTTGTGAAGGTTGGAATGGAAAAAAAATATTTATTTATGCATTTGTTACCATTTGTTAACTAGGTAAGAACACCGATATAAGCATGACCACTGCCTATACTGTATGGTATACAATGATAGTATGTATGAACAAATTAAATAAGACAATTGTCATGGAAATAGTAGTCTAGAGTAAAAAAAATCCAAATTGGGTACAGTCATCAAATTGTGTACAGTCAATAAAATAGAGTTCAATTATATGCATATACGTAACAGTAATTTAGTTTTATTCATTCTGAGTTGTATCACATTTTACATTAATATATTTGTTCAGGTAAGATATTGTACCATTTAACTGGGGTTATGAAAGTAGATGCATTTATGTAAGTCTATTAGTAACTTTTGGTATTTCTTAAAATGTTTAAGAGTAGTTTTCTCTCTGATTTCATCTGGTAGATTATTTTACATTTCTGGACTATTTTTGAGAAGGACTTTTTTATGTAAAGCCATAGAGAAATTGGGTTTGTATAATGTGCTATTGGAATTTCTAAGCATTATGTGCTTTTCTTTATTTTTAGTATGTTTTAGAGGGAGACTGCAGCTTTGATGAATAAGTTTGAAATTAGTACATCTAGTAAAAAAGTTGATCAGGCGGTAATTAGAAATGAGATAGGCTTGCTTATAGTTAAGTACTGATATTCAGTCATAAGGCTGTGTTTGAAGCTGAATATTTTCTTTTCCGCTTTTTGAAGGATAGTAGTGCTTTAAGATGAAAAGCAGTAGTGAAACGGCACACTCTAATCTGTCAACAGTGTATTAATGGTAATGGACTGACTAGCTTTCTATAAGCTAGCTTCAATTAGTTTAATACGTTTTTTGTGTATGATTTAACATGAGGAATAAATGTTAAGCTCTGATCTCTGACGGCTATCCCTAAGTATTGTCAGGTTACTACAGGTACATCTCATCTATCTAAGTCTGTTAGTAGGATATTTGGGGATTTAGGCAGTAACTGATAGTTTTCAAGGAGTATAGCAGTAGATTTTCATGTTTAAGTGAAGTTCATTGCTTTTAGCCAGTTCCATAGAAAAGATAGTACATTCTGAAGTCATAAGTTAATGGCATTACAGAATCTCTTGCTTTGATGCTAACTATGTTACCTGCCTATAAGAAACAGTTTAGGTTTGATATATATCAAGGGAAATCATTGATAAATAATTAAATGAGCAATATGACTCCCGTGCAGTTTCATGGGGAACATCTCTGCCTTGATGCCCATATTATGAGTAACTAGACATCATAAAGGAATAAAAAAGTTTTTGTCTGAGAGATAATCAAGACGCCAGTCACAGATTTTAGCAGAGAACTCACTGGGCTGAAGTTCTGGGAGTAATATGTTGTGATCTACAGTTTGGAATGCTTGTGTGAGATCAACAAAAATGGCTCTGTTTAGGGAGCCTTTTTTAATATTAGTGCATATTTCAGTTGTGAGGTAGGAAATGGTTGATAAGGTGCTATATTTATGTCTCAAACTGTACTGCCTTTAAACAATAATGTCATATTTTGTATATAATTGTATAGAGACCAGTTTCTCAAATATTTCTGCCAAGTTATCACTCTTTGCTATAATAACGCTGTAGATTAATACACATGTAAAACTTGATGTTGACCAGCAACTATGCTTCTCTGCTTACACCAATTTTGAGAATATCTGCTATTACTCAGGTGGTCCTCGTTCTTCCTGTACTGTGTTCACCTGGACATGTTTTTCTGTATTCCCTGTTTAAATTATGTTAGCTATTTCCTTCTTCCAGAGATCATCTAACGAATCCATTAGCCTACATTATGTGATTTATAGTCAGGCTAAATCTCATGAAAGTTTCCATATTATATAAATGGTTTCCTTAAAAATATAATATTTTTCCTACATATATTATCAGAGAAATAGACATTGTGAGATTTCTGCATAAAGTTAATGGAGGACTGATGATTTTAAAGAGGGGTGACTGTCCAAAAAGGATGGAAATACAACATCATGTGCCTGGGGAAACAACAAATGACACTACAACCACATCCTGGGTATACAACAAATGACAGTGCAACCACTTTTTTTCTGTAATGTCACAAATTAACATTATATGAGTCTTTTAGATAACTTTTAGAGTCTCAGAGTTCTAGTTTATTATGCCTACTTCATCATTAATGATAGCTGTATCATGTAATGAATGGTTAATTAACCCATTCTGGGGAGTGAGTCACACCCCAGGATTTAATTAAATCTGTATAGGCACAGTGTAGAGCCTACATGGAATGTATCCATGTGCACAGAAACAGTCCCCCCTCAGCAGCACACCATGCATATTAATGATGGTGCACTGTGGATGGAGAGCCGAGGAATATGGATATTGAATCAGTGTAGGTAGAGGTGTAGTGGCTAGCTGTGGCTGCAGATGAGTGTGAGGCTGAATGTTATGCTCCCTGCCATTGTTGTAATGTCATGAAATGTGTCAACAGTATAATATGTAATTTTTATGATATGTTATTTTTTTTAATTACTCTTTTTTTTTTACTGCATTTTTGCATGGCATGGCACGGAATGCAGCAATGCCAAGCTGTGCTTACATATAGACAACTGACACCTGCCAGACATCTAAAAATAGAAACAGGATATAATTAATTATCATAATTAATTTTTTTTCTAATTTACGCTTGCACAGCACGGTGTGGAGGACAGCAGAGCCGAGGGGAGCCCATACATATATTGCCGACACCTGCCAGACATCTGAAAATAGAAAATGGATGTAATTAACTATTTATTTATAGGTGTGTTTAAGCATATTTGTGTGGCAATGAGCGGTGCTCAGCAAAGCTAACAGGTAGCCTAGTAGTATATGTGAACGTAAACTACTTTTTATAACATCCAAATAGCTACATGGGTAGAGTTGTGGTCTTTTATGTAGTAGGCCCTGGGTTTGAGTCCATAACATGTAGAATATAAATGTAATAATTTTTTTTATAATTTTATGAAACTATTGTGAATTTTGGTATTGCTGCACTCTGCTCATTCATGTTAAGCAGTGCATAAATATGCTAATATGCTAATTGCTACCAATGTTTGTGTGATGCTAAACCGCTCTAAAACCATGGTTCTGTGAGTTTTCACACTGCTCAGCTCTGCTTAGCTGGTCTGTGCACTGCTAAGTGATGCAGCACTTTTTTGAATGTTGCCGTTCGAAAAATGTGTATTGGAACATATATAAAGTGCTAGTTAAAAAGCAAATAGTATATAATGCATTTTATTCTATTAATAATATGGCAATAAGAATGATTTTACATGTAATTGCTTGAAGCTTTGGAACTGCAGTGTATTTGAACTCTGACCCTGGCAGTAGCCAGCTCAGCAAGCTTATGTTTTTCACTAATGATTATCTGCTGGGTCAGGTAACTAAATGTATAAAGCATTGAAAATCTTCTTCTCCTTCCTTTGGGACAATTGGCCTTGTAAATGTTATCGAGATAAGACGCAGCTGTTGGGAGAATGTTGCAAGAAGAACAAAGAGGTGTATTACTAGACTGAACCAGCTATTGTATTCAAGCAGGCCTGAAGCCTTGAAGAAGTAACATTTACAGAAAGACATTATAACTGACCAGGTGCTTTGCAAGGCTGTATTATTCCCATGGGAAAACTTTTTAAAATATATAACATCAGCAATCTTTATGAATAGAATATTGTGAACTATAGTGATGTAGGTGCCCTGTGACTAACCACGTCAGAAAGGTGGGCACAAACTAGAAAGTAGAAACTATAAGAATTGTATACTTCCTGTATCATGTCAGACAAAATTCTGTACTTGTACGTTTTTTGCCTCCAGGTGTACACTAGTAAACTTTTTCATCTGAGCCTCCTGTGTTGTAATCCTTGTTTTTATTTAACAGTTTGGTCCTTCTTGAACCGGAAACCTTCGGACAGCTACAGATCAGAGTGTACCGGTGGTCGAACACTGCGCAGGAGAAGCTACCGAAATGGTTCTTCTTGAAACATAAAAGACCTCCGACTGAATTGTCATCTTGAGAGGCTGGCCACTTTCTGATCTGCGGCCGAAGAGCGGTCTCCAACTGGTCGACTCAGGAGGCTCAGGTAGGAAGATATTTGCCTTTTTTCTGTTTTAGATCAGGGACTAGGTTACAGTAAATGTCATTGTCAGGGATTTGTTATACAGATCAGGGACAAAAGGAAATTACTGTATATTTTGTCAGAGATCAGGGGAACAGAATAAGGTAGGCAGTTATTCTAGATAAACTGTGTAAGGAACTGAAATACCACGTGGTGAAAAGGGTTACGTAACATTTTCTTTTAATATGGGAAATCAGTGCACTAAAATATCGCGAGATCCACCCCTAACTGAAGATGCAAAATATATGCAATTACAATGGGCTGATAATGTTAGGTATTATACAAAATGGGTTAATAAATACGGATTCGATGGCAAATTAGATAAAATTTCATTAGTTAAACTCTTAAAACAACTTAAATCTGATGCAGAAGGTCAGGCAAAAAAGCAACAGCAATTAGGCATTCCTCAGGCACACAGGTGGATTGAGGAAGTAAACCGAAGGGAACAGAAAACTAAAAATGCTAAAACGTTATTTTTAGACAAAGAGGATAATAACATAGTAATAGCGATGGCTCCTCCTCCCCCGCCCCCTCCGATGCCTTTTTCAGGATATGAAGCAGGTGGACAAGCTAGTCCACCTCCATGTTATCCTGATGTCACAATGACACTAAAACCATTTGTTAGAGATCCTATTGAAACTAGGTCCCGGACACGTAAAACACTTGGGGACACAGACCCGTATCAAATGGGAAAAAACACACTAGAGGAAAGTGAGGAAGAAATCTGTCCACTTATCGAGGTACCAAATCCTCAAGCAGGACAGGAAGGGCAGGACCCAACTCTTCTAGTATATAGACCATGGACACTGGAAGATATCCGGAAAGCTACAGAGGGAATCCCCCATCCAAAAATCAATTTCACAAAGTTTTTACAAGATTTACAAGGTATGAGACTAAGTTACCACTTGAATGGGGAAGAAGTAGAAAAGGTAGTTAGACAAATTGTAGGTCCAGACTGGCACATGATTTGTGGCACCTGGAATCCTCGTAATGCAGAGCTTAAACCACTCCCACATAGTGATGCAGAACTAGACAACAGAGTAAAAGGTCTTACAGACCGAATTTCTGAAAAATGGAAACCTAGAGCAGATTGGACTTGCATTAATCAATGCATACAACAAGAGAATGAAACTGTAGATGGGTATTATGGTAGATTATTGGAATGTTTCAATAACCATAGTGGTATGGCTATTCCTGAAAATCAGACACTTGATACCTCATATGAACAGCAACTGAAAAATGCGTTTTTGAAAGGTTGCATTGCACCTATCAGTAGCTTCATTATGAAGCATATGATAGATCATCGAACAAGTAGGCTACAAGCCTTACTTGAATATGCTAGACATGCCGAAAGACACTTCAATAGTAAAAAGAAAAAGAAGACACAGATCTTCACTGCTGAAGACGGAGCTGAGGTCTTTGTAGTACAGTCAGGTAAAAAGGGTAAGAAGAGTGCCAGGGAAATAGACAATCTGACAAACGGTCAGAAGATTTTGAAGAAAGAAAAAAGAAAGGTGAGTGCTTTAAGTGCGGAAAGAAAGGACATTTAGCGAGGGATTGCAGGCAAAATAAAAAGGTAACCACGGAAAGCAAGGATGATGAAGACTGACTATATGATAGTGATGAAAGTCAGGGATCATCAGGAAAACCTAACCAACAAAGAACAAATGTAAATATAGTAGAAGGAACAGAGGAAGTGCAAGTAAATATGGAGGATGAAGAAAGTGAAATCCTAGATTTGGCATTACTGAGCTTGGAGCTCTATCTGGCAGACACGAAACCGGAAGTTACGCTTCTGGTGGAGGGGAAGGAAGTAAAATTCCTGTGTGACTCAGGAGCGTCACGAACGTTGATACACCCCTCCAAGTTACCAGAAGACTCCGAATCACCTGATTATATATATTAGTAAAGGCGGCAAACGGACAGCTATACAGGGAGCCACTCTCCCATGATATAGCAATAACTGACCCTGTTTCAGGTATGACTCAGAAAAGTAAAATTGTAGTTTCTGCAAAATGTCCAGTAAATCTACTGGGAAGAGATCTTATGCAGATATCTGGCATAGCGGTAGTTCCCACCATGCAGGGTATGGAGGCACAAAGGCAAATGGATACTTTCGTGGTGCGACCGGAGGGTGAGACTTTTTACTGGTACAGCCAGGACTTAGTTACGACTGGTCCAGGGGCAGTAACCGAGGAACTGATGAACGTAGCCATCAGTAAGGCCCCCTCCCTTGACACTGACCGACAGCATTTGTTACACTGTACTCTATACTACTGTAGCATACCAGGACCTGATAAAGAATATGAGCAAGAGTTATTTAAAAATCCTGCAAACAGATTAGTATTACGAACCTTGTATTGGGATACTGAGGGAAACAGTGTGGTAAGCTGTTCATTACCTCAGGAATTCATAGCACTGTACAAATCTAATCGACTACCGCATGTCAGCTTAACGAAAAACAAGAATGTGAAATGGGCAGATTTAGGAGAAAAAGTAACAAGGTGGGAAAAACAAACTGATTCAGAATTATCAGAGCAGGGAATACAAAAACAGAAATTGAATTGGCTAACACAGACACATCCAGCTGTACACTTACAAACCAGTGAGGACAGCTGATTAGCATTCTTATTAGAAGAAGAAGAAAAAGCCTTGTGTGATATACCAAAGATTCTTTGGTCAGCAGGCAAGTCAGATGTAGGACTTATTCGAACAGCAGGACCAGTTACTGTTACACCAAAATCAGCATTTAAACCACAAAAAAGACAATACCCCCTTAGGAAAGATGCAGAACAAGGAATCAAGCCTATAATAGCAGCATTACTCAAGGAAGGAGTACTGGTAGAATCTCTTGATTCACCATGTAATACCCCTCTATTTCCTGTTAAAAAAGCAAATGGGGAATGGCGGATGGTACAGGATTTACAAGCTGTAAACAATGCAATAATACCTAGAGCACCTACGGTGCCAGACCCACACACCTTGTTGAATGATTTGAAGCCGCAACAAAAATATTTCACTGTAGTAGATATAAGCAATGCTTTCTTTTCAATACCTATACATCCTGATAGCCAGTATTGGTTTGCATTTACATTTCAAGGTAAAAGGTATACCTATACTCTGCTACCACAGGGATATTGTGAGAGTCCAACAATATTTGCACAAGAAATGGCTAGCAACCTGGCAGGGTTTACCCCACCAGGAGGTAGTCAGATTCTGCTTTATGTGGATGACATCTTGCTAGCAGCCCCTACCCAGCATCAATGCAGGGAGGATACTATAGCGTTATTGAAATTTTTAGCACAATGACATAAAGTAAACAAAAGTAAGTTACAACTTTGGAAAAAACAAGTTAGATACCTAGGATATGTAATATCCAATGAAGGTAGAATATTAGACGAGGACAGAAAAACAGCAATTTCTACAAGCACCCAAACCAGCAACCAAGAAGGAAATGATGTCCTTCTTGGGAACGACTAATTTTTGTCGAAGCTGGATACCAAACTATGCTTTAGAGTCTGCTCCACTGGCTGATTTAATATATAAAACACCAATGGCAGCACAAGATTTGTTACAATGGACACCCGAAGCAGAAGCAGCTTTCTGCAGACTAAAACAATTGATAGCTTCTTCATTAGTTTTAGGACTTCCGAATTACCACAAACGATTCTTTCAGACCGTAGATTGTAAACAGGGATATATGACGTCAGTTATGACGCAACAGCATGGGGATAAGCAATGCCCCATAGCTTACTATTCATCACAGTTAGACCCAGTGGCACGATCGTTGCCTCACTGTGTGCAAACAGTGGTCGCAGCTGCAATGGCAGTACAGGCTTCGGCCTCAGTGGTGTTATTCCACCCTCTCACATTGAGAGTGCCTCATGCAGCCGCAATAATTTTACTGCAAGAAAAAATAGCATATCTTTCTCCTGCTAGACATCTTTCATGCATGACCATACTGCTGAGCCAACCTCATATGGTAATTGAACGTTGTGCATCATTGAACCCGTCAACATTACTTCCAACCCCTGTGGATGGCACACCGCACAGTTGCCTGCAGGAAATTGAGCAAATAACCTTGCCCAGACAAGATCTCACTGATATACCTTTGGATGATGCCAAGATGACATTTTACATGGATGGCTTGTGCAGAAGGGGTCCTACAGGGAAAAATCTAGTGGGGTATGCAGTAGTTACAGATACAGAAATTTTAGAAGCCCAACCCTTACCGCATAACCTATCTGCTCAAGCAGCAGAATTGATGGCCTTAACATGGGCTTGCACTCTAGCGAAAGATAAATGTGTAAACATATATACTGACAGTCAGTATGCTTTCTCTACAGTGCATGTTTTTGCGCAACAGTGGAAAAACAGGGGAATGATAACATCTAATGGTAAACCGATTAATCATGCGCAACTTATTTTGAACCTATTAGATTCTATCCAGTTACCTACTAAAGTAGCTATTTGTAAATGTTTAGCTCATACAAATCAACAGGATAGAATTTCAAAAGGAAATGCAAAAGCTGATGCAGCTGCAAAGCAAGCAGCCTCAGACTCAGAAACTTTACTTTTAACTGAGGAATTACAACCCTCTGAGATTTTAGATTTGGAAATGTTAAAAACAATGCAGACACTAACTACAAAAGCAGAGAAACAAAAATGGGAGAAACGAGGTGCAATCCTCGAAAATGGACTGTATGTCTCCAAAGAGAAAAAAACAATATTGCCGTCTAATTTATTCAGATATGCAGCTTTGTTGAGCCATGGGCAGTGCCATGTCTCAACAGGGGGGATGGTACAGTTAGTAAATCGAATATTCCAAACATACGGATTCATAAATTATACAAAAAAATTTTGTGCAGCATGTCATATCTGTAACAAATATCATGCACAAGGGGCATTTAAACCCAAGCAAGGAAGTTTTCCTACACTACCATATCCGTTCCATACTATTTGTATGGATTTTATAGAATTGAGTAAATGTGAAGGGAAAAAATACTGTTTAATAATTATAGATATGTTTTCTAAATGGGTAGAAGCTTTTCCAAATAAAAATCCGGATGCAGCAACAGTGGCAAAAGCCCTAGTAAAAGAAATAATTCCTAGATTTGGCATACCGGAAAGGATTTATAGTGACAATAGGACAGATTTTGTTAATCAGACGATCCACCAACTTGGGAGATTCTTTGGAATCTCCTTAAAAAATCATTGTGCCTACCACCCACAGTCTGCAGGACTGGTGGAAAGGTACAATGGAATTTTAAAAAGTAAATTGAGGAAGCTAGTGAGCGAGACACAGAAAAACTGGATTTGCTGTTTGCCTTTGGCACTGCTGAACATGAGAACAGTTCCAAATGTAAAGGGTTTGACTCCCTTTGAAATGATATTTGGAAGGGCATATTATGTGCCGCAGTGAAAAGCTCTCATGCCTGCAGAACTAGAGGCTGACAGCTCATTAGCTAACTACATGAGAAAACTGTTAACAAATAAGACTGTTTTTCAGTTGAACTCTTTTTCAGATAAAAAACAGACCAGACCGTTGGAAGCAGTGCTGACTCCAGGGTCCTGGGTGTGGTTGAAGGTTACGAAGAGGAAACATTTGGCGAGTCCAAAGTGGGAAGGACCGTACCAGGTACTGTTGGCAATGCCTACTGCAGTCAAAGTTGCTGAGAGGACGTCCTGGGTCCATCTGACGCACTGTAAACCGGTAAAGAATTTTCAACTTGATAAACATTTTGTGACTGATACACAACAAAGGCAGGATGGCCAAGAGCAAAATGAGTAAAAATACAGATCAACCCCAGAGATGTTGTTTAATCATCTTGTTGACTATGCATTTACTGACTATGATTGTGACAACCTTCCTTTTGTTGTGGTTTTTCCTACATATAACCACACAAGTGAAAGTGGAGAGACGTGATGAACTGTCTCTAGACTGGCATCTGAAATTTGACACATACCTAGCTATGAAGCGTGTATATGTAGAGACTATGAACATTTCAAATTGCTGGGTTTTTACTGCTATACCAACAGCATATGGAGGACTGTTAATGTCCGCTGTCCCCTTGGGGATAAATGAGACTTGGGAGAATTTACTTTTTGATACAGGATCTGTAAGATCACAAGACAAAATTGCATCATATTTACCTATCACACAGAGGGGAATAGTATGTTTTTATAAAAATGATACACTTCAAGTGGGTTGGAGCAACTGTAATATAACCATATCTTATAAATGTTACATTAAAGTTAAAGATAGAGGCACTGTTTGTAATACGAATTATGATTCATATTTGAGTTTAATGAAAACAACATTAAGTGAAGTGCAGAGACATCCTGTTTTACATAAACAACTGTCTATCATTGACAAGAAAATGTTTCATGCAGAATTAACCCGCATCAGTACTAAAGTAGAAAATTGTTATTTTGTTTGTGGGAAAAAAGCATACAAATGGCTACCTGAGAATTGGTCCAGCAGTTGTTTTTTGGGTTATCTGGTTCCGGCCATAAGACATACTGCAGAATTACCTCTGGGTAAGATACGGAATGTGAGAGATGTAGCCAGGAAACCTGAAGGTCCAATCGGAAAACCAGTAAATCCAGTGGGACAAATTGAAGCTGGTTGGAAAGACCATCATTCCGTAAAGGATAGAGAAAAATTGACTCATATGGACTTGAGTGACAGTGTTATATCCTGGGCTGGAATACTTCCAGCATATGGAGCAGTCAAATCGATCTGGGAGTTGAGAAAGCTGTCGAAACTTCTCGAACTAATGAGTAATGCAACTTTTTCTGCTCTCGAACTAGTAACTGATGAACTGAATGCAATGAGAACTGTTGTGCTACAAAATCTAATGGCTCTTGACTTCACCCTAGCAGCGAGAGATGGTACGTGCGCGTTTATCAAAGAAGAATGCTGTGCGTTTATACCAGACAATCGACATGAAATTAATGATCACCTAGAGGTAATACAGCAGGTATCGGCCATGACTGAACCAGGCCCAAATCCACTGACGAACTTTTTCCAGAATCTGTTTGGAGGGTGGGGTTCCATCCTAATGAACATCCTGATTGCTATTTGTGTGGGTCTACGCCTATTAGGAGCATGTGTCTGTTGTGGGATTCCCTGCATGAAAAGATTAATCAAAGATTTTATTGATATATCTGTAAATGAAACTTTGTACCAAGACAATGAGTTGGAGAAATTAATTTCAGACGAAATTCTTTCCGAAGTATAAAACTAAATGACTTACCTAGTTGAAAGTCCTTTAAGGAGAAGGCTAGGGGACAAAATAACATTGTTTATATTTCAGAATAGAATAAAAAGTATTAAAAGGGAGGAAAATGTTAGAAAAATGTGTATTTGAACATATATAAAGTGCTAGTTAAAAAGCAAATAGTATATAATGCATTTTATTCTATTAATAATATGGCAATAAGAATGATTTTACATGTAATTGCTTGAAGCTTTGGAACTACAGTGCATTTGAACTCTGACCCTGGCAGTAGCCAGCTCAGCAAGCTTATGTTTTTCATTAATGATTATCTGTTGGGTCAGGAAACTAAATGTATAAAGCATTGAAAATCTTTTTCTCCTTCCTTTGGGACAATTGGCCTTGTAAATGTTATCGAGATAAGACGCAGCTGTTGGGAGAATGTTGCAAGAAGAACAAAGAGGTGTATTACTAGACTGAACCAGCTATTGTATTCAAGCAGGCCTGAAGCCTTGAAGAAGTAACATTTGCAGAAAGACATTATAACTGACCAGGTGCTTTGCAAGGCTGTATTATTCCCATGGGAGGACTTTTTAAAATATATAGCATCAGCAATGTTTATGAATAGAATATTGTGAACTATAGTGATGTAGGTGCCCTGTGACTAACCACGTCAGAAAGGTGGGCACAAACTAGAAAGTAGAAAATATAAGAATTGTATACTTCCTGTATCATGTCAGACAAAATTCTGTACTTGTACGTTTTTTGCCTCCTGGTGTACACTAGTAAACTTTTGCATCTGAGCCTCCTGTGTTGTAATCCTTGTTTTTATTTAACAGTTGCTCAATGACATGTAAGGGTGGGAAAACAGCCTATATTAAGCCCGATAGGCAGGAAGTCTGCAACAGTCACTGGTGTTCAATCAACTGTTGGTATGGCTGGCGGTGTTGGTGAAGGTGTGTGCTTTTGGGTGCAGAGGTGGGGTATTCAGGAGTCCAGGGTCATGGTCAGGATCTTTATTAAAAACCATGAACTCTGCCTAATGCAGGGTGGATTCCAGGGCTCAGTGGAGGCCTGGGAATGTTTGGCCAGGGAACTCACCAGTGTTACTGGTAGTCCCCACACAGGTGAGGAGTGTCATCATTATTATGACAACGTGAAAAGGAGAAAGAGGGGAACCCTGGACTCCTGGATCCAGGAAGCTCGATATGGGAATTCCCCACAAGTATATAAGCATGTCTTCCTCTGTCTAATCAAAATGCAAGCTGAATATCTGCAAAACTGGTATGCATAATGGTGTGCTTCTCTCCCAACAGCTGCAGCTGAGAGGCCTCACAATGCTGAGTCCCATGTCAAGCACCTAGCCAGGTTGCACCATGAGTGTGGTAAGTACAGATTTAGTATGCCAACTGTAGTACAATAAGCAAGAAAAAGTAAATCATTTACTGCAATAAAGTATACACAAGAAAAAGTGCAGTGCAATAAATGGGCGAGTAGAACTGTATTGCAATAAATGAGCAGTTAGAGCTGTAGAAATGTAGTGCTATATATGAACATTAATAAGAACTGTATTTCAATAAAGCATTAGAAGTTCCAATAACAGTACGCAAAATGTTGTTCAACAGGATTGTGTTGTCAAAACCATTGCAGTAGAGCTGTATGTTAAGATTACTGCAGTTAAGTGTAACACTGCAATAGCTGTAGCCAGCAAATGTAATGGCTTGCAAACTGTATTGCTTAACTCACAGTAATATTCAAGGCTGTTTCCAAGAGGATATCTGTCACATAATGCTCTCTCTTCCTCAGACATCAGGTAATAAAGGTATATGGGTGAGGTAGTCCAGTCCATGAGCATATATTGTGTGTGGACTTCACAGATATTTTAAACTAATAACAATAAAATGTGTTCACTAGCATTGCAGATTCTAAAATACAATTTTTCTAATATATGCAGTTCCAAGTAATAGGCACAGAATGTCAACTACATAAACAGTAATTCAGAAAAGTAAATTCATAGTATATAATATGTGTATATCTGTATTCCTGCATTACTGCATTCATCAATAGTTCAACATAGTATCAGTCTTGCAAGTATTCAGTCAAGTATCAATTGTACCACAACTCAAATGTCTATATAATGTAGGTATTGCCAGGTATAGTATTTCAATGTCCAGTGGTTTCAGTAAATATTTTAATATCACTAGAATACACAATAAATGTCATGTAATAGTCACATTTTCATATAAATTTTCCATAATACATATTATCCAGTATATAGCCCAGTAAATTGCACATGTCACTTATATTCAGTCACAGAAATATCAGTATGGCTGTATATCTTGCATGTCTATTGTAGCTGATATTCTAATTAAACTTCCTGCAATCAGTATGTAAGTATCATCAGCATGTTAATTTCAATCATTGATCACTCTCAACATATCATAAATCAATTAATGTAATTATTTTGCTATTATATACTAGTCATTTCTGCAAATAGTTATATATTACCAAATATTCAACTAAATTACAAACTGTTCTTACAATAGTCTCATTATTTCCTAATATAATATTATAACTCACTATGTTCTGTGTTGCTGTGTAAGTGTGTTTTATATTCCAAATCAGATTGGTATTACCAAACATGTGTTGTACCTATGTAATTAGTTATATAATATATATGTGTTGTAGTCACTATCTTGTTGTTGCACCTGTGCAATATGTATTTATATATTTATAAGAGATATAAAACTGTGTAATATGTCTGTGTGTTATGTATTGTATTCTTGTTCTCTTATTATTATCTTCAATTATTTGGATATTTTATGTTGTATATTTATAGTATATTTTTTCTCAATTATCATATGCAATGTTTTATTGTTTATGAAACTGTTTATTGTTTGTTATTTATTATTTTTGTGTGTTATTACTGTTAATTTGTATATGCATGTTAAGTAATGTAATGTTACTGTTATGTTTTTTTGTTTTAATATATATGTTGTCTGTTATTGTTTGTATTTGATTCTGTATATATGTTACTTGATGTTATTATTACTAATTATGACTTATGTAATGTTATGACTTGTTGTGATGTATCATTTATTTCTGGTATACACTTTATGAAACTGTTGTCTGTTACACTGTTTTATTATTATGTTACTTGGATTCATGAGATATTAGGCTGGTGCTGATACCATAGACCCACTTGCCCCTGCTTATCCAGCTTTACTTATTATCTTGATCTACTTGCTACTGTGTTGGATTTGGTATGGCATTGCTGCACTACCTGCAGCCTCAGGTAGTACTGTCCCATGGGACAGGGGTGGGCCCCCCTCTTGGAATGGTGGGTGAGGGGGAGGTGTCACCTGGGCAGAGCCGCAGGTCTTGGTGTACAGGATAGTCCACAGTGGCTATGACCACCACCTTCGCTGGTCCCATGGGCTAGGACCCAATGGAGCATGGGTTTGTCACCCATTCTGCCCACCCTTGGGGGGTGCCATGGGTCTGGAGCCAGCCTCCAGCACTACCACCCTTGGACACCTGGTCATGCTCCATCAAGGTGCCATACCTGGGGTCACCTGGCCACCTGCACAACACCTCCTGCACCAAGGTGTTCACCCCCCTAACCTCCAATGGTCCCCCCTTCCCCCCATTATGTCATCACCTTCCCTTCCATGGGCAAGTATACCAAAAACATCACACATCATTATCCCCCTTCCCCAACATTCCCAAACACAACCCCAATGGACACAACAAACTCAAAAAAAAAAAATCACCTCCATGCATAAAAAACCATCTCACACACACAATCACACTTCTCACAACCTTCACCAACACAATCACAAAAAAAATAAAAACTCCAACCAAGTTTGCAAAAAAAAGAAATCAATAGCTATGGTTTCCTTCACATCATTTACTGTCTTTTAATATGTTTTACCCCCAGTTTGCTCCCATTTCACTACTTTCCTATCTCCCCTTTTTTCTTTTCTTTATATTTTTCTTTATATTTTTTGTTTTCAAATGCAGTTTTGTTTTTTTTTAAGTTTCATTATTATTATCTTACCTTTATCTTTTTCTCACATCATTTATGCCTCAGCAAAATTTTTTACCCCAGTTTGCTTTTATTTCAGTATTTCCCATTAAGAGCTTTTCATTTTTTCTTGTTTCTTACATAACCAGATTGTTGTCCAAAATGTTAACAAACAATTGCATTTTAACTAAAAGCCACTCATTTGTTAATATGTCCAAGCTAACAAATGCCTTGTACTGCAAACTATAAAAAACAAACAAGAAAAAAAAAGCTACACAATTTTCCACACTAGCTGGCTCACACTGCAAGCCAACATGTAATATGTTTCTGTAATAAAAGATTCCCATAAAAGCTACACACTATATTCCCAAAGACCTTTTCGTGTTCAATACAAGTGTCACGTCATGCAACACAAAAAAAAAAGTAATCAAAAAATGGGAAAAGAGGGGACTCTATAGCTTTTATATACAAATATAATGTAAAAACCAATGGAGAAAAAATAAAATAAATACATATGTACATGTAAATACCCTTCAGATAGCAGCATGTTAAAATATGCCTGTATAGAATTCAATGTCAAAAAAATACCTCATTTTACAACTGCCTGCAGACTGTTGCAAATTTAACTGCTGCTAAAGCAAAATGATAGTAAATGAGTGTAAATTATGCCTGCACACACATTTTGCCACACACAGTCCTGGGTATAAAACCAGAGGTGTGCTGCATTTCCATTAAATTAAACCATATCTATATTTTACAACACATCCTGCATTTGGCAAAATAACTACACTACGTTGCTTTGATTACCTCTGGCTCTACCTCTACATTTCACATGAACACCTACCTCTACATACACCTACTAAACACAACTTCCTCTCTCTAGCTCTACCTCTGTCTGTAGCAGCACAAGCAGCTCCTACAAGCAGCCTGTCTGTCTTACCCTCCTATGGATGTACTCTCCTCACTCTACAGCTCTCCTGACATGTCTTACTGCACTCTTATATGGTCTCTCTATGTCACACTGTTACTCTCTGTGGCTACAGCTCTAGCCTTGTATGATACACAGCAGGGGCACAGCTGGCCAATAAGGCTGTACTGTGTGCACAACCAATATATGCAGCATCCCTGAGTTACAATTATCCATCTCACAAATTAAGCATGTCATAAAAGGCATTTTTTCTGCAATGCACACAATCTGGTCATAGCAATCCTGGGCAACTCAACATACAGCTGCAATTAATACTGCAGACACTGAAACTGGGCACACATCACAAAACATGACATAAAATATGAAACTGTAGTAACTGTTAAATGTAGAGTAGATAGGACCATGGGGTATACTTATGGGTAGGCAAAATGTAACTGTTTGTGTGAATAAACTGCAAGCAGTAATGATGTGTGGGACATACTGTAGAGATGTACAGTAAGCTGTTGTACACAATATACATATGTTTGAGATTTTTGGTAAGTGTGTCTACTGTATGGTTTAATGTGTAATTATTTTTACTTTGTCTTTGCACGTTATATGTTGTATGACTGTGGTTATATAATGGTGTTAATGGATATAATTATGTGGATCAGACCATTGGGTGTATGAACATAAGGCAGAAACTCTCATGGCACACAGGGAACTACCTCAGTATGATACAATCACAGTTGTAGCCACACACATAGCATGTTGTCACACTGTGGGGTATGACGTGTGAGCAAGCAGTGGATAGTGCTGGCCATTTTGTTCTTGCTGTATCAGTACATAACAGACATCCCTGTATTTGATCCTGTAATGTGTTTCCCTTTTGGTGTGTTTCAGGACTAATGTATCGTAGATGGCATGCCCCCTTCTCAGATGTGGAGAATGAACTAATACTTCAAGGACTGTTGCAGCATCATCACATCCTCCTATCCAGGGGGAGGCATAACAGGGAAAAGCAGGTTGCATTGTGGGCAAACCTTGTCCGGGATGTGATTGACTGGCCACCAGGACAGGACATATGAGCAGGTTCGACACAGCATTACAAACATGGTGAATGTTGCATGATGAAGGGCAGCTGATGTAGCCAGTGATCGTGCCATCACAGTTGGAGGGCCTACAGTGGAACAACCACTCATGGCCACTGAGGAATTCCTGGCAAACCCAGGGATACATGACAGCTCCTAGGCATCCATCACACCATACATCATGGAGGTGGGTGCCACAGTGTCTACAGCAGAGGAGCATGCAGTTAAGCTTACTGTGGTCACCATTGTACTACTGTAGCAGTCATCCAGTCAGGCTATATATACCTTTACATGGGTGTCAGGTCTATTTGATGTGGGAGAGGGGTTTAAGCTCAGTTGTACACTCATACTCAAAATGTCACCAACACATCAAGTGACACAGTAGCTACTGTACATGTGAGATATATGCAGGTATTACCTTGTTGTGCTCCAACATGTGGTGGTACAGAAATTACCTCACCCTCACCTTTGTACAGGTCCATCAAGAGCTATCCAAAGCTGTGGCCCTGCTCCTGGTAAGCTTGATACTGTTTAGTTATGGAACATATATATGCTATTAAAGTTAAGGGTCAGGATAATTCCTTTTATCCACTTAATGTTGTATGTAATCAGAGTAGAATGTTTGTATGTTCCAGTCTGGAACAGTTACCTAAGTTTCCTGGAGTAGGTAATCATACAAGTTTAGTTGAATGAGCAAAAACACTTTTGCAGTTATAGTTCAGAGTGAATAAGCCTCCTGGTATATATGAGGCAATTTTTTAATTTTTATTTTATTTATTTATTTAACATTTGCTGACCGGGAAAGTCTGACTAGGTCCCACAGAGCCTGTTTTCAGCGGAGGCTCGGGGAGAAATTCTCCAGATGCATGTCTTTGGAATGTTGGAGGAAACCAGAGTACCCCCATGTGAACACAGGGAGAACATGCAAACTCCACACAGAAGGCACCCCAGCCAAGAATCGAACCGGAAAACCTCTTGCTGTGAGGCAGCAATGTTAACCGCTGCAACACTGCACCAATAAATCCAACATGCCTTGTAAAAACCGAAAGGTTGATGATATATACTGTAGGCATTGAAACTTGTATTTGTATATATTTGTTAAGATAGGTGTACTGGGTTTTATGTGTTGTTTTATCAGTTATAGTGTTATATTGTATACCTAAAAGGTTCATTGTACTGGTCAAGTGTCCCATGATTTACTTGACATGCTTGTTATAAAGGCATTGACTTAAATGTGTATTTTGTTGTTCAGAAGTCTGTTGTGCATGAAAGCGAAGATGAGAAGATGTGAGTCTGGTAATGCAGTTGTGGATCCTCATTATTATGAGTCTTTGTGGATTTTGCATACATAATAGTGGAGGTAGTAATGTAGTCCTTTTGTTTTGGTTTCCGCAGGTGACCAGGCAGGAGTTGGGGTCTCTCTCCCACACAACCTTATGTCAGTGTCTCGTCCGACTCTGATGATGATGGTGGACACAGTGAGCCACAAGTGTGGTTGTCAGGGGCTGAATCTGTCCCAGAGGTTGACATACCTCTTCTGACCTTATTGTCACCACATACAGTCAGTATGCCCACACTTACCCAGTCCCCAAAGGCCTCAAATATTAGACAGTCAGGGGGTGGAGACATTGAACAGGCCAGTGTGGCAACCATGGCTTCAGTGAGTGTAGACACTGGCCATAGCCAGAGACCTGCTGAGGTCCCAGACAGGCAGATTGACAGGGGTGCTCATAGCAGGTCCGCTGTTAATCTACCACCTGTTTCAGGTGTCACATCACTGGTCACTCGGCACATGTTTCGGGCCATCATGGAGGCACAGGCACATTCTGAACAGAACACCAGCCATATCCTTAGGGTTATGGATCCAGCACAGTCGGATATTCATGACTGCCTCCACTGCATTAGGGACATGCTGGATTGGTTCACTGATGCAGTGGACAGACAGCGAGCTGAGACAGTGTCTGTCTTGGACCACACATTGTCTGTTCTGGAACGTGTGGTTGGAGTTGGGTGTCAGACCTGTGGACATTGGTGAGCAACACCATTTGCCATGCATAGTTACACCTGTAGTGGCAGTACATCCAGCGCTACAGAGGGGAGTGCGCTGTCTTCACCAAGATTTGACTGGCAATGAGCACATGCACCTGGGTGATCCCACTGGGGACATGGTCCCAGTATACAGCGGTCACCATCAGATAATAGCACTGTGTCTGGCCTTTGGCATGGTGGTGCCAGTGTAACTCCTGGCAGAGCCAGTTCCTGTGTTCAGGGCTAGAGGTGGTGAACTGTCAACTCTACCATGTACAGTCCAAAGTTGTCTAACATACACACATGTAGGGTTAGCAGTGAACTTGACTGTATACAGGCACACACTCACACACCACTGTCACATGCAGGTCACCTACAGGCTCACATAGCATTTCTCCATGCTTCATCTAACCTGCTCCCCTTCCTGACTCAGACACATGCTGTCAAACATTTGGACCAGCATAGGCCTCCAGCACCCCCACACATCACCCTGTGCAAGTGATGATACCTGTGCCACATCCCTTTCATCCTTCCCATCAATGCAGGGGAATGAAGCTATGTGTCTGATGTACAGGCTGACTATATTACTTGACATGTACTTGTATTATGCAGTTTTGTTTTTCCAGGCCACTTGTAGTGGTCACCACCATACACTTTATTCTGGCACGTGTCACGAGAATGCAACATATTTTTGTGGACCTTATTCTGTTTGATGTTGTACTGGCAGTATTCTTACACAATGACAGGTATGTCATGGACCTGTTTATGTTTCTGTTCCTGGAGTCTGAGAGGATAACCTATGGACCCACAGCGGCAGTGAAGCAGCACAGCATATTATGGCAGCACAGCAGAAATATGACATCAGCAAGGTGCATGCATGGCTCTATAGGTTCACATCTGTATGACTGTCTACTAAAGACAATGGCAGTGGTCAGCATACTAATGCATTCATAATTTGTGATAAGGTCTGATACACGGCAAGGTCTGACCTTGCTGGAGTGCATATGCCGCCTATCTGTAGGGAGCATAGTGGATGGATGCCTCACTGTAAGGACATTGCTCTACTATGTAATGTTAGAACTAAATGCTAGTGGGAGACATTTGTCTAGCAGACATATACACACCCTTGCAACAGACCCTGCCTAATGGTACACAGAGCACCTCAGTGGACCTCAGCACATGCTATCTGCTTGATTGGCTGGGCGGCCATCATCTAAATACACAGCATCTGCCTGAGTCCCTCTTGGACTGGGGCAATATGTGCTGGGCCAATACCGAGGGGGATACAGATGTCCCTGACTGTGAGAGCTGTATGGCCATTATGCTAGTTAAGTTCCCATGTCTTATGGCTCCATAACATTATGTATACTGCTGTAACAGACTCACACACAAACATGGCCACGGCATTCTCCAGCTGTCTGCTGTACTAACTATGTGACGGAGGTTGTTAATATTACACCACCAACAGACTGACAGTCTGCATACCTCTCAACTGTCCTGATTTTTACAGAATGTCCGTAGTTTTGTCTCATATGTTTGCTCTGTTCCTCACACATTTGTGGTCTTCTGGTGCTTTATTGAATGTTGACATCAATACATTCTACTAACTACAGACAAACAATTGTGTGTCAGACTTTATATCCATCAGACAAAATGTACTACTGCAACACCTTTAATTCCAGCAACTGTCTAGATTTATGTGACCACTATCTAAACTCTGTCCGTATGTTTGGGCCTTTGTCCTCCCAGTCTTTCTGGCTTTGTCCAGATTTCTTGCACTAAGAGGTTGGGAGGTATGACAGTCTGTGAAAAGACCAATATACCTCACATGAAAAAGATGCAAGTAATTCCAGATTAGAACCATCAACACCATCACCCATGCTATCTTCTCTAGTCCACTGAGCCACACAGGTCACTAGACAGAGAGGGTCATTCATCACACAATCAAGAGCATGCATATGTACATTGTTATCCTGCGTGAAGAGAGACATACAGTGTGTGAGTGCTATCTATGTTACAGCCCTGAGATTGCCTGATCCACTAATATACCATAGCTCATTTTCTGTTAAAGCAGTTATGTGGGTACACTGCTTTGTTGGGAGTGGGGGAACAACAACACATGATCAACTTGGGTAGACAGTTCTCCAAATATAATGTGTGCCCACTGTTTAACATCTCCCTTGCCTGATATTATGAATATTCCAACCATGAGGCCTAGTGAAAAATACGGAACACATACTATTGCACTGGGTATCGGTTGTCCCGTCTGGATGTTAACTCTGACCAAATAGCCCATTATATTTCCTTGCATAACAGCAGCAGATCCATACATACAATACCTTATTATAGTAATCCTGACAACTAATGTGTAGGTTAGAGACTTACCTTGAGAATGCAGCAGTTGACAGAACTGTAGTTCAGGGCTGGCTTTCTGTGATGCAAGTGGTACACAGCCAATACATGGATAGGTACAGGTTGTGTGGGTTGCCTGGGATTGGCTACTTTAATATATGCATGTGAGTAGGTGTGAGGTGTCAGTCCCTAGTGCCCTAGGTTGTCAGTGAATGTGCTATGTGTTGTCTCTTAGCCAATGCCAGGGCATACTGGGCGCACCTACGTCTGCCTACAGGGACATCATCGGGGGGTTCTCCTCTGAGTCCTCTTGTGAGTGTGGCTGTGATGACCTAGGCACTGGTGGGGAGCTGTGTATCCCTTCCCTATGCTGATCCTGCTGCAGCTGCTTCCACAGGATCATACTGTGTAGAATGGCACATACTGTGAACATATGTGCACATATGGCTGGGGAGCACTGCATGCCTCTGCCAAATATATCGAGGCACTGGAAACATGAATTCAGCAACCCAACCACACACTCTATGATGCTCCTAGTTTGTGTGTCTGCCTCATTATGGCATTCTTCAGTAAGTGTGTGTGCATTTCTGATGAGTGTCATCATCCATGTTTTCAGTGCATAGCCAGCATCCCCCATTAAATGGCTGTGTGGGATGTCTCCCCTAGCAGACATCTGGTACAACTGTGATGTGTTCCAGATATGGGAGTCATGATAGCTGACAGAGCTGCTAGCACCCACATTCATGATAATGCCCTTGGCATTGCACACAACCTGGCAGTTGATGGAGTGGTACCCCTTGTAGTTGATGTAGATTCTACCTTCCTCAATGAGTGGTGCCTTGATGTGTACATGAGTGCAATATATGGATAGTGCAGTACACAGAAGAAGTGTTGCATATTGCCGGCCGTCATCTCTGGGGTGAGGGGAAAATAAATGTGCTCACTGGCATGTGGTTGCATGGCATCCAGGAATTGGTGGAGTACCCTGGATGTTGATGCCTGTGAGACCCCCATCATGTCCTCAGTTGGTCTTTGGGAGATATCAGTGGCTATTATCCTAAGGGCTACATGTACCTTTGTTTCTACTGGGATGGGTTCCTCTCTGTTGTCTCTGGGATTGAGTTGAGTGCGGCAGAGCACAGTGAGTTATTTTAGTATGTTCATATCCATCCTGTAGCACTCTACAATCTCCAGCTCAAGTAGCACCTGGAAGGTTACCCTGGGCCTGAACACTCTTCTCCTTCTCTGCCTAGGCCTGTTATCAGCAGCAGCATTAACATCAGCATCTAACACATACAAATGTAGCAGACCTGCAGCAGCCCCTAGCATTCTTTCAGTTAAAATTCCCAAGTCTGTACTCCAATGGTGCAGAGTATGGGGGAAAAATCAGATTGTAGGGTGTATGCATACTTTATAGTGCTCTACTGTAGGTGCTGCCTGCATGATTGGCTACCTGTGATGCATTGCACCTGCCTAATATACCACTGACATAATTTAATAGTCCTAGTTTAAGTTAAGCACGGATCAACACTAATTAATACATCATTGGCCTTTTGGATACTCTAAGCACTGCAGTTCACCATGCAAATGCGCACCCCGTAGGTAAGCAATGCTTAGCAGTCAGTACACACACACCCAAATATGCACACTCAGCATGGCAGTGCACCACACAAACAGGAGCAGTTATGCTCCAATCAGCTCAGAAGTTAGTAGACACACCCTCTCCTGATGTCAGCTACCTCCTCTGTGGACACTAACATGGTTTTATGCATACATTGAGGGGATCTACGGACACAATTATTTCATTATGCTATTCAGTAACTCCACCTCATTTGATCGGGGATCCGTGCTCACAACCTGGTTACTACACGCTTCCAAGGCCTTCCACATCAGCAACAGCACCAATGCACCATTGTAGATACTGCACACAGGGTACTGTAATACAGTTCTGTCTCATGATCTTAATACTTCATTTTTCTACTTTTTGTTTATTTTTTTTTTAATAAAGCATGTTTGTGCACTGCAGTGTGCTGTGTACCATGCCAAGATTATTAAAAAATGTATTTTAACATATTTGCTGTAATGTTTGGAACACACAGAGGATAGTTTTGCTCATATATGTGTGTGCTATGCCATTTCTGTCTATCTACTTGGATTTTTACAGCCTCGTTTGTCTGTCTACAGTCCTGTACATGGAATTTTTACATGTACAGTATGGACACTGACACGGGGTCTGCAGGGCTATCTACCTGCTTGCTGGATTGCTCTACCTACCTCATTTGCATGAGATTCACCTGCTTATGAGGTGATTTGCATCCCACAGAACTTTCCATGTTGGTGTGCTCAAGCCTGCCACTTAGCAGCTCTTACTGAATCTTAAAGTTGTTCGCGGCCGTGTTAGCAGCATGTTGCGATGCCTACACAGAAAAAACTTTGTAAGCTTTTTTAAATTCCCCCTAAAGTGTTGGATAATTTAACTGCATAGTCCTGCCACTGTCATGCCGCTGATTTCTTCCATACACTTTCTGTCAACAGTACCCTGCACAGTACTCCCTGACTCCTGTACTTTATTTACTATTATTTCTTTGCCTATTCTCTCTACTCCACAAGTCAGGCTACTACAACCCATGCAAATATGTATATACTATGCCTCACTTTACTATCTTCTCTTCATTAAACTGTTGCTCAGGCTGCTGCAGAGAGACTGACCTAGTGCCAGCTGTGATATTGAAAAAAAGATAATTGATTATTCTCATTTTTTGCCTGCATTTTGAATTAATATCTCTGTAATCTGTACAACTGTATTTATTCTTCTTCTTGTGTGATATAGCTGTATGCCTCTTAGTGTTGACCTCAGTTGTGGTGAAATCCTTTGTCTGGAGGCCTTGTCTCTTTTCTTAGTGGCAGAAAGTTTACAGAACTGGTTTTATCCGGCTAAAGTATTCCTGCATCTGTATTGTTTGGATAACTGGTTTGGTTTCTGTCCTGTGTTTTAAATCAGATATAACTGTTGCTCAGGCTGCTGCAGAGAGACTGACTTACTGCCAGCTGTGATATTGAGAAAGGATAAGAGTTTATTCTCATTATTTTTCTGCATTTTGATTTAATATCTCTGTAATCAGCACAACTGTTTTTCCCCACCCGTCCTCTCAGTTCTTGTTTTGGTCTTTTTGTCTTGGTGGCTTTGAGTTGCCCGCCTCTGGTATTAAGTTGATACTGGACACTCCTGCTCAGTCACATTACATCAGAACATTATACTGTTAATAGTGAGAACCTAGCAAAGGCCCACCCCTTTAACATCTGCATATTGAATTATCTCATTATCTTCTGCTTCTTCAATTTCCACTAAAAAAAAAAAAAAAAAAAAAAAAGTTTCCTACATTTCCTGGAACTATATTCCATGGTGGTACAGCAGTAGCATTGTTACCTCACAGCAAGAGGTTCTCCCCTTCAATTCTTGGCTTGGCTTGGGAGTGCCTTCTGTGTGGAGTCTGCATGTCCTCCCCGCGGTTGGGTAGCGTTCGAAAGACATGCGTGCGTAAACGGGCGTGCCTTCGTTGAAGGTTGGGCATCGAGCTGGCACTTCGGCGTTTTGTAAAACTCTACTGCTAATCATTAGCAGACCAGAGTTCTGCTGTGGCAACCCCTTACCAGGAAAAAGCCAAAAGACAAACAACAGTTTAGCCCAGATACAAACTCGCTGTATCCTGGACTTTTTGTATGCTAGTGGTGGTCTTCAATTTTTTTCCCTCAGATCTGCTAGTTCTGTGCTCACCTGCACTTTTATTAGCCTATTAGTCTAGCACTTTAAACTGCTCCTGGTGCCAGAAAGTCTGCTCTTCAAACTTTCCCTTAGAACTAGCTGGTTTGTCAATAGTAGCACTAAAATCTGAATCCCCTTTGACTAGCACTTGCTATAAAACCTGCTAGAAAGCACTAGGAAGCCCTAAACTGATACAAACACTCAACTCTCCTTGTTAATAAGGAGAAATTAATTGTAGGCACTAAACAGCCTATAATTGCAAAGTATCTTGCCAAGGTAAGGGAAAACAGCTCTTGTACTTTACAAAAGAAACACTGAACCAGGCATGTCCAACGGTCATCTTCCGGTGATTTCTCCTGTCCACCTGGTGAATCTGGGCATACTGGGGTAATGCAGCAATTGCCTCATGTACACAGACAACCTTCTCTTCATACCACCCAACACTACAACCTGTGAGAGATGCACTTACATAGCCAAACTGGAAGCAAAGTTCTCTCCATCCAAGATTGTGCTAGACAGTCAAGAGGAGAAGGTTAACACCTGCACTACACCTCAAGCAACACATGGCCCTTCAAAACTCATGCCTCCAACATCCACACATAGAAACACTAAACACACTTATGCGGAGGCCCTTAACATAAACCTGCCAAAGCAACAAGGACCTCCGAAGCTGAAATGCAAACAAACACCAGTCACAACCAAAGTGTCACATAGCTCACAACACCAGTGTGCCACCCAGCAACAGCCCCTAAGGCAAGACTATGTGCCCAGCACTTTAGTCATAGGTGACTCTATAGTCAGACACCCTGATGTCCAACTTACCAGGCTGAACAAGGAGACAATTACAGTCAGCTGCCTCTCAGGTGCCAGGATCTGCCACATCACGCATGCACTCAAGTCACTCCACAACAAGTACAAATATGACTCCGTCGTTGTTCATGATGGAGTGAATGACTTGAGACGTACCTCCATGGACTACATGAAAAGAGATATGGAAGAGCTCTCAGATCATGTGGCCCAGGCAGATATGACCTTAGCCCTCAGTAGCATTGTGCCTTCACCCAGAATTCCACAGTATAAGGACAAAATGATTGACTTCAATAATTAGCTAAGTTTCTGGTGTCATTCAAAGGGGATCCAGTATCTGTCTGCCTGGGATAACATAATCGACAGACCATGATTCTTTGCCAGAGATGGTCTGTACCTGTTGCCTCTGGGATTTAGGTTACTGGCTAAGGCTCTTGCCACCCCTATAGTGCTTTTTTTAGGCAAGGCTCAAAGGACAAAACCACCACTGTAACAGATATAAGCATGCAAAATCTGAAGGTAATGCTGCTCAATGCTAGAAGTCTAAATCTCAAAATGCACTCTCTCGAGGCACTTCTAAAAATGGAGTCTCTGTGCAGTAACTGAGACCTGGATGAAGGCTCCAGAGAGCACCCCTGCAATACCAGGCTACAACTCTTACCACACTTTTCGGCCACCAAACCAGGACTGAAACACTAAAGGCAGAGAAGTGTCCATATTCACCAAGGATATTCACACCTCCAGGCTAGTTGCCCAACATAATGCATCTGAAATTCTACAGGTACAACTAATACTAGGTAAGACTGCAATCCAAATTGTAACTTGCTACAGATCCCTCACCATGACCCAAGATTCTCACTACACCTTTCTAAACATACTGGAAAATATTAAGATAGAACCAAACACCCTAATACTGGGTAATTTCAACTATCCTGTCATTAATTGGGAAAACTATTTGGGCACCAACACCTTAGCCCAATGGTTCTTGGAATTCATAAATTCCAATGCCCTGGATCAACTAATCCATAGTCCCAACAGGGGCTGAAATATCGCAGACCTGGTCATTACCAACATGGAAGATCGATGCTCCATGCCAGTGGTCACCCCCTCGTTGGTCAGTTCTGACCATAAGCTAATCACCCTTGACATCCACATCCCACCCCCACCCCCAGTAGGGAAATCTCAAAAATAAACTTCTCCAAAGCTAACTTCATGCTACTCAAGTCAGAAGTGGCAAACTTCATGACACCCATGCAGACCAGAACTGAAAGTCTGACTGCTGAATCCTACATTAAGGCACTATATGAGCACAACCACTCATGCATGAATCGTGCCATTCTAAATAGAACCAAGATGCTCTCCTCCAAAAAATAAGAAGCCAATCTGGTGGTCCCCTGCCATACACAAACTATAAAACAGAAGGAAGAAACTGTTGCAGAAAAGAGGAAAATCCCAGGATGCAAAATACTCCCTTACCAGCCTCAGTAAGAAGCTGAGATCCCTCATAAAATCCTCCAACGCTACTAATGAAAATAAAATTGCCAAATATTCCAAGGACAACCACAAGGCATTCTATAGTTATGTTAAGAATCAAAATGGCAATGCTCAGATCTTTTCTGAGCTACAACAGAATGGCATTAAATATACTGATCCCAAGGATATTGCCAATATCCTGGCAGATTGATTCAGTGCCAACTTCATCCCCCTCTCAACCACTAAAGGGCCCAGCTCAATATCAAAAGATTGCCAAATTCTGGTAATCACAGCCACACAGGTAAAAAATGCACTCTCCAAAGCTAAGAATACAGCATCCATGGGACCAGATGACATCCCGGGCTATGTACTACATGAACTACAAAATGAACTGGAATCTCACCTAAGTGCCATGTTTAATCATAGCCTCACCTCAGGCTCTGTGCCCAATGAGTGGTGCACAGCTACAGTTATCCCACTCCACAAGGGGGGATCCACCTTGGATCCCAGGAAATATCGCCCCATCAGTCTGATGAGCCTGATCTGCAAAACCATGGAAAGCATTATCATGGAACTTATAAACAAAGACATTGGTAACCTTCAAACACTGGACCCCACCCAGTTTGGTTTTGTAAAGGGCCGATCTTGTCTCCTCAACCTGATTGACTTCTTCGAATCAGTATCCAGATCCATGGTCGAGGGCAAGGCGGTCCACACAGCCTATCTGGACCTCACCAAAGCCTTCAACACCATCCCCCACTCTGGAATCATAGACAAACTTATTAAGCTGGGCATTAATCCCTACGTCACTCGATAGGTTGCCAACTGGTTTACTGGCAAAACCCACACTGTAAACGTAGCTGACTCAAAGTCAGACTCCAGACAAATGACAAGTGGAGTACCTCAGGGTTCAATCCTGGGACCGCTCTTGTTTGGAATCTACTTCTCTGAAGCACAGACCAGCACTAAGGGACTCTGGTTAACAAGGTTCACAGATGACTGCAAACTGCGAGCCATTATTAAATCCCCAAATTATGTGGATATTCTACAAAAGGGCCTTACAGGAACAGATGCTTGGTGCCAGAGCCACGGGCTCAAGCTCAATGCCAAGAAATGTATAGTTATCCCCTTTGGAAAAAAACATGTACCCATGAATTACCACATAAGTGGCAGTACACTAAACACCGAAAGTGTGATAAGGGACTTAGGGACACAAGTGGACAGTGGTCTCAACTTCGATAACCACATTGCCACAACAGTCAGGAAATCCTTCTATGTGGCACACCTCATCATTAAGGGCTTTTCATCCAGAAAAAAGGAGGTCATTGTCCCACTGTACTCATCCCTCATTAGACCCATTATAGAGTACAAAGCTCCACTTGGTATGTATCTCACAAGACATCTACAACAACTGGAAAGGCCACAGAAATACCTCACTATAAGAATCACAAGCCTAAAGCAGATGCCCTTTGCTGACCATCTAAAAAAACTCCAGCTATACTCTGTTACATATCGCCTGCTCAGAGGTGATCTCTGCTTAACATACAAGTCCATGCCAAACCCAGAGCTGTTGGACAGGCTACAATTAAAGAAATCCCAATCCCTCAAAGCCACATGCTCCAGAGATCTAAACCCGGTCATCACAATGAACAAAACAAGCTGGAGGGATAGGTTCCTGACCTAGAGACACCCCATACTCTGGAATAGACTGCCCATACATGTCAAGCTGAGTGCCTCTTCGGCCCTCTTCAAAAAGAACCTTGACGATTGGATGGGATATAGGAAATTCACCCCAGGGATCACATCAATCATCCTGTTAGACAGGGGACCAGGGACATAATAGCCAGAGAATTGTTATGGCTAGGCTTGTATAGGCCCTAGGGCCAATAACCTAGTACCAGCCTATGAACCTATGAACTATTTTCTTGTCCTCATATGCCTTTACTAATACTACTTTTAGCTTTTTTCTTACTTCTCTTATATTAAGAAGAATAAGAAAATGAAAAAAAACACCCATAGCAAGCTTATATTTTTTATATATTTCCTTAAGAAGGTATTTTTCTCCTTTTACAATGTATGTTTTCTTACTGTTTGCTAATGTTTCTGAGTATGTCAGCATTTTATATAATTTAGGTTTCCTGTTTATTCATAAATATTCTTGTGTTTTATTTTGTTTTATTTTATTTATGTATATTTTCTGGAGCTTTTCTCCTTGGATCTCCACTGAAAATGGGCTATTTTGGTTCAGTTGAACTAACCTGGTTAACAAATGTGAAATAAATAAATAACTAACTAAATAAATAAATAATGACAACAGTTCTTAAGATACCAGGTTTATATGAAGGAGAACAAATTATCATGTAACCTTAGAAAAAATAAACAAATGAAACTGAATAACATGTATTGTTCTTTATAAATTAATGATCACATTTTACTTAGCAGCTAGAAATAAAACCGGATTAAATGTATTGATTTTGATAACACATGGATAACTACTACCAGACACCTGTGAAGAGAGATAATAGCAGAGTTAAATGAATGGTAGAAAATAAGAGAAGAGAAAGAAGTTGGGAAAATGTCTGAGATTAGAGGTGATTCCATCCAGCCTGGTAAAAAGCTATGTTCTGCTTTGCAGAAATTCTGTATGTTTGGTAAAAATGCATAATTACGTTAAACTAGTTATGTATGTTTGGCAAGCATGGATAACTAAGTTAACCTAAACACAAAGCACTGCCAAGGAGTCTGCATGGCAAGTACCTACTCTGCCTCACTGTCTCTTTAAAACGGCAGTGCTGAAGTCTTCAGTTTAGTTTGAGAAATTCAGTGCATCAGTGAGGATTTAGAAACATGTCTCATTCAGATCATAGTTTGCATTCTATCAGGTCACTGCAGTAATGCTGTGCATTGCAATTCTAATAGTATTAATGCAAAGCACCATTTGCCAGAAACAAAAGAAGGAGGAAATGTAGCATCACCCTCATATATTTGCCATATTCCTTCATCAAAATATTTATGTAGACATTTTTCAAGTGAAGACCGATGACCTTTTTGGGTCCCATCAGCCACACTACCGACCTGTATCTTTGGCTGTGCAATGTGCAACTCTGTCACATTTTCAATGGAGCCTCTATAGATGTCCTTGGGGAAGGGCATATGTAGCATGGCAGACTTATTTGCATTCTGACATGTTATGCTTCCTAGCTACTGCACAAAATGATGTAATATTAGTGTAACACTGTTGAAATTTGACATTGCTGTTGACCATTAGTTCTAATGCCAACATCAGAACTACAACATGCAAGCTGACATAAAAGTCCTTCATTAACCTGTGACTTTCATGAATCCCTGACAATGTGTAATCGATATTATGCAAGGAATGAAGGGTGAATTACTATTACTGTTTGGGGAATAAGTTTTACACTGGCATACAGAGTCTAAAAGTTAAGCAAATGGGGTGCAGCACCTTAACAGCCATAGACTTTAAACCCATGAGGATCGCAACAGGCATGCTGCTCTACCTGTCATTTTATTCTCTACACAATTTAAACATTGTTTAATAATTTACAAACTTAAAAAAACATGGCCATGCATTTTTCTGTAGACAATTATACAACCATTTTCTAGAGATGCACTATGACATATCAAATCGTGAAAGACAGGATTTTAATGAAAAAATAGACATAATGAGTACAATTAACTAACACACTGAAGATTATGCAACAATAATAAAAGTGTACTGTGAAATGAATATGATTATTTTTCATCAAAGTGGAAATTTTGACATAAATTTAATAGTGAAAATTATGATTTTCCATCCTTCAACAGGAAAGTAAATTACTCCTGTGAATGTAAAAAGAGAACATATGAATACATTACAAGTGACTGAGTAGCTTTCATCCTAGATGATCGATAAAGCTGGTTTCTGGTGCTCTTTTTTTTTTATTACTATAAACTGCATTTTGAAAATTTCATTTTTGATATAGTCTGAAAGCACAGTACATTTTTTAAGAAAAACTGTCAATGCTGAATGTCCATTTGAGCTGATATAATCCAAAGTTTTGATGAACATCAGTACAGAAATTTGTGATACTCAGTAAGAAGATGATCATGAATGCATATCACAAATTACATCTTATGTATGGCTGTCACAACTATGAGCTGCAAAGAATAAACATCTGTCTTACAAAACAGCAATAAAGTACTTAATATTATTAATTCTACGTGCATGCATGTTCCCAACTAAATGTAGACATATAGTAAACTGGCCTGACTACAATGGTATTCTAGACGTTTATCTCTGGAAGCAAGGAAATCTGTGGGCAAAATGTTATAATGTCTCAAATAGATTATTGCCTGTCTATGAATCTATCCACTTGTTAACCCCACAAATATTAAACCTTTTGACCTAATAATCAAGCACTCACATATCATTTTAGGAAAACAATCAATCTGAGGGGATGTCAGTATTCCTAATACATGCAAAATGTTTAAGAGTGGAACCAGGTGTAAGACAAATGTTCATTCGGTAGTTCATAAACTCACTTAACTGAACAAATATCTACTTAGCAATTCACAGACTTACTATATCAAACTTATTTTACAGCCTGTTTTTACAAGTCAGCAATATACTACTACTACTACTAATAATAATAATAATAATAATAACAACAATAATAATATAGAGTTACAAACTACTTAAGTAGTACAAAAAACATTCAGACTTCTAACACTAAATTTATGGAAATCATAACACGTAATCTAAGATTCATTGCAGGCCATATTTATTTAAAAACATCTTTGATTGCGCATTGCAGCACTCAAATAACATTCAGATACTATTCCCAACTAAAACATATAGTACAACAATCATTTAAAGCTTTACAGTATGGAGCACTGGAACTGGAACTAAAGTGAAACATGCAAAAGTATTTCTGTGAAATTCTATTTCATTTTTTTCTGGTACAATTACAATGGTTGGGAATCAGAAAATGTAGCCCCATTGAAGTCAGTGAATCTGTAAGATGAGTTACCATGTACAGGGTGTCTGCAATTCAAAAGCAGGCATACTGTTAGCAGTAAATAGAGTAGCAGAGCTGGGTGCAGTATATGATAATGGTCATATAATGAGATGGTAATGAGCAATGTTAATAAAATGAGTAGCATGGTATACGGAAATGATGCAAATCAAGATGGTAGAGCAATTCAGAAATGTATTAACACAATGCGATGGAGCTGTGTATGCCACAGAATAGAGCAATGCGTATTACTCATGTTCATGCTGAGGAACTGGAAAAAATGTTAGGGGTTGCAGTCAAATTAGTAAATGTGTATTTTCAAAATACTGCCATTTCTGCCATGTGCAATGATGTTGCTCATGATCACCATGGAGATGCCCTGTTATACAGCCATGCTTAAGATTTCATGCACTTCATGACATCATTAGTATGGACCACTTCCTTGTGGACAGGTAGACCTTGCAGGACATAATGGATATGTGTGACCTCATCTGCAGCTCAATGGGAGCTGTGCAGTACTCATCCCAGTGGATACCAAGGTATGTGTGGTTTTACATATACCTTTTAGTGACCTACGGGGGACACAGTAGTGGTATCTCAGGTATCTTCCTTGAGAATATGCCATCCATTTCTAAATGTCATGCTGCAGTATGTGGCGGGACATATGTAGTTTCCAAGTATCTCAGAGAAAAGAGGGAGTACTATGTGGAATTTCTACAATGTGACCCTTTGTTTGAGATACTTGTGCCATGGACTGCACACAAATTGAAATAAAGGCACCACCCGGGTAAATGGAAGGGAATGAGGTATGTGAACAGAAAAGGTTATCAATCCATCAACTGCCAAATAATCTGTAATACAGAGTATATCATCTAGAGTGTGAGTGCAAGACACCCAGGCAGTTTCCATGCATCCTACAAATGGTGACCCAGTGACCTGTACCAGCATTTTGGCAAAGGTGATTTCCCCCCTAGACCTACCTTGATGGTGATGGTGGACAGGCTCTGAACCCTGAATGATGACATCCATCAGAAACTTATAAAATGAAACAGACTAGGAGAACAAGTATAACCTTTGACAGATGATGAACATTATTGTGTGCTTGTGCTGATGAATGTATGCTTTTGCTGTCTTGGTTCCTGTAGTATGGTCCTGGCACATGGCACTAATATTTAGAGCATGTGCAATGTTACACAATATCATACTGAAGAGAAAGAAGCAAAGAGGGCCTGTTCCAGGAGGAGCTCACCACAGCAAATAAGGCTGTGGAGACATGTCTAACTGGGGAGTCTTTGAAGAAGTCAGATGCAGGGAGTGAATATGCTAGAGGAGGTGGGTGCAGTATGTTCTGGCACTTGCAAAGAGACAGCAGCTTACACACAGCTTCAGTCAAGATTAAGGCAGAGTGAAGCAGATAACTAAAAAAACTGAGGCATATAAAGCAAACAGTAGATTGTGCTCATCTAGGCATAGGCTAGCCATACTGTCTATTAGACTTAAACAACTCAAGCACAGTTATTATCATCTGCATAGGTGGGCGAGAGAACACATGCATGGATGCCTTTCACAGGGAGATGTGAGCATGTAGGGTAAGTAGGAGAAAGAGTGTGGTATGTGTGTGGATTGTGTGTGTGTGTGTGTGTGTGTGTGTGTGTGTGTGTGTGTGTGTGTGTGTGTGTGTGTGTGTGTGTGTGTGTGTATGTGTATGTGTCAGAAACTGTGTGTGTGTGTGTGTGTGTGTGTGTGTGTGTGTGTGTGTGTGTGTGTGTGTGTGTGTGTGTGTGTATGTGTATGTGTTAAGTACTCTGGACAGTGGTGGTGTGAATGTGTGCCTGCTGTATTTTAATGTTTAAATACTAAACAGGTCCAAGGCTTGCATGGCAGATGGTTGAATATCCCTAGTGCAAACCTACCCAGAAGTAGCACTGATTGTACTATGCTCCTGGCTAGATGTTGCTGTGCTGCTTGACTACAACTGATTTCCATTACAACACGTCATTACTACCACAAATGCCATAACCCAGTAATATCCTCTCCTCTGTGTAGATACCTCAACAACAGATGCAACACTGGCTGCGCTAGTACTGTATGAGTGTGGTTTACTTTGTCTTCTACCACAGTGATCACCATCTATAAACCTACCAGTGAAATGGTCTTATACATGGCAGAGGAGCTTCACAGGACAGGGCATGGTCCATTAAATGATTTAATCTATCTACACAATCACACAAGTGGGACAGGCTTTGTGTAAGTCATCTTGCACAACCTGAATCAGCCTTACTTAGTCGGACATGACTGTGTTGGTACTAGCATGTGTCTCCGTGATAACCCCGCACATAAACTGGGTTGCAGCAATTGAAACACTGATGCCAGAGGAGGCCCGTAACCAAGCATCCACTGAGACCCAATAATCATCACTGTGTGCCCTCCCTGCCCAATTGCATTTGTGGCAGATCCCAACATGTTCCCAGTAAGGGTTGGCACACTTCCCTGATTGATAGTGTCCCAGTAACCTGTCCTCCCTGTGTGGTTTGTATCTGCTGAGTCCCCACATGCTAGAGGCTGCATCCATGGTCTGTACAGAGGATGCAGTGGTCACATTCCCTGTGTCCAGCACACACACACACACACACACACACACACACACACACACACACACACACACACACACACACACACATGCACAAATACACCATAACTCCTGACTGTGCCAGCTAATCCTTACCATCATCCTCAAAGGCATCAGATTCTCTATCATTAGGTGGTAGCAGCTCCACAGTAGTGAGGCTGGATAGAGAATTACCTGTGAATTAAATGAAGCACAAAATCAAGTACAAAATAAAACCCTCTATCAGATGTGCACTCTAAACTCAGGTGTAGCAATATTAGCTGTACAAAACCATTGTTGTGCTGTTGGAATCCCTAATGTTCCTGTATAAGCAAAACAAAAAAATTACTAACTAAGGCAAAGATGTCAGGAGTGCCTGCATGTGCTGCTAAAGAGGAAGAACTGTACATATGTTGGGCATCTTCTGTAGATAGCCTTGGTGCTGATGAAGCTCTATACCAATATCCAGTACTGTACTTTGGGATCATGTAGATGCATACCTGCTACTGACAAAAGACAAAACACTTAACCATCTCCATCAGAGGTGGCTTGTCTTAAGGCTCATTTAGGTTCAGTTAGGCAGCTTGTAGGTTGGCAGCTCAAATAATGTCAGTGGGCTTGTGTTCAAATGATCTTGGTGACAGACAACATTAATGTCCACCACCAGATCTTTTCCAGCATGGTCCTGCTAGGCTTTGTCAGCAGCATCCAGCCCGAAGAACCATTGGATATGGAGATGCAGGATCTGGATGACCGCCTCCTTCCTTTCATCAGAGAACCCTGCCTTCCATGTAGGATTTTTCCAAACATATATATATATATATATATATATATATATATATATATATATATATATATATATACGGGAAAAGCCGAAATATACAACAACAATATATATATATATATATATATATATATATATATATATATATATGTTTCTGCACTGACAGTATTTTCTGACATTGCTCTGTTGATATGGAAACCACTGTTATGAACATGTTGGTTGTGACTGACTCACATAACCCTTTTAACACTGCTTTCCCCCTTGCCCATATGTCATGATGCTTGTATGTCTGACCTTGCTATTTGTCTAGTTAGAGCACATAGCTTTACTTGCCAAAATGTCTCCCACAGTATGACAGCATTACCATTGTCACTCCCCTGAATTACATTGATGTGAACTTTTAGCAAATGTGGTGGATGTAATGAAGTATACAACAGACAATTCTTTAACTCAGAGATATTACAAGGCTTGGCTGAATGATGTCCACAGGAACAATGGGTAAGTGCAGATGAGGGTGTTTCATTTAGATTTAGCAGTCCCTCAGTACAACATCTGCATAGCCTAGCAATCCACCTCTCAGTACAGTTTTGTAATCCATGGAAGTATTATGCCGTTAATTACCAAAACAGCTATTAGTCCACAGTAGCTGAAGAAATACAGCAGAAAAAGTTTGGACTTGTTTAAGAAGCCATTGTATTAGAAGCAAGTTTTATGGTATAACCTTGTTGCAGCTTTCAGAATTGTTAACTCTCCTCTTCTTCTGTACAATAACAAGGGTCAGTACCTTCTCTTGCACTTATATTATGCAAATTCAGATCCACGGACATCATGATTATGGAAAGAAGACCCCAGTGCAGTACTGTTTATGAATCACTCAATTTACATAATGCACTGGCTGGTCAAACTTAATACTAAAGTTGATACAATATTATGTACACTCTTTAATATCTGTAGTCACCACTGCTCATACATGTTTCAGCTTACAGCTCAGAGGGTGATATGTGTAACTCTACATACCACATAATGGAAATGGAATTGCTGTAATGCATAGTTTGCTATCATCATATACATAGATACTGAGCTGCCATGTTTTACTCATCAGATTACTATTTTCAAATATTATCATACATATATTGAGCCAGCTCACCACCTGACATGCAAATGGACTGCCTGCTCTTGAATGACAGTTGGTGTGATCGTGAACTGTCTACCATTTTACTCTGCAATTTCTCACCTGCTAACAAATGACATCTGAGGGAGAAGGCAGTAGTTATTTTAGAGCACAAAGGTGGCACATGGAAGAAAGTAAGATTTTTCCACACCTATCACACCAGTATGATAGCCAGAGACTCCTGGAAGAGGGCTATGAAGGTCCATAGTACAAAAGTAAGGCCTTGAATAATTTGGGCCAAGCAGTAACACATACCACAGTAATCTCCCACATGGTGGAACTGTGCTGTCACCACTATAGTAACTTAAAAGATGTGATGCTCACTTCAAAGACAAAGTGAAGCTGAGGTGAGGGCACATCTGATTTCGACTTCATAGGCCAAAGTGAAACTGAGGTAAGTACATATTACAATGAGTAATATCAACCTCATAGGCCAATGTCAATCTGAGCTGAGTGCACATCTGATGTCGATCTGCAGGACAAAATGTAGCTGTGGTGAGTGCACATCTGATGTTGATATCATAGGCCAAAGTGAAGCTGAGGTGAGTGCACATCTGATATTGACCTCATAGGCCAAAGTGAAGCTGAGGTGAGTGTGCATCTACTGCATATGTAATGTAAATAACCCTTGACATACCTACGCAAGCAACTGCCAGTATGTGACATCCACATATCTAACACACTTCCATTTCTTTCCCCATGGCCCCTGAAGTTAATGCAGAGAATGTAGATCTGCACTGGCTGAGGCAAGAGTGCCTTAGAGAGTGCTGGGGTGAGTATATCTATCATTACAGTAGTAACTGTTAAGAATCTGATCAGTGATTATAGCTATAGTCTGAAATAGAATGTTTTTTATTTATGCAGTATTGGTACTTCAGTTATATTTTCAATACTTCACAGGTAGTAGTTTGTAGGGTTGGTGCTGTTTATATATGTGGATGCATATATCCTGTGACACTGTGTAAGAAGCTTGACATATTAAGGTTTTACTTTTACTATGTCTTATGATGACAGTGGGTGTGAATCCCCAATGTAGACTATTTTGACATCATTGTTAGTTTGGGTTTAATGTTTTTTGTACTTTTTAGTACAACAAATGTAGCCTTTGATGGGACAACAAGTGTAAGCTGCATTTTTCCATTTCATTGGTACATTTGTCTCATTTCCCTGCTTTTGCTTTATGTCTGGCTCCATGACTTTAATGGTTGCTTAACTGCGACTTTCAGACAGGTTGTGCAAGTCATTCATTACATTGAGACTGTGACTGTGACCACATGCACTGAGGGCTGTGGGTTGCTTTCTCCACCCTTGTTTGTCTATTGAGCTGTGTTCTCTATCCTTGTTTGTCTATTGCGCTGTGTTCTCCACCCTTGTTTGCCTATTGTGTTGTATTCTCCACATTTGTTTGCCTGTTGTACCCACAACATAGTCATGTGAACATGTCTGAAAGCTGCATGGTTTGCTATTATTTGTTCACTTGCATTTTACACAGTATAACTGTGTGTTTGACAGATGGCTTTATGTTCATTCTACAATTAGTTCAGTACATTAATGCATTTCCTTTCAGTTTGCATGTAACAATAGCAATGAGTTCAATTACCTCCTTGGTTGCTTGGGCTAATTCCCCATATGGGTTCTATAATGCACCATCTTTGATACTATAGGATGGGTGTTTCCTGTTCACTCAATTACAGGACATGTTATATAATCAGAGTAAGGATATGTCTTAGTTGTATTTTTTTTTTTCATTGCATCTGTACTTCTCTCTCCTCATCTTTGTCAGTATCCTTTTTTATTATATACATTTTTTGTTAATTTATTTTGTTTCTTTCTGTTTATTTTACACTTAAGTGCAGCTGTATCAAGATCTGCACACATTTCTCTAATAATGACTTTTAGCGGTTTCACTTCATAAACACTAATTGCTGAACTATCAAATTTCAGAAATTTGTGTCCATGAGGTCGAAACTTCAGAATAATGAAAGTGCATAAGCACGAATAGGACTATGTCAAATTCTCGCTTATGCATGTACGTCATGTTGCGGAAGTGTTTGGCTGGGATGGTGTCTGCAGTTAAAGGTGAATGAGTGTGTGTGAGTGTTTTTCTAACTTGTACAAGTGGGTTAGGGTAGGGATGTGGAGGTATGATTGTGTGTGCTGGCTGTGTGTGATTATTTTTTTTTCTTTACTGTTTGTGCAGTCTCAAAGTTAGAATATATAAGTAGGGGGGTGTGGGGGTGCAGGGGGCTTGTCCCCTGCATTTGTGTAGTGCAGGTGTGTGTCTGTGTGGTGTTTAGTTGTTTATAATTGTTTTGTGGTGTGGGTGTTATGGTTTGTGTGGTGTGTGCTGTATTGTGTATGTTCGATGTTTTGGTTTCGTGATTGTGAAGTTTTGATGTTATGATGCTTTTGGCTTTATACTGCCGAAATGCTGAAATTTGATATTTCAGCATTTCAATAATATGAAGTGGAACCCTTTTAGCCCACCACCGATGGCAAAATCACCACAACCACTGACACCCACAACATTGGTGTTCCAGGCTGTCACAGTCATCTCCATACCTGCAGCACCTGCACTGGCCACTGCAGCCAGCTCTGTACCTGACTGTTCTGCTGCTCTACCCAGTAGTAGAAGACTAACTCTGCCTAGAAAAGATTGTACTAAGGTAGATAATGCACTAGAGAGTATGCAAAGGTTCTGTGGGAAAAGACAAATGCCATACCTGGCGAAGCAGGCAGGACTGTCTACTACCTTCTTCAAGGACAACACACCCTAGATATGTACCTAATGCTATAATTTATTGAGCCAAGTTAACAAATCCCAATCTGGTTCATATACATGAGGCTCTAATCAATATTAGAAACTTAAACAAGAAAACAACCATCTACAGTCCTTCCAGTTCCTGGAAAACATACACATTAGTATAATTACACAAACTTGGTTCCACTGCAGTGCAAAACTCTTTCTTTAACAGGGTCTAATGTCAATCACTTGTTCAGATACACTGGTTGGGATGGTTGCATTTCTGGTGGATGGGAGACCTATTCATTCAAAAACTCATTCCCTCACAGGTCATCCACCAAGATAATGAGCTAGAACTCCTGCATATTGCGGTATTTATACAAAAGTCCACCTGCCATCACTCTGCTAACTACAAACCCCCTTTCTTGTTTTCCACAGCCCATAGCACTTTCATAACCATATTAGAGTCCTTAACAATTGGACCTAACACATTAATTCCAGGAAATGTTAATTATGCTTCCCTAATTTTGCTAAAATACACAAGAACAACACATAAGACTAAAGTTTCCTGGACATCAATAACATTAACATTCTTGACCAGATAGTAAACTTCCCTGGTAGGGGACAAATGTCCTTGATCTTGTTCTTATAAATATTGCACCAATATACTCCACAACTGTAATTGTCCCATCATTAGGCAAATCAGATCACTGTGTTGTCCTCCCTTCAATAATGATCCTGCCTAAGATTGCTTGCAATCTTCAGGGATTTCTCTCATGCTACTCTTCTAACACTTTCTGATGATCTGAGAAGATTTAAAAGCTTTCCACCACAGGAACCCAATAGCAAATATGCCATTTTATACCACTGTTTTCTATTCCACCATAAAAACCTGCAGTGAGCTATTATGCCACCAACCACAAATGCAATGCTACATTTTGAAACACAGCACTAACACCAGTACCAAAAAAACCTTAAAACAAAAGGAAAAAAATGCTGGCACTAATAAATAAACCAAAATCACATCATTATATATGTCATGCTACCAGCCCAGCTATCTGAGGTTTTTTTAACAATTCTATGTCATTTGTGAATATTGATAGGATTTATACAGAACTGTATGTTATGTACTGAGCTTCAAGAATGTAATAACAGCATACCCTGCAGGAACATAGAAGATTAACTTGCAAAACTTAAGAATACTTGAGATTAACTTACTTTATAGCTGGGTCATAAATAAAAGATGTTTTCTCTCAGTTTCAGTTCAATAGCAGACCAAATGTCAAGAGCTAGAATTGTTTCTATTGTCTTGAAAGAAAAATAATTACTAGGTTTGAGATGAGGTGTTTTATTGCTTTATGACTTTCTAGCAGATGCAAAGATGTGAGAGCTATGTATTTCTCACACACACATGTGAAATTCTGTTAAGTTTCTGTTTAGCCTGGGAACTGAAATCAGGTGACAAAGAGTGATGTCATCCAAGCTGACCCATCAGTAATGTTTGATATTAACTTGGGAAATCTCTTAGGGAGACACTGTGCATTTTATATTTTGTCTTGGACCTAGCAAGAACATCCACTCATTATCACCATCTGCACTTGCCTGGCTCTGTAAGTAATATTTAGGGCATAACATCTCTTTTAGATATAGAAAGAAATATAATAAAGATTAGTTTACATGTTTTCTGCATTTATCTGAGACTGTCCTGCAATGTTTTTCTTTTAATATTTCCTTTGATTTTTAATTCTGAAGTAACTGTGTGTGTTTACTGAGTATTGTCTTGTTCTTTTATTTTTTATTATTAAAGAAACCAACAAAACAGTACTGGATAAGGAGCCTCTTCAGAATCAAATATAATATTTTTCACAAAACAGATGAGGCTCACCATTGCAGATATAAAAACGATGTAATCACTACAGTACAAAAGTAAGTGCTTTCACACCCCTATGCTCACTGATGCATAGAGGTTATATATGCACATATATGTTTATGAGAGTTCATATTTTTAACAAATGGTTCGTCTTATAACATGTTTTAGTTTAACTTAGTTTTAACATGGCATATGGTATTTTGTAATGCGTGGTTTTTTTTAATGGGTTGATATTGTAGTGATGTAATTGAATGATGACTGGTAGATATGCATTTGTCACACAATTTAAATATGTGCCTGATGATTGCAGTTGTTTAAAGTCTGATGAAGTGTTGTAAGATGTGAAAGTGCTTACTTTTGTACTACAGTGATTAGATCGTTTTTATATCTGCCATGCCATGGTGAGCCTCATCTGTTTTGTGAAAAATATTACATTTGATTCTGAATAGGCTCTTTATCCAGTACTGTTTTGTTGGTTTCTTTATTATTCAGTATCTTTATGGTTCTGGGACATAGCTGAAAGGAGAGAGGCAACCTTATCTGAAGGTGAACCTGGTGGTGCCAGTATGTTACGGGGAGCCATTGTGATGCTTGAAAATCCGCTCCTGAAATTTACTACAAATGAATTAATTAATGATGGACAATGTGTAGTCAATACACAAAGGAACATTGAGGTGATTCAACTTACTCGTAAATTGGAGAATACTCTGCAGAAACTAAGAAATACACTGTGGCAGAGACAATACTTGGAAGCATGTTTATCATTCAAGGTAGTACCCAGAGGAATAAGAGTGCTGAAAATGCCCACTTTCGGCACTACATATCCTGGGCTGTTAACAAAATGGCAGAAACTGAACCTAGAGATGAGCTACGGCTACATTAAATTATTGATAGAACAAGATAAAGAGATTGAATTGGCACTAATGCAAGAAATTGTGGTGATGGAGAATGATCGTGAACATCTTGTTAGTGTTGAAGAGAAAGAGGTGTTTTTGCCGACATTATGTTGAGACTATCTATGGTGGATAATAAACAGTTATTAGATAAGAAGAAGAAATTGGAACAAGATCTTAGCGATTTTCAAAAAAGGCAAGTCTTTTCCTGGCCTAGAGACAATATGAATAGAAATGTGAATTCTGTACAGCACACTCATAATGCCCATAAAGTGAACATTACTTCTTCAAATTCCACTTCTTTAAATATTACGCAGGTAGACACACCCATTCCAGTGATGTCAGCACACATACCTCCGCCTACGGAATTTGCATCACATGATGCCACTATTCCAGTTAGTGCTACAGAATTAGATGCAGGAGAAGGTCCTTCTGGTGATAATACTAAGAGGTTATATTCAACAATGGCTGGTGCAAAGAGAAAGAAAGCTTCCTTGTTTACATCAATCCCCAGTAGTACAGGGATGGAGTTTGTGAGAATTTTTTTGATTGAGAAAGGGGTATCAAGGAATTTGATCATCAAGATTTTAGCATTACTTGATTTGGTGCTAAACAACAATGTGTTTTTGTATAATAATGTATATTATTTACAAAATAAAAGGGTTGCCATGGGCACTCCATGTGCTAAGTCATATGCCAACCTTGTGTTGGCATATTGGGAGAGCACTTATATCATGGCGAATACATATTGTAGTAAACACATTAAGTTCTACAAACATTTTGTAGACAATGTATTTTTAACATGGGATGGCACTGAAACAGAATTGATTGAGTTCATTGATTATATAAATGGTACCACGGATTTTTTAAGATTTGAACATAAGAGCTCTGATGCTATGATAGACTTTTTGGATGTTCAGGTATTGAAGAGAGGTGAGGTTATGCACTCTGAAATATATAGGAAGCCATGCTGGAGGAACAGCATTCTACATCGTAGTAGCATGCACCCCAGCACATCTATCAGAACATAGTGAAAGGTCAAACCCTTAGAATGCCACGTCTCACCACCAATGATGAGAGTTATAGTTTGAAACAAGAAATGTTAGCTGAAAATCAATCATCAAGGGGATATAATAAACAAGAAGTGGATGGTGTCTATCAAATGAATAAGTTGATGAGGAAAGGAAAAGGCAAACCCTATTTATACAAGAATAAGAACAATAATGGAAGTGTTAATAGTAATCAACGAACGAATGTAAATAGAATAGTAATCCCTTATTCTAATAAGAATTTGAAAATTAAAGAAGTGATCAACAAAAATTGGGGTATTTTAACTACTGATGACAAAATTGCTGAGTTAGTGGGAACAAGACCTAGTTTTTCCTACAAAAATACAAAATCACTTAAGAGGTTGCTGTGTTATGAGAATAATATGAAGGAATCAACTTCATCCATTAGACAGGGCGCCTTCCCTTGTAGAGGGTGCAATCATTGTGTTTATACGTCTGGAATTGATTGCTTTGTACATCCTGATACAGTTTATAAGTATAATTCTAATTTTTACACTGATTGTAAATCAAGAGACTTAATATACATAGCCGTCTGTCAGCCATGCTCATGCTTCTATATAGGAAAAACAAATAGGACCCTTCGGGAGCGGTTTAGAGAGCATATATATGCAATAAATAGAGAAGATGATCATAATGCCTTGGTTCGGCATGTCTTGGATATGGGCATGTCACACAAATTTAAGTTCAGTGTCCTAGAACTAATTAAAAAAACAGTAGATTAGGGGACATTAAAAATTATACTGAGGAACCTGAGAATAGGTGGATAATTAGGTTACAGGGTTATAAAGGACATGGTTTAAATGAGAAGGTAACTCTTAAACCGTTTTTAGCAGCACACCCCTATGCTCACTGATGCATAGAGGTTATATATGCGCTATTCATATATGTTTATGAGAGCTCATATTTTTAACAAATGGTTTGTCTTACAACATGTTTTAGTTTAACTTAGTTTTGACATGATATATGGTATTTTGTAATGTGTGTTTTTTTAAAATGGGTTGATATTTTAGTGATGTAATTGAATGATGATTGGTGGATATGCATTTGTAACACTATTTAAATATGTGCCTGTTGATTGCAGTTGTTTAAAGTCTGATGAAGCATTGTAAGATGTGAAAGCGCTTACTTTTGTAGTGTAGTGATTAAATCGTTTTTATATCTGCCGTGGTGAGCCTCATCTGTTTTGTGAAAAATATTATTTATTATTAACTATATTTAAACCTATCATTGTGGCTGATATTTGTGAGACATATTTAAGCTCTTAGAGTACTTGCATATGTATTTGGTGACACTGTACAAGCCACTCCTAAATAGCCTTGCAAATTTTGGTCAGAACTACCATTTGGACTAATAGTAACATTACACAGTAGGATTGGACACCCTTTGCTAAGGGCCTTATAGTAGCTGATAAGAGTGGCTGGTGGCAGCTGGAGCTACCATATTGTCTGGGCAGAAAGGGGCATAGCTAGTAAACCTGTGCCAGTTTTCCCAGATGTGTGTGTTTATAAATAAAACAAACCTCAAAGTGTGTGTGTGTGTGTGTGTGTGTGTGTGTGTGTGTGTGTGTGTGTGTGTGTGTGTGTGTGTGTGTGTGTGTGTGTCAGCTACTTGGGCAGGGGCACAAAGCATATGTTGGACAGAGAGGGTGCTGGAGGTCTTTGCTTGCCACTCGGCTAAGATCTCAACCCTATAGGTAAGCCAGTGGGGAGTCTTATTGGGGATCTGGAGAGAGAGGGAGAAAACATCCACAGACTGAATGTGATCTCTGTGTGCTCTTAAGGGGAATTGCACTTTACTGTGTGTGTACTTGTCATCCTCCCAGTGGTGAGGATTGAGGCTCCTTGATTACTGGGCCAGTGCAGAGGCATCACAATATACATGACCTCAAGCTTGTAAGTAAAGGGCTGAGGTTGTTGATCAAAGCCAAAAATGTAGTATAAATTATATATTGTCACCTACTACAAAGATAACTGCAAAGCCTGTATTAACTATTTCAGGAATCCTAGAAAAAATAGTCAACACAATCCAGAGCTGATCATCATTGGTGACATAAACACTAACCTACCTTATTAGCAGATAAATTCAGTTCAAACTTCACCCCTCACCCCTTCTCTTTTCCTCCTCTTACTCCATTCCTTTCATATCACTACCTATAATTACCCGAAAAGATGTCTTAAAGACCCTCTTCCTATCCAAAACAAGAACACCATTAGTCTAAAAAACATAAAAGACTGCCTACTCCAGCATAAGTCACTGCCTTTTCACTATGCACTTAAGCCTATTCAGTTCGAGCCTTTTCACTGAGTATGTACTAAAGGACTGGGGTATGGCTACTGAAGAAGCCCTATACAGGAGTGTCCCTACCAACAACTTGGGGAAGTACAGACAAATTATCTTACCAACCTCATTTGTAAAGTAATGGAACAAAGCACTATAGATTGTTAAAAGTAATATTGGCAGCTTACAGACCTTTGATAGTAACCAAATGGGGTCCTGTGAAAGGTAGGACCTGCCTATTAAATCTGGTTAATTTGTTTGAAAAACGTCAATAGCATAATAAATAATATCAAGCTGGTGCACACTTTGCATAATAAAAACATTACCACTGTACATCACTTAGGAATTCTTCTCTGAGTTATAGCAGATTCAATATTACAACTTGGAAATATCAATTATAGACTGAAGTGAAAGACATCCTCTCATTCCTCTGGTTAATTACCCACTTACCTATTACTTTTTAATAAATCAGAATTTGACCCACAAATCTTAACTCATGTATATAGCAATATAAATTGAATTTCCCACTCTTTATCTGTCCTTTAGTGACACATGCTAGGGTTAAGCATACAGCTGCACTTCTGTTCTACCACTGTTGTACCCCAGCCCAGATGTTAATCATGCACTCTATAGCTGGATTGCTGAAAATGTATTTCCATAATTTCACTGCTTGCATTTTGTGTTGCCTAGCTCTAGAGCAGCCATTCAGTTTCCGCTTGACCACACATTCAAGAGCTGCTACCCTTCTTAACAATCCTGAATAATTTTTTTGGTATGAAATACCAATAATAAAGAATTCACATGTTATGGGCTTTTGTTTAAGATTATTTCATAATCCATCTTAATCTAAATCTTTCCTCATCCCTTTCATTCTGAAATGCAAAAGCCTCCCCTCTTGATATTTGTCCATTTCTTACACAGAATTGAAGTAACATCAAAATCATGTAAACATTAAGTTACTGACCCATTTCCTCAGGGTAACAATGTCATTATTTGGGCTAAAAGATGGTTTGTCCAGTCTTCAGGTTTCTTTTAATAGGTTATAGTCTTTCTGCCAATCTGCTAAGGGCTTAAAAGTTGGAAGGGATAGGATTTGCTTTAATTGATTCCAGTAAATCATATATGACCCTACTTATGATGCCCCATACCCTTTTAATGAACATTTTACCTACTTCAAGGTATATAGCCAGATAGTGTATTATGGCCCAAGCCCCATTGCAAATGACTGCTCTTGTCAATTTGATTAAACTGTTGTTCTTGGAAAATAAGGATTGTTTTTTTCTTTCACTCAATATCTTAAAAGCTGCGCTAAATTAAAGACCAGGGGATATGTGAAAAACTCCATAGGTTCATAGGTAGGTACTAGGCTATCGGCCCTGGGGCCTATACAAGCCCAGCCAAAAAGGTACCCTGGCTTTTGCCACCCAAGAAAATTATTTTCCTGTGCCACTGTTGAGCAGAGCCAAAGAGGTGATCCCTGGGGTGAATTTCCTATTTCCCATCCAATCATCAAGATTTTTCTTGAAGAGTGCTAATGAGGAGCTTTGTTTGATATAGCTAGGTAGTTTATTCCAGAGTATGGGAAGTCTCTGGGACAGGAATCTATCCCACCGGCATGTTCTGTTTATTGTGGTGACATGATTTAGGTCCCTAGAGCGTGTAGCTCGGAGGGATTGGGATTTCTTTAAGTGGAGCATGTCCAACAGCTCCGGGTTTGACATAGCTTTGTATGTTAGGCAGAGATCACCTCTGAGTAGGCAATATGCGACTGAGTAAAGCTGGAGTTTTTTCAGACGGTCTGCGTAGGGCATCTGTTTGAGGCTGGTAATCCTCTTTGTGAGGTATTTCTGCAGCCTTTCCAGTTGTTGTAGATGTCTTGTGAGATACATACCAAAAGGGGCATTGTACTCTATAATGGGTATAATGAGTGAAGAGTAGTGGGGAACAGTGACCTCTTTTTTTCTGGATGAGAAACCTTTTGTGATGAGGTGTGCCATGTAGAAGGATTTCCTGACTACTGTGGTGATGTGATTATCAAAGGAGAGACTACTGTCCACCTGTGTCCCAAGGTCTCTTATCATACTTTCAGTGTTAAGTATACTGCCACCTATGTTGTAGTTCATGGGTACAAAGTTTTTACCAAAGGAGATGACAATGCACTTTTTGGCATTGAGCTTGAGGCCATGGCTTTGACACCAGGCATCTGTCTCAGTGAGGCCCTTTTGTAGGATGTCCACATCATTAGGAGTTTTGATTATGGCTCCTAGTTTGCAGTCATCTGCGAGCTTCATTAGCCAAAGACCTTCTGTGTTAGCCTGTAGTTCAGAGAAGCAGATACCAAACAGGAGAGGACCCAGGACTGAACCCTGTGGTACTCCACTTGTCACCGGTCTGAAGTCGGATTTAGAGTCTGCTACTTTGACAGTGTGGGTTCTGTCAGTGAGCCAGTTGGCAACGCATCTTGTGACATAGGGATTTATACCTAGTTTAGTGAGTTTATCTATAATTCCAGAGTGGGGGATGGTATCGAAAGCCTTGGCAAGATCTAGATAGGCTGTGTTAACCACCTAACCCTTGTCTACAGCTTTGGCGACAGCTTCAAAGAAGTCTACCAGGTTCAGGAGACATGATCTGCCTTTTACAAACCCAAACTGGGTGGAATCCAGAATTTGGAGATTACCAATGTCTTTGTTTATAAGTTCCATGATGATACGTTCCATGGCCTTGCAGACCAGGCACGTGAGGCTAATGGGGCAGTAGTTGCTGGGGTCCGTGGTGGCTCCCCCCTTGTGGAGTGGGATAACCATCTCTGTGCACCATTCAGCAGGCACAAAGCCTGAGGTGAGGCTATGATTGAACATGGTACTTAGGTGGGATGCCAGTTCATTCTGTAGTTCATGTAGAACGCAGCCTGGGATGTTGTTTGGTCCCATGGATGTTGTGATCTTGGCTTTGGAGAGTGTGGTTTTTACCTGTGCAGCCGTGATTACAGGAACTTTGCATTCTTCTGGTATATAGATGGGCTCTTTAGGGGTAGAGAGGTGGCTAAAGTTAGCACTGAACCTATCTGCCAGGATGTTAGTAATATCAGTTGGGTCTGTATATTTAGTGCCATTGTGCTGTAACTCAGAGCAGATCTGAATGTTGCCATTGAGAATCTTGACATAGCTTTAGAATGCTTTGTGGTTGTCTTTAGAATCAGTGGTGATTTTGTTTTTGTAACTAGCTTTGGAGGATTTTATCAGGGATCGCAGCTTCTTACTGAGGCTGACCAGGGAGCTCCTCCACTCATGGGATTTTACTCTCTTTTGCAACAGTTTCTTCCTTCTGTTGTACAGTTTGCTTATGGCAGGGGACCTCCAGATTGGCTTCCTTTTTTGGAGGATAGAGTCTTGGTTCTGTTTGGGATAGCACGATCCATGCACTCATGTAAGTCCTTATAAAGTGCAATTGTGTAGGATTCAGTAGTTGTAACTGTATTGCACATCTGCATGGGTGTCATGAAGTTCACCACTTCTGTCTTAAGAAGCATGAAGTTGGCTTTGGAGAAATTTTTTAGCATAGTTTCCTTAATGGGGGTGAGGGCAGGATGTGGATATCTAGGGTAATTAGCTTATGGTCAGATCAGACCAATGAGGCGTTGACTTCAGGTGTGGAACACCGGTCACTCATGTTGGTAATGACTAGATCTAGGATATTGTTGCCCCTGGTGGGGGGGTGGATAAGTTGATCCAGGGCATTGGAGTTTATAAATTGCAGAAAGTGTTGAGCAAAGGAGTTGGTACATGAGTAGTTTTCCCAGTTAATGGTGGGGTAGTTGAAATCTCCCATTATTAGGGTATTTGGTTGAACCCTAATATTTTCCAGTACATCAAGAAAAGAGGAGTGGGAATCCTGGGGCATGGTGGGTGATCTGTAGCAAGCTAGAATTTAGATTGCAGTTTTGCCCAGAGTTAGTTGCACTTGGATAACCTTGGCTGCATTATGCTGAGCAACTAACCTGGAGGTGTGGATATCCTTAATGAATATGGACATACCTCCACCTTTGGTGTTCCAGTCCAGGTTACATGGCCAAAAATGTGGTATGAGTTATAGTCTGGTCGTGCAGGGGTGCTCTCTGGAGCCTTGAACCAGGTCTCAGTCACTGCACAGATATCGATGTTCTCCATTTTAAGGAGTGCCTCAAGTGAGTGCATTTTGAGATATAGACTTCTAGCATTGAGTAGCATCACCCTCAGTTTTTTCTTGCCTGTTCCTGTTATGGTGGTGAATTTGTCATTTAAACCTTGCCTAAAAAAGGCACTATTGGGGCTGCAAGAACCTTAGCCAGTATCTGGAATCCCAGGGGTGACAGGTGCAGGCCACCTCTGGCAAAGCATCGTGGTCTGTCGACCATGTCATCCCAGGCAGACAGATACTGAATCCCTTTAGAATGGCACCAGAAGCTTAGCCAATTGTTGAAGTCAATCATTCTGTCTTTGTACTGTGGCATCATTCTGGGTGATGGCAGAATGCTACTCAGTGCTAGGGTCATACCTGCCCGGGCTACAAGATCAGAGAGCTCTTCCATGTCTCTTTTCATGTAGTCCAGGGAGGTACGTCTCAGTTCGTTCACAACAACATGGACAATGACAGAGTCATATTTGTACTTGTTGTGGAGTGACCTGAGTGCATAGGTTATGTGGCGGATCCTGGCACCAACAGGCAGCTGACAGTAACCTTCTCCTTGTTTAGCCTGGTGAGTGGGACATCAGTGAGCCTGACTATAGAGTCTCCTATGACTAGTGTGTTGGGTACGTTGTTTTGCCTTATTGGCTGTGGTTGATTGGCACACTGAGTCTGTGGGCTATGTGTCATTTGGGTTGTGTTGGGGGGGTGGAGGTTGCTTGTGTTTCTGCTTTGGAGGTCTCTGTTGCTTGAGCAGATTATTATTTAGAGCCTCCGTGAATGTTTTTGTGTTTCTATGTGTGGGTTTTGGTGGTGTAGATTTAGTGAGACTATGTGGTGAGTGTGGTGTGGTGCAAGTGTTTACCTTCTCCTCTTGACTATCAAGTTCAGTCTTGATTGGAGAGAGCTTTACCTCCAGTTTGGCTAGATATGTGCATCTCTCACAGGTTGTAGTGTTGGGTGGTAGGAGGAGAGGGTTGTCTGTGTACATGAGGCAATTTCTACATTGCCCCAAGATGCCCAGATTCATCAGATAGACAGGAGAGAACACCCCAAAAAAGACAAAGACAATTAAGATTTTTTGCAAGGTATACTACTTTCTTGACCAGTGCAGCCAGGAAGGATTTTCTTGCATATTTTAACTCATATGTTTGCTAAAATTTTGAAACGTAAATTTATTAGGGTAAGTCAATTGATTCCTACTTCCAAATGCTTGTTTATGCTCTTTGGGGAAACAAAATGAATGTTGTCTTTAGTGTGTTTCCTAGATGGTGGTACTTTATATCTGATCCTAATACTGCTAGTGCTATGTAGCTTAATGATTCTTGTCTATGTAAAATGTGTGGTGCAACTCAAAGATAAATTTCTAATCATGTTGAAAATATGTTGGAGTATTACAGTTATAACTGAAATAATCTTACTGGATAGTGAATAACATTTTGAACTACTTTCTGTAAATGCATTTTTATTCATATTTTCCATTATTTTCAAATTTCTGTCATATGTGTCCATCCAGGTGGTACCTACTGCAACTTCTGAATATTTTTGATATGTTTCCTGTTTAAATTAACTGGATGATCCTTAACTCTATCAAAAGCTAATCTAACTAAAACTATCTTTTTATCATTACATCTTAGACCTGAGAGCTCACGGATCCTTTTGAATACTGCAAGAACTTGCTTCAGTACTTGCTTTATTTCTTATCCAGTAGAAGGCAACCATCTTCAAATATAGAAGTGCTTCTATAATATGCCTATTTTCTTGTTTAAGCTTCACTCAGACTTTGTAACTAATTCTTCCATGAGTTTTATGAATAGTATCAAATAAAGAGAAAATCTCTATCACATTTCCTTACTGATTTCTCTGTTATCTGATAACGTACCTTTGACTAACATTCAAAAGCTACGGTTCAAATATAGAGTATGACTCTATCCTATACACAATTTTTGACAGACACTTTATTGGAGTATGTCAAAAATAACTTGTACAGTTGACAATGAGTACTCTTCCTCATCTGATATACATTGTTGTTACTTCATCATCCTCAAAGACACATTGCCATTCCTGAGATTTGCAGAACAGCATGCTATGTGACCTGTAACAAAAAAGGATGATTACTCACAAATGTCATACTGCAATTTGTAGAGGCTCCTTCACACCTTTTGGCGTCTCTATGTCACATGCTACTTTAGTCAATAACTTGACTAAATTGACCATTTGGGCACAGGAGAATAATATGCTGAAATGTACAGTACATGAAAAACTAAACATATGAGATTTGGGAGACATAAATTGAAAGTGAATATTTAATGCAATGCACAGTGATAGCAACTGTAGATTTATTTAAGGATCTGGGTATATGGGTAGATCCAACTTGAGTTTTTCTAATCATATCAATCAATTGGTTAATGATCATTATAGACCTATAGGCAGTATAAAAAGATTTATAAAGTCTAGGAAATCAGGAATGATGACATCATTGTGTGTTAATTATATTAGACCCAAACTTGAGTAAGGAATAACAATATGGAAATCTTATAAGAAAACAAGCATGAGTAAACTGGAAAGAGTACAGTAGAAATATACCAAGAGCATCCATGGATGTGAAAATTTAAGTTATTATGAAAGACTAAAATATTTGAATTTGTACAGTGTCTGTTATAGATATTTAAGAGGAGATTGCATTCAGGCATATAGGGTATTTAGAGACAAATATCTCAGGGAATGTTTGGGTTATCAAAGTGTAGTAGAGAATCATCAGACAATCAATTTAGAATATTGTGTAGGAATGAGAAGTGTACTAATTGGTTCTCTGAGAGAGCAGCTGTTGCATGGAACAGACGTACAAACTACATTAAACAAACACTAGTTTAGATATTTTTAAGAACAGCCTGGACACTTATTATGAGGACAACTATTTTGGTATATTGGTAGGCTAGAAGGGCATTAATGACATGCTTGAAATATGTGTGTGTGTGTGTATGTATGTATTTATGTATTTATTATATCTTCATAGACACATCACATGATTTAGCCTACTGAGCAATATATTACAGAAGGCTGTTACCCGAGAATGCAGGAAATAGAAATAATGGTAAACTGAAATCATTTAGCAATGTATTTGCTTGTAGATTGATTGATTGCTTTTTTGTCTAAACAAACAGAAAGTAAAAATGGTTAATTTTGGACTCTGGTGGGTATTCAGTCACTTGCCAAATGTGGTAGGTGTATTCCTGATGCTTACAAATGAGCATAGCAAAGGCAAGACTCATAGAGGCCATTTACACTACTGTAGTCTGTTAACTTGTTTGTCTAAGTATGCTCAAGCACTTCCCTGACACACAAATTAATTATTTTCCCTAGAAACCCCTTCAATACTTTGTATTAAGTATGCACAAGCACTAAAATGACACAATAAATTATTTTCCCCAGTGATCATGTTAGCAGTCTGACTATTGTATGCACAAGCATTTCCCTGACATACAGATTATTTCTCTGACAGCCACTTTAGTAACATTTTTTAGTATGTACAAGCACCAAAATTGAAATATATTGCCATGTAACCCCTTCAGTAACATGTCCTACTATGCACAAGTACTAAAATGAATCATTCACCCAAGCTACCCCTTCATTAACATGCCCTAGTATGCACAAGCACTAAAATTAAACATTCACTCAAGCTACCCCCTTAATCCACAGTGGTACAGTGGTAGCGTTGTTACCTCACAGCAAGAGGTTTTCCTGTTCGATTCTCAGCAGGAGTGCCTTCTGTGTGGCATCTGCATGTCCTCCCTGTGGTCGAGTGGCCTCCAAAAGACATGTGTGAATGGGAGTGCCTTCGCTGAAGGTTGGGCATTGGGCTGGCTACTCGGCACCATAAAAATTGACTGCCAATCATTAGCGGACCGGAGTTCCACTGTGGTGACCCCTAACCGGGAAAAGCCGAAAAGACAAACAACAAACTCAAGCCACCCCCTTCATTAACATTCCCTAGCATGTAGAAGCATCAAAATGAAACATTTCCCCAAGCAACCCCTTCATTAAAATGTCCAGGTATGTACAAGCATCAGAATGAAAGATACACCCAAGTGATCCTTCAGTAAAAATGTCCAGGTAAGCAGAAGCACCACCTAATCTCACCTTGAATTTCCATATTTTCCATGAAAAACTGTTGCTTACTGGCATGAGTTCAGGGCTATTTATTCTATGCAGATGAGCTTATTATAGATAGTCTATAGTCTATGGATCGAACTCATATGCATATGTCTGTTGACCTTTAACAGCGTAGTAGCTGTCACCCTATCATTTATACATTAAGCATGTTACACTTTTTGTGACAGGGGCATGTTTGTAACAAGTCCTCCACATTTCCATAGTCATCATGAAAGTCTAGGATTTGCATAACTACATAGTACCACTCATCATGGATCACCGCTATGAAAATGCAAAACCTTGGGCTATGGCTACCATCATCCAAGATGAAATGGGCACTGAGATAAATGATGACCTACCAAACTAACCACACTGCAGTTTAATGGAAATAGTAAAAATCTACAAGAAAAACCTAACCAAGCTAGAGTTTTCACTCTGTGATACGTTAAACCTCCTGTAATAGAGGCCCATGGGATATTATGGAAATTACTTGTAAGGACATCAAGTGTTTCAGCTATATGGCTCCTAAATGGCCGTGACTGTTTAACTTTTTCTTATTAAGTCTTTGTGGATACATTCATGCCATATAACTGAAATACTTGAGGTCCTTAAGGGCCATTTGTATATATCTCATGGGTCTCTATTACAGGAGGTTTAAGGGATCACACAATGAAAACTTTGGCTTGTCTAGGCTTTTCTTGTAGTTTTTACTAATTGACTTGTCTGTGACCTTTTTATTCTTTGGTTTTGGATGTTAGTTGGAATATTTTGAAGACACCTTAATGGTAACAGACATCAGCTGGGTGTAAAGATTCTGTGTTTCTGAAGTATTGCCAAGCAGTCCATTTATGTTGTGCTGATGAGGTCATAAGCTTGAAACATGCATGTTCACAACTATTGGGGTTTGGTGTTATTGGCCTGAATGGATCAACAACGATTTAAAAAGAAAAAGTTAAAAAGTTGTGGACATTAAAAACCATATAGCTGAAGCACATGATGTCCTTAAGCATCATGAAAAGGTTTAAGTGCATTTTAAGGAAATTATAATTTTGTCAAGTAAATGGTGTTTGCATTTTAAAGATATAAAAAAGAAAGAGATTTGTTGCATATTTTAGGCAAGTAAAGACACTTTTCAGTCTGGACTCTTTGCCTGTTTCAGATTGCTGTGGTAAAATTACTTAATTTGATGCATTTAACTCATTGATCATTACTTCAATCAGATGAGATCAGCAACAAAGTGCATTATGACAGGACGTACATTATCATATCTGTCCATCTGATCATCAGTGTAATTTACTGCTGCCTGTAACATTTCACCCACGGGATTCAATTTAATATGTTCCAGTGTCTGTGATCATATATTTGTGTGCCTGTTAAGTTGACAAACACTTACACATGGACAGGCAGACATTGTACACAGATCTGAAATGAGTGCACTGGGAAAATCAGCAACAAGTTTCTCCACACCACCAAAACAGACATGGTCCTCTGCCGTAAAGCAATGAGCTCTAGTATAATACGTCACTATATGTGACACAAACAAGAATAAACTTTGTTCCAGTACTTTTTTATATATTCAGTACCACAATTAAAGTATTGCGGCACCTTTTAAGAATAGCATATATGGAGCCATACAATCAGTATTTTACCAGGCCAAAAAGCAGAGCAAAAATGCATATGAACTGGTGCCTGCTTTTTTGATATTTATGATCAACTGAAGCTCTGTATACATTCAGTTTCTATATCAAATTATAATTGTAAAGTATTGAGAAGGAGCAGATATTAAATGTATACAAATTTGTTATATGTTATTCCTTTTGAGGAGTGGGTTGTTTGGTTATAAACTGGCTCTTAGGTTTGGTGTCAACAGCAGTCAAGGCTAGACTGACCTATTTGTATGCAAAATTCTTAGATTCCTTCTCACAAGTACTGACTACATTCCATCTATGCATGAAAATAAAAGTAATGTTGTAATTATTGACAGAAAAAGACAAAACAAAGCAATGACTGTAGCGTTTGACTATAGTACAGCATCATAACTCTCTTCTCTGCCTACTCTTCTTGTATCTACTTCACTTCAAATTATCATTATAAGTTGGTTTAAATTTTAAATGAACTAAGTGAATGTATGTGTCTTCTAAGATAATTTATATCCCTGTATTTACTCCTTAAGTAAAACTAATGCTTCTTTCTGGAAACATGGCTTGTTTGACAAATTATGCTGATAATTAGAGTGTGAAAATAATTATGTGTAAATGTATTCAAATAATTATGGAATTTTAAACAGCTTGCAGACATATGCAAATGCTGCATATCAGCTACAAATTCTTAGGAAAATGATTGGAGTCAGTGATAATGGACATGCTGTTTCATGACACTGTGCATAATTGAGCTCTGCAAATGTTGTCATTTATGAACTTAAACAGCAAAAACCACACGACAACATCCAAAATGACAGAAACCATTGTGTGAGTACAGAATCTGCATTTTGATTCTGAATGTTCACATAACATTATGAAAGACTGGGCAAGCAATTATAAAAAGATGTTTTCCATGTGAAGCATTGTGTGTTTGCATACTCCCAAGAAATCGAATGTGACGAATAGGTTTACCTGAAATTTTTTTTCTTTCTTTTGGCAGAGACCGTGTGGTGTTTAGAACATATTTTCCTACTGTTTTATGATTATAAAAACTGATCCTTTCTGATTTGATCAAGTAATTCCACAATGTTTTAAAAGTCTTTATACTTCTTTGCAAACAACATACATCTTTGAACATGATTTACTTGATTTCACATACTAAACAGTAAGCTGTCCTGGTAAATCGTTGTTTCTCTCTCTGCAAGGGTGATATATAGACTCGCTAATCTGAATGATACTGGACAATTTAGTTCAATTACCAGGCTGTCTAACACATGACACATTACCAAAAGAAAGTGTAAATGTGTGACAACAGAAGACTCAAGTTTCTTAACTCCATTTAGCCTCCTTGATTTATCTGCTGTTGCCATTGCAGAAGCTGGGCATGTCTTTTCAATCCATAGTTTTTGTTTCACCCAGTCTGATTCTGCTATTCATTGTTACAAGCCTCATCTATTCTGTTTTCAGCTAATTTAGCAAGACTCCCTAGATTCACAACAGTAAAAACGGAGGTATTCTAGTGTATTTTATTGCAGTTTTAAGAGAAAGTGTATCCTGTTTATCATTCTCCATTTTTCTTGAAAAAATACAAATTATTGTTTTTATACAGTGTACCTGAAATTAATTTGCACTTTTTGCCGTTAGTGGAACCTGCTTACATTTCATATGGGTTACTAATATCATATTTTTGCTCAAAAACATAAAAACTTGAACATGAATGTTATGCTTCATCATTCTTAGCCGAAAATAATGAATAAAAATAAAACTGATAGAAGAACATACACATATAAGTAATAATGCAAATAAGTTAATAAGGAGTGATTGTCTATATTTGTTCTATTTGGGTCTGTCCACTTTTGGAACAGCCTTTTGTGTACCATTAGTTTTCATAGAGGTAATCTATAATGCATGCATAGACATATACAAGATAAACACAGAGCTAAATGTAGGCAGCTGAATACAGAAATGCCGAAATATGTCCAGAGTAAATCAACAGAAGGACAAAAGTGTGTGCACTTATTTAACAGATGCACAATTCAGAAGGAGATCTGAACATCTGTCAGCTCGCAATGCACAATTCACAAGGGGATCTGAAGATCTGTCAGCTCACAATGCACAATTCAGAAGGAGATCTGAACATCTGTCAGCTCAAAATGCACAATTCAGAAGGAGATCTGAACACCTGTCAGCTCACAATGCACAATTCAGAAGAAGATCTGAATATCTGTCAGCTCTCAATCTCGTCACATTAAGATGAAAATAGTACCTAGAGGTGTATCATAAAGTGTCATTCATTCCAGCAGGCATCTGACCACCACCACCACAGTATATTGGGTACAGGACTGTAGGTGGACCAGCCTAGGTTAGAATATGTGTAGCTACACTGAATTATCAGCATTGTAATGGGCTTGTAATCCATACATAGAAGTAGTAGAATAAGTGTTTTGGGAGGAT
>NC_056744.1:679252908-679267908 GCF_019279795.1 Protopterus annectens | reverse complement strand
TGTATAGGACAATGTGTTAATACCATGAATTCTCTTGGTGAGGAACATCTTTTGGCATTCCAACTGATGCATATGCCTAGTCAGGTATATACCAAAGGGGACATTGAACTCAGTGATGAGTCTGATAAGGAACAAGTAGAGTGCTACTATAACTTCATTGGACCTGGATGCCATACCCTTTCTTGTAAGCTGGGAGATGTAAAATGATTTTCTTACTATTTTGGCTACATGTTAGTCAAAGGCCAAATTATTGTCTACATATGTTCCTCTAATTACCTGGGTAACTCTTAGGAATGTCTTATCAATTAAGTAATTTGCCTAGTTGGACATTTTCCAAAAAGACACTAAGTGTATTTCTTTACATTTACGACAACTAGGAAAGTCAGTAATTACGGACACCACTCACAATGATATAGACCCGACTGGTCTGGTTGTAGGTAATAAAGGATAAACGCAGCTTCCACAGCAAGTCAGTTTAATATACGAAAGACATCAAAATACACGGCAGGAACAAAATCCACAACATAAATACACTCTGTTCATCCCCGATGGCAGACTTCATCAGAACAATTAGCATCAGCAAATGCTGAATGTTATATATAAATTTTGGCGCCAAAAACTTTAAAATGAATAGTTTCTTAAAGGCATAAACACTTGAAAAATGACTTAGATACTAAAACTATAATATACTTTACATTTTTTGAAAATTGTAAAAATACGATATATATGTTCTATCTATACATAAACAGAGTAGTCCCCTCTGTCTTAATATCTAAAATCTAATAGTGTATAGGATATGAGATAAAAACTTGAATCATATAAAAACACAATGTATATAAAACACTAATATAATAGGAATAATAACCCTTCAATTCATATACAATGTCAACATTCTGTGATAATTGATACATCCCACTTCAGAAGGACACAACATAATAATATAACTAATACTCCTATACTTGATATGTATCAATATATAAATTATGTAAAAGATAAATTAATAATAATCATCATATAATATAAATAAATAAATAATTATAAATAAGTATATATATATTCAGATAAATACTTAAATAAATAGATAAATAAATAGATGAGTAAATACATTATAAAATAGGATATAAATGAGTACTAAGGCATGACTACCGCATTAAAAGAAATGGCTTGATACTAATAAAGTCATTTAGGCCAGGTTTTCTAGTGGCATCAACTAAAATTTGCCAATTGCTTTCTCTACATGCCAATCTAGTTTTCCAGTCCCCACCCAAAGGGTTTGGATATTCTTTATCAATAATGGAAAACTGGAAAATGTGTTGTTCCCCAGCCTCACTGATGTGTTTATATAGCGCATTGTTCGGATCTTTACATTTGATCTTATAATAATGTTCATAAATGCGTTTCCTCAATTGTCTATCAGTTTTACCTATATAGAATGCAGGGCATTCTATACACTTCGCTAAATACACAACCTGTTTAGTATTACAATTACCATCCATACTTTTAATCCTCGTACCATTCACATCTTCTAATATTATATAAGACTGATTATTAATGTATTTGCATTGCTTACATCTCCCACATCTCTTAGTAGAGTCCCTTATGTTTCTATTAGTACTTTCATCACTCCCCACTTTTTCAAGTAATTTTTTGAGGTTAGGGGCAGTCTTATATACTATTTTGGGGTAATGTCCTAATTTCTCTTTATATACATCAGATACTGTCACTATGTCCCAATGTCTGGTTAAAATCTCCTTGATACTATCAACATAGGGTGTGTAAGTAAGAACACATACCCTACCTGCTGGAAAACTACTTGTGGATCTTATATTCACATTGGTGTCATATTTACCTATTAATGGGATATACTTACTATTCCATTGAGCAGAGACATATTTAATCCTGTCATCTATTAAGTGTTTTGGATATCCTCTATCAAAAAAAGTTGTCTAATAAATTGCATCTCAACCTCCATTTCACTTCTTGTAGATGACATCCTGGCTCCCCTAATACACTGTCCTTTAACAATATTCTTGAAAATGTGACGTGGGTGATTACTGGTATAATAGACATAATCATTAGAATAGGTACTCTTCCTAAAAACCTTAGATGCAAATCCATTTTTTGTTTTATAAACACGTGTCCAAATAGGAAATACCACTATCACTAAAATTAAAAGTGAATTTTAAAAAATTAGTAGTACCATTAATATATTCCACAAATTTGATAATATCATCGTTCGAACCATTCCATAAGATAAAAATATCATCTAAAAATCTTGCATAAAAGATAATTTTAGAAGAATATTCACTATTAAGTACATATTTAGTCTCCCAATCCAGCATCACCAAATTGGCAAAAATGGGTGCGCATGATGCACCCATAGCTACCCCTTTGCTTTGTTTAAAAACTTCACCCTCAAATATAATGTAATTATGGTCCAGGACTAATGACATCATATCCAAAATAAGGACTATCCTGTCCCAGCTTAAACTAGAGTAACTCCGAAGACTATTACAAAAATAATCCAATCCCTCTTCTTTTGGAATGCTGGAAAATAAATCACAGACATCTATCGTAACAAATGTGTACTCTGTATTCCATAAGGTAGGTGACAATTTACCTAAAAAATCCCATGAATCAATGATAAGATGAGGAATATTTTTATAGGTGTGTTTAGTCCATCTGTCTATGCTAAGACCTATATTGAAAGTTTTTGATTTAGATCCAGATATTATAGGTCTAAATGGTGGATTTAGTATAGATTTATGAATTTTAGGTATACCCACAATGTGGACCATAATAGGATATTCAATACGTATGAAATCATAAATCTCCTGTGAAAGTCTATTATCCAATAAATATTCTTCTATAGATAGATCTATTTTTCTATATCCTATATGTACTTCATTCATAGACATACCATCGTAATTTCCTGAGTCATAAAGAATGTTGTGAATAGCTTCCTTATATGCAAGATTGGAAAAAATGAAAACTCCACCCCCTTTATCGGGTTTCATTATTCTAATATCTTTGTTTTTTATTAATTCATCCAAGCATTTCCTTTCTTTTACAGTTAAATTGTCCTCAGGCATATGGGATTGATCTTTATTTCTTATACGATTTTTATTATACCAATATATGTCTTTGCATACCATCTTTTCATAATTATTGATAGTGGGATTGCTGATGGGCATGTAACTACTTTTTTTCTTTAATTCTCTATCTGCAATTACTCGATTATCCTCCACTTCATTGAATTGTATCGCAAGATTCAATTTTCTACAAAATAATTTAATTTGTTTAATGGTATCCACCAATGAAAACTTAAAATTAGGGATGAACTTCATACCCTTGGCTAAAAGACTGTAAAACTCTTCTTGTATAGAGTAATCAGAGTAATTATACACTTTGAAACCATTATACGAGCTCATAATATGTTCATACTGTAATAAATTGTAAGGTTCATCATTAGTATTCTGAATACCCACATGTAATACATCCATATGTGTAGAAGTCTCTCGATGAACATGCTCCTCTAAAATTTCCTGTTCACCTGATTGTAACTGTGATAGTTCTTTTTGAAATTGGGGTGAAATCTGCCTCCTTGAACATTTTCCTTATTCTCTTCTCTCGCCTTTCTCTCACTAAATCTCCTATCCATATATACTAACTTCCTTTCTTGTGGCCAAATATAGGCTTTCTGAAGCTGGTATGCTTCAACATCTCGATCCAATTTCCCATTCTTTCTACTATGTATGTTAAATGCATGTTTGTCCGCTAAATAAAATTGCTTCTCATATAAATCCTTCCATGCTTGAAAATCACAGTGTTGCAAAATAATTTCGTTAATAATTTCCACTTCATTAATAAGAGTAGTCAATTTCTCATCATTATGTTTCATTAATAATTTCATGAATTGAAATCCGAAATCATCAAACAGGTTATTAAATTCATATTTAACACTATCACTATTAAGTCATCCCCATAGGGAGTTTAAAAAATCTTAGTCCTTTTGGTACTACTTGTATATCTATACATTTAGTCAAATAGGCATTATCCACTTTTATATTTTTAATAAGTGATAACTTTTTCCCAAAATTAAAAATCATATCCTTGATACTATTCTGGTGCATTTTCCTTGAATGAGAATGAGGCACTTGATATACATTGTCAAAATTACATTCATCACTTAAAAATTGGTTAAAAACATCATTATTAGAACATATTATTTTACTGTCTTTTTTTCGTTTGTAATCTATGCCTTTGTCAAAAAATACGTCCTTTTTTGGACTGACAGTTTTGTTTTTAACAGTACCTTTGTTTGGACAAATGTCCTTTTTGCCAACGGTCGAGTATGTTTTAAATAATGGATAAGTCTTAGGTCTCGCCCCTTGGTTCTCCGAATCCACACAGTTGTGCAATAAACTGAAATCAAACGTAAAATCCTTGCCGGGAGGCAAAACAAATTTGTCCTCCGTTGGCAGCATTTCCAACGAACCATGCCGAGTGTCGGATACACTCAGCTCAGTACATCGTTGCCCATTAGGAATCTCTGTTTCCATACTAGTGTCAATAGTCAAAATAATTTCTCTTTTAGAGCAACAATGCTTACCGGAAGAAACTGTCGGTAAACACTCAGTAACTGCAGCTGGTTTAGAAGCCTCCATGAGGCTATTAAACACATCCGTTAACTTCCTGATTTCTGTGTGCAAACCAGATACTTCCGCTCTGAGTAATCTGAGTTCCTCACTGTTTGGAACTTCCTGCGATTCCTCACCATTACCAGCCATGTCAGGTACGACAACTAGGAAAGTCAGTAAGTACGAACACCACTCACAATGATATAGACCCGACTGGTCTGGTTGTAGGTAATAAAGGATAAACGCAGCTTCCACAGCAAGTCAGTTTAATATACGAAAGAGATCAAAATACACGGCAGGAACAAAATCCACAACATAAATACACTCTGTTAAGCGCTTTCATCCGCCGATGGCAGACTTCATCAGAACAATTAGCATCAGCAAATGCTGAATGTTATATATAAATTTTGGCGCCAAAAACTTTAAAATGAATAGTTTCTTAAAGGCATAAACACTTGAAAAATGACTTAGATACTAAAACTATAATATACTTTACATTTTTAAAAATTGTAAAAAGTACGATATATATGTTCTATCTATATCGTGGTTATATAGTGGTGTTCGTACTTACTGACTTTCCTAGTTGTCGTACCTGACATGGCTGGTAATGGTGAGGAATCGCAGGAAGTTCCAAACAGTGAGGAACTCAGATTACTCAGAGCGGAAGTATCTAGTTTGCACACAGAAATCAGGAAGTTAACGGATATGTTTAATAGCCTCATGGAGGCTTCTAAACCAACTGCAGTTACTGAGTGTTTACCGACAGTTTCTTCCGGTAAGCATTGTTGCTCTAAAAAAGAAATTATTTTGACTATTGACACTAGTATGGAAACAGAGATTCCTAATGGGCAACGATGTACTGAGCTGAGTGTATCCGACACTCGGCATGGTTCATTGGAAATGCTGCCAACGGAGGACAAATTTGTTCTGTCTCCCGAACAAGGATTTTATGTTTGATTTCAGTTTATTGCACAACCGTGCGGATTCGGAGAACCAAGGGGCGAGACCTAAGACTTATCCATTATTTAAAACATACTCGACCGTTGGCAAAAAGGACATTTGTCCAAACAAAGGTACTGTTAAAAACAAAACTGTCAGTCCAAAAAAGGACGTATTTTTTGACAAAGGCATAGATTACAAACGAAAAAAAGACAGTAAAATAATATGTTCTAATAATGATGTTTTTAACCAATTTTTAAGTGATGAATGTAATTTTGACAATGTATATCAAGTGCCTCATTCTCATTCAAGGAAAATGCACCAGAATAGTATCAAGGATATGATTTTTAATTTTGGGAAAAAGTTATCACTTATTAAAAATATAAAAGTGGATAATGCCTATTTGACTAAATGTATAGATATACAAGTAGTACCAAAAGGACTAAGATTTTTTAAACTCCCTATGGGATGACTTATAGTGATAGTGTTAAATATGAATTTAATAACCTGTTTGATGATTTCGGATTTCAATTCATGAAATTATTAATGAAACATAATGATGAGAAATTGACTACTCTTATTAATGAAGTGGAAATTATTAACGAAAGTATTTTGCAACACTGTGATTTTCAAGCATGGAAGGATTTATATGAGAAGCAATTTTATTTAGCGGACAAACACGCATTTAACATACATAGTAGAAAGAATGGGAAATTGGATCGGGATGTTGAAGCATACCAGCTTCAGAAAGCCTATATTTGGCCACAAGAAAGGAAGTTAGTATATATGGATAGGAGATTTAGTGAGAGAGAGGGGAGAGAAGAGAATAAGGAAAATTTTCAAGGAGGCAGATTTCACCCCAATTTCAAAAAGAACTATCACAGTTACAATCAGGTGAACAGGAAATTTTAGAGGAGCATGTTCATCGAGAGACTTCTACACATATGGATGTATTACATGTGGGTATTCAGAATACTAATGATGAACCTTACAATTTATTACAGTATGAACATATTATGAGCTTGTATAATGGTTTCAAAGTGTATAATTACTCTGATTATTCTATACAAGAAGAGTTTTATAGTTTTTTAGCCAAGGGTATGAAGTTCATACCTAATTTTAAGTTTTCATTGGTGGATACCATTAAACAAATTAAATTATTTTGTAGAAAATTGAATCTTGCGATACAATTCAATGAAGTGGAAGATAATCGAGTAATTGCAGATAGAGAATTAAAGAAAAAAAGTAGTTGCATGCCCATCAGCAATCCCACTATCAATAATTATGAAAAGATGGTATGCAAAGACATATATTGGTATAATAAAAATCGTATAAGAAATAAAGATCAATCCCATATGCCTGAGGACAATTTAACTGTAAAAGAAAGGAAATGCTTGGATGAATTAATAAAAAACAAAGATATTAGAATAATGAAACCCGATAAAGGGGGTGGAGTTGTCATTTTTTCCAGTCTTGCATATAAGGAAGCTATTCATAACATTCTTTATGACTCAGGAAATTATGATGGTATGTCTATGAATGAAGTACATATAGGATATAGAAAAATAGATCTATCTATAGAAGAATATTTATTGGATAATAGACTTTCACAGGAGATTTATGATTTCATACGTATTGAATATCCTATTATGGCCCACATTGTGGGTATACCTAAAATTCATAAATCTATACTAAATCCACCATTTAGACCTATAATATCTGGATCTAAATCAAAAACTTTCAATATAGGTCTTACCATAGATAGATGGACTAAACACACCTATAAAAATATTCCTCATCTTATCATTGATTCATGGGATTTTTTACGTAAATTGTCACCTACCTTATGGAATACAGAGTACACATTTGTTACGATAGATGTCTGTGATTTATTTTCCAGCATTCCAAAAGAAGAGGGATTGGATTATTTTTGTAATAGTCTTCGGAGTTACTCTAGTTTAAGCTGGGACAGGATAGTCCTTGTTTTGGATATGATGTCATTAGTCCTGGACCATAATTACATTATATTTGAGGGTGAAGTTTTTAAACAAAGCAAAGGGGTAGCTATGGGTGCGTCATGCGCACCCATTTTTGCCAATTTGGTGATGCTGGATTGGGAGACTAAATATGTACTTAATAGTGAATATTCTTCTAAAATTATCTTTTATGCAAGATTTTTAGATGATATTTTTATCTTATGGAATGGTTCGAACGATGATATTATCAAATTTGTGGAATATATTAATGGTACTACTAATTTTTTAAAATTCACTTTTAATTTTAGTGATAGTGGTATTTCCTATTTGGACACATATGTTTATAAAACAAAAAATGGATTTGCATCTAAGGTTTTTAGGAAGAGTACCTATTCTAATGATTATGTCTATTATACCAATAATCACCCACGTCACATTTTCAAGAATATTGTTAAAGGACAGTGTATTAGGGGAGCCAGGATGTCATCTACAAGAAGTGAAATGGAGGCTGAGATGCAATTTATTAGACAACTTTTTTTGGATAGAGTATATCCAAAACACTTAATAGATGACACGATTAAATATGTCTCTGCTCAATGGAATAGTAAGTATATCCCATTAATAGGTAAATATGACACCAATATGAATATAAGATCCACAAGTAGTTTTCCAGCAGGTAGGGTATGTGTTCTTACTTACACACCCTATGTTGATAGTATCAAGAATATTTTAACCAGACATTGGGACATAGTGACAGTATCTGATGTATATAAAGAGAAATTAGGACATTACCCCAAAATAGTATATAAGACTGCCCCTAACCTCAAAAAATTACTTGAAAAAGTGGGGAGTGATGAAAGTACTAATAGAAACATAAGGGACTCTACTAAGAGATGTGGGAGATGTAAGCAATGCAAATACATTAATAATCAGTCTTATATAATATTAGAAGATGTGAATGGTACGAGGATTAAAAGTATGGATGGTAATTGTAATACTAAACAGGTTGTATATTTAAAGTGTATAGAATGCCCTGCATTCTATATAGGTAAAACTGATAGACAATTGAGGAAACGCATTTATGAACATTATTATAAGATCAAATGTAAAGATCCGAACAATGCACTATATAAACACATCAGTGAGGCTGGGGAACAACACATTTTCCAGTTTTCCATTATTGATAAAGAATATCCAAACCCTTTGGGTGGGGACTGGAAAACTAGATTGGCATGTAGAGAAAGCAATTGGCAAATTTTAGTTGATGCCACTAGAAAACCTGGCCTAAATGACTTTATTAGTATCAAGCCATTTCTTTTAATGCGGTAGTCATGCCTTAGTACACATTTATATCCTATTTTATAATGTATTTACTCATCTATTTATTTATCTATTTATTTAAGTATTTATCTGAATATATATATACTTATTTATAATTATTTATTTATTTATATTATATGATGATTATTATTAATTTATCTTTTACACAATTTTTATATATTGATACATATCAAGTATATGAGTATTAGTTATATTATTATGTTGTGTCCTTCTGAAGTGGGATGTATCAATTATCACAGAATGTTGACATTGTATATGAATTGAAGGGTTATTATTCCTATTATATTAGTGTTTTATATACATTGTGTTTTTTATATATTCAAGTTTTTATCTCATATCCTATACACTATTAGATTTTAGATATTAAGACAGAGGAGAGTATTCTGTTTATGTATAGATAGAACATATATATCGTATTTTTTACAATTTTTAAAAATGTAAAGTATATTATAGTTTTAGTATCTAAGTCATTTTTCAAGTGTTTATGCCTTTAAGAAACTATTCATTTTAAAGTTTTTGGCGCCAAAATTTATATATAACATTCAGCATTTGCTGATGCTAATTGTTCTGATGAGGTCTGCCATCGGCGGATGAAAGCGCTTAACAGAGTGTATTTATGTTGTGGATTTTGTTCCTGCCGTGTATTTTGATGTCTTTCATATATTAAACTGACTTGCTGTGGAAGCTGCGTTTATCCTTTATTACCTACAACCAGACCAGTCGGGTCTATATCATTATTTCTTTACATTGAGTTTTAAGCTGTGGCTTTGGAAACAGTCACCTGTCTGTGTTAAACACTCTTACAGGATGTTGGTGTGCTGGGGGAATTTATGATAGCTCCCAATTTGCAGTTGTATGTGAACTTGGTAAGTCAGAGTTCCTTGATATTAGCCTTGGCATCCAAGAAGTAGACACCAAACAGAAGTAGGCCCAGCACAGAGCCCTGTAGAACTCCACTGGTGACCTGCCTCTTGCTGGAGGTAGTCTCACCTATCCTGACTTCTTGGGTCTTATCTGGGAGCCAGTTGACAATCCAGGAAGTTATGTATGGATTTATACCTAGTTCAGTGAGTTTGCCCACAATACCTGACTCGGGTATTGTGCCAAATGCCTTAGCCATATGTAGGTAGGTGGCATGTACCATCTCCCCTTCATTCATTGCCTTGATTACCTTCTCAAAGAAGTTTACCAGGTTAAGTTAGCATGACATTCCCTTAACAAAATCAAACCGGGATGGTTCCATTGTCTTTTGGTTGCCAATGTCTTTGTTGATCATTTCCATGATAATTCACTCCATGGCTTTACATATTAGATTAGTCATACTAATGGGTCTACAGTTTCCAGAGTCAGTCAATTGTCTGCCCTTGTAATGGAGGATAACCATTGCCATCCTCCATTTGCTTGGTGCATAGCCTTTTTTAAGCTGCAGTTGAAAAGTGACTCAACTGGATTTGACAGATCATGTTTCAGGCCGTTTAGGAGACAACCTGCGATATTGATCGGCCCTATTAAGATGTGTTTTTGGCCTCAGTGAGCTCTGCTATGACCTGCTGTCTACTGATAGTTGGAGTAATTATACTGGTTGGGATTTCATGGGGGGGGGTGGAAGGAGCGTTTGGGGTTGAAGTCTGAGATTAATTTGTTGGCCAGCTGATTTGCTATGTCACCTTGCTCAGTGAAAGTGATACTCTTTATTACCAGTTCTATACACTGTTGTATATTACCTTTGAGGTTTTAGACATAGCTGTAGAAGGTCTTCTGGTTTTCTTTAGTCTGAGCAGCTATCTTGACCTCTTAAAATGGCCTTATTGGATTTAGTCAGTCCTCTTAGTTTCCTGTTAAGTTTAATTAGTGAACTGTTGTCATTATGAGAGTTTCTTTTTCTAATTTTGACCATGACTTTTTTCTTTAGTAGTCCACCACTGTGGTTTGTTTTTGGGTTTGTTTTGGGCTTAATTCTCTTAAGTAGAGCAGTCTCTGTGTAGTCATTTACATGTTTGTGCAGTGTTTCTTTGAACGATGCGGCAAAAGCTGTTGTGAACTCAAGGTTAGGCAGGGCATTGAATTTTTGATAAATTGTTGCTTAATAGGATATATTTTTCTTTGAACATTTCCTAACTTTAAAAGATTTTGCTGACTTTTTGAAGTTGATTTTTATTTTGAAAGAGACAGTTTTTTGAGCCACCCTCACCAGTGAGGACATTACATGGACCAGGTGAGGGGTGGGTCACTGCTCTCCTATATTGGTGAGAACTAGATCTAGTATGTTTGAACTTCAGGGTGGAGTTTGCACTAACTGATCAAAGGTATTTGTGTTAATAAAATCCAGGAAACATTGTATCTGCAAGTTGGTGGCAGTGTATGTTTGCCAGTCTATAGAGGGATAATTAAAGTTTCCCATGAATATAATGTTTGGTTACATGGTGTGTGCCTCCTGTCAGTCTAGATAAGAGTTGTGGGATTTATAGGGTTGTCACCTTTTGTTGTGGCCAAAACCAGACCAAGGTCACACCCCTCGCATCACCAGTAACCCTGCCCATTCCCACCAATTTTCCGCCCAAGCCCCGCACATTTTCTGATGTCATCATTACATAGCCTTATGTAAATGCCCTCTTTTTCCACTCCTGATGTTTGCTTTCTGATGATTTATTATGCTTTTCTATAACAAACTCTGATAGTCTGTTTCCTTTCTTGAAACAGAATACCGAGTTTGTACAGTGTTTTCCAGACTACCGGAAAACAAGTTTGATTTCTGGATCATCCAGAAAAAAAACAGATAGGTGGCAACCTAAGGGATTCATGTGACATACACAATGACTGATAGCTTCCTAAAATATGGCAAATGACTCTATCAAAGGTGATTTGCATGTGGATGATCTCCAAGGTATCATCCTGATTAACCAACCTTGAGGTGTACTTGTTGCTAATGTAGATTGTGACACCTCCACCTTTAGTCACCATCTCTGCAGCTGATGATCTAAATATGTGGTAGGCAATGTAGCCTTGCACTGCTGGAGTACGTTTTGTGGCTTTAACTCATTCACTCCAATGGAGCTCAGGAAGTTTGCACTGCAAGTTCCAATGGGCGAACCCTAAGCCTTTTGACAGAATCAAATTCTCACATTTCAAACAAATGTTCATATCTCTGGAAGCACAGGAGTTAAGAAAGAAGTATAAATAGCAAACTCTTCAGCAGAAACTATTTTTATAGTGGAAATATTCTGTAGGTTCTAGATCTTAAACCGAATTTTATAAGTCACAGTAAACACAGTAACTATTACGTATGTAATATTTTGTAAACAGCTTACAGTATCTCAGCAACCACTCCAGTTACACACATACTGTCATCATCAGCATTTTATTCATTAAGTTGAGAGCTTTCGTATGAGGCTAAGAAGTTCTGTCTGTGTTGCAATATTTAGAAAAATCCCGAGAATTCTAATCCTTAGAATTCCTACAGTTTTGTTAAAATTCAGCTTAAGAGAATATTGTTTTTCTTACAATAAACATAGTTGTGTTGGATTTTTATTAAAATTAGAGTTAATGTCCTCCAGTTTTTTTTTTTTAGATGGACCTATTTCTGTCTGTTTAATCAGTTTTATACTAACACCAGTCACATGAAATACTTTCCTTATGCTTTACTACATACCACAGTAATAAGTTTTAAGTTATAATAAATCTAAGATGCAAATAATATTTTAATTCATATAAAACATGCTTGTGCAGACTGTTAAAATAATTTATTGTAACATTTGAAATTTTAATTTGAAAAATTAATGCATCATCTGTTCACTAATCATATTAAATTCCTGTCATAGAAACATTAGAATAATGAACCAAAAGAGATTTAACTATATAGATCATGGCTAAAAATGATCTTTTTGATCAGTCATACCCAGTTAGGGAATATTAAATAAATAAATATGTATATGGATACATACATACACACACATAAATAAATACATTCAGTCTGCTATAACTGTGGTTCTCTATTTACATTCAGGTTACACAAAGGGGGAATTTTGAAAATAGTGTCCATAATATATTTTGACTATTTAGGTGAGAACATTAAAATGAATTCAGGAGTAAAGCATGGGTGTAAAGAAACACGGCTTCCATATTTTGAAACCTTTTGTGCTGAAAAACTGTGTACACTGAATTTCCTTCTTTCTATGCCATTCACTACTTCAGAAATACTATGATATGGTGATGAGTGACTGTATATGTGCATGTGTGTTTGTGTAAGTGCAAATGTTCTTCATATATGTACATATAATCTATTAATTTGTACAAAAGCTATCCAGCAGTTCATTCTTTAATAGTAACTTTCCATGAATGCTAACTATTTTTTCATAATCCATGTGTGTGACTATAATAGACAAAATTATAGGACTTGTGCAGATTTTTGAAAGATAAAGGGTCATGGTAATCTAGGAAAAGAACCTCTGCTTCACTTTGGAGTCTCATTTAGAGACGTATTTTCATTTATCAAATGCAGGTGGTATAAATTTGATTTAATCTCTGCAAACAAAGTATAGAATAATTTTTCTGTATTTCACAGAAAAATCTACATTCATCATGCTTAAGTCATTACCACTGGCAATCTTTATCTTTAAAACAAACACTTGTAGGTAACTGCAAGCAAAATATTAGTTTCCATATAAAGCAATTTTAAATATATATAATAAATGATGCTTTTCTCATTGAAAACAGTAACTTTGTAACAGATGCAGTAGATTTGACATAGTTCATAGGTTCAAAGGTTGATACTAAGCTATCTGCCCTAGGGCATTTATAAGCCTAGCCAGAGTGTGTTTGGCTTTAGCCACCCTTTTAGATTAGTTTACTGTACCTCTGTCAAGCAGGGACACAGAAGAGATTCCAGGGGTAAACTTACAATCTCCCATCCACTTGTCAAGATTTCTCTTGAAGAAGGTCAGTGAGGGGCTCTGCCTAACATGGATTGGGATTTTGTTCCAGAGTGAGGGGAGCCTCTGGGATATGAATCTGTCACTCTAGCATGTCCTATTTATTTCTGTGCTGAGGTTCAAGTCCCTGGAGCATGTAGCTCTAAGGGATTTGGATTTCCTGAGGTGAAGCATGCCCATTAATTCTGGGTTGGACATGGCTTTATACGTCAGACACAGATCGCCTCTGAGTAGGTGGTACGCAACTGAGAAGAGCTGGAGTTTCTTTAGCCGAGCTGCATAGGGCATCTGTTTGAGCCCCTTGATCCTCTTGGTGACTCTGTTTTGATCACATATCATAGTATCTTAATATATATTGTAATTGAATGCCATTTTCAAAGAAAAGATTAGGAAATATTATCCTCTGAAGTAGTTCAGGGTGCCTAAAATTTTTCAATACTCAGACACCCATTTCCACTACTAACTTGAGACTCTGTATACCCACTATATATCCATTCCTATTTAATATGTTATATACCTCATCCAGTGGGATTGATTGCAGGGATGAATGAGACTTCTGTTGCTCATACCTACTGTAGAAATATTGAGTTTATTTATTAAAAACACAAAACAAAAGATACATCCAATAAAAATGCACTCCAAAAGAAAGGAAAAATAAATAATGGGATGCACAATGTGCAGCTGCTTATTTTTCATTCTTGTTTCTTCTTCCCTAGCTACTGCTTCATATAAGACTTACAGACCACTAAATTACCAATCCACCAATGGGTCGGTACCTGTAAACGCTGTCTTCACAGATTTAATAAATATTGTGCAAGCATTCTGGTCCTGCACAGAGGAGGAAAAATCTCAGTGACAGATGATATTTCCTTTGCTTGAGAGGATCAAACTGGCTCCTACCCATTCAGACCTACTGCCCTCTTGTACTCCTTTGCCAGGACACAGTTGAGCTACCCACACCACACTGACAACATTATTATCAAGAAAGAAGACAAGACATGGATAGATTTGGTGTGCAATGGATCTCCAAGATGAGTCTGCATTTCAGAATGAAAAAGGTTAACACGAATTTCATGGAATTTATTCGTATATGCATATAATGACAGATGATGAGTAGCAGTGGGATAGTTCTTCAAAGACAGCATCAGCATTGTAAAGAAGTAAATTGCAGCTAGA
>NC_056744.1:679052908-679250408 GCF_019279795.1 Protopterus annectens | reverse complement strand
GTATGCTTACTCTGGCTGCTTCTCTTTATTCACCTCTGTCCCTGAAAATGCAGCACCTTTCCAGTTTTCTTTACATAAAAATTTTATTTTCAGCTGAACTTGAATTTATTTCTCCTAGGACGAGGGGTGTATCTACTCAGTTCTATACTTCCTCTACTATTTGACAGCAAATATCTACTGTGAGAGTGAAAGTGTCATGAATTCTTATTACTGTTCCATCAGTAGTAATAGAAAGAAGTCCTCTCAGCAGCATCCCTCATTTTTTTTTTATTTAGGTACCTGTCTCTGACTGCCTTGCTATGGTTTTTATGATTTAACTATACTCAGATTACATGTAATAAAAATGATTTTGGAATTTTCTCTACTTTTTTGGAAACTTTCATTATAAGAACTGGTTTTGAACTTTATCCTCATCTGAGATGGTTGTTGCTTGGTTTACCGACTCTCCTGGCTGTAAATATCTTATGTGTGAGAGCTAGCATTTTGATGATAATACTACTTCAATCCTAGTGACAGGAAAGGATTTTCAGATGCTAAACATAACTCATTCAAAATGTTACATCTTGGTTTAGAGTTTCTAATGCTATACTGCAATGCTGTCACCTTGCCCTAATACTAAGCTTTTCAAATGATATTGGAGTTACTACCTCATCTGAAGCCCACGGTTCCTCTTCTGTTTGATTCCCATTTCCTTTGCACTTTCTTCCTCAGTCATAAATATGTCATATTTACTTGCCAAATATTTTTGGGTTGAACCTGCTTGTTACCATAAATCATTCATCCTTAACCCTCTATTATACTATATATATTCTTGCCATTTCTTTGCCTGATTATTGCTATATTTCTATTTACCCTTATTCTTTCTTTCCTTTTCTTAAAAAAAAGGCTTCCTAGTTTTCATACTTACTCTTTTATGTCACCAACTAGACCTTCATTTTGTTGCAGAATATAGTGGGCATGGAAAGTAAAAAAGACTTTGTAAATTCTAATATTATAAAATACAACATTTGTCTCTCACTGAGTAACAGAAGGATATTGCTTAAATGGCATGACCTTACTGATGCTGGAATCATATGAAACAAGCTAAATGAGCTGCATATATGGCTTTCACAAATTGATACAAACATGCTCACCATAATAAAACTTTTTCCCTCAGTCTGATTTCTTAAATCATGGTCTACCTGATAATACAACTGGAAGTGATACACTTTCCAATAGGAAGCCCACATTACCTGCACACTTGTTATCTTGGAGGTAATATAGTTACAGGGTGCAGAGGATGAGGATGGGCACTGACCACCCACAGTAGGAGAATGCATGGTGTGCATACCCTCCAAAACAAATTATCATTAAGAAAATGATTGTCTTAAGCATATCCTGATGGTCTGCTGGGCAGGGGAAGGCTGCCTATGGTAGATCAGTCACAACACATTTAAGATCAGCTAGACAAAATAGACACTATATGCCAAAATAAATATCTGCAGAAATTAGACTTTTGAGGGTAAGATGTCCTAGACTTTTCAGGACTAAGATTTGTATTCTTATTTTTCTCTCTTCACATGCTAGTGTTGCTGGCTCTGAAAATCTATTGCATGACCTCTTTCCTTTATTGACCTTAAAAATGCTTAAGAATTTTAATATTAGGCTTCTGAGGTTTAAAAACAAGGCACTTAAATATTGAGGTTGATGTTGGTCTGTCATAGAGCAGTAAGAAACCTACTAAACCATTTTTTCTTTTTTTGTAATAACCATATAACTGATTATATTATTGAAAACAACTACTTAGGAATCCATAATGTTGACATCTCTTTCTTTCTTGGTGAACACTGCCCTAATTATTTTCAGTGGAATTGCTAAAAAACAAAGTTCTTTCTTATTGTACTCTGTCAACTCTGTGATTTCACATAATATCTATGCCAATGCTATGATATTGCATGGTCATCTGTTTTCCAAAGCCCCTCTGGAAAAGGCATTGGGGGAAATTTAATAAAGCCCACACAGACTTGTTTTCCATGTAGGCATAGTGGGACACTGCTTACATGAAAGTAAGCAGGTTTGCGATCCAGTAAACAGAGCTTGGCGGCAAGCGCGCACCTACATGCAAGTATCCATGGCATACAAATCACCTGATAAGCAGGTGAATTGCATGCAAGTGAGGGATATAGAGTGATCCAGGAAGCAGATAGGCAGTCCTGCAGACCCTGTGTTGGTGTCCATACTGTGTACAGAAAAATTCTATGTGCAGGATTTAAACAGTCAACAGGGGCTGTCAATGTCTAGTGAGATGGACAGAAATAGCAAAGCAGACACAGATATGTGCAAAATCATCCACTGTGTGTCCATAACTGTATGAGAAGTAATGTAAAATAATTGTATCTTCTTTATTAATCTGGGTATGTTTGCTAGGTGCACCACAGTGTACAAACATGCTTTTATAAAAAAAAAAAAAAAATTGTGTAAAAACCAAAGTTATTGGTATGTGATTATAGGACTCTGCATGTAATATCTACAATGGTGGAATGGTTCTGTTGATAAGGAGGCAGTGCCTGGAACTGTGTTATTTCCAAGTTGTGTGCATGGATCCCTGTGCAAATGAGCTGGGGTAACTGAATAACACAACTGTGTATCCGTGTCCACACATCCCATCTGTGAAGGCACAGAACCATGTTGGCATCCACAGAAGAGGTAGCTGACATCAAAGGGGGGCTGTCTGAGGACTTGTAAGCTCATTGAATCCAGCGGCACCTGTTTGCATGACCCAGCATGCTGCTGAGCAGGGGGTGAGTATAGTGTCTGCTAAGCTTTGTTTACTTTCATGGTGCATGTTTCATTGTGTTTGGGCATGTTTGCATGGTGTGCCACTGTGCTGAGTGTGACCTTTCATGGGGTTGTGTACACTGAGTGCTGAGCAATGTTTACTTTTGTGGTGTGTGTTTGCTCGGCATAGCATAGTGCTGAGGGAGGAAGGCTGTCCAAAAAAGAAAAAAAGTGGCTGAGAAAGAGAATGATCTCTTAATTACTGATGACCCCTGTTTCACTTAAACTTGGACCATTAACAGTACTTAATAATGTACTTGGCAGGTGAAATGTATTATAGGTAGGCAATCACAAAGACTGCACCTACAGCAGAGCACTATAAAGGCTGCATGCACCCTGCAATCTGATTTCACCCCCATACTCTGCACCAGTGGAGTACAGACTTGGGAGTTTTAAATGAAGGAATGCTAGGGGCTGATACAGGTCTGCTACATATGTATGTGCTAGATGCTGAGGTCCATGCTGCTGCTGCTGGTGACAATAGGCACAGTCAGAGGAGAAGAAGAGTGTTCAGGCCCAGGCTAACTTTCCAGGAGCTACATGAGCTGTAAATTGTAGTGTGCTACAGGATGGAGAGGGACATGCTACAAGAACTCACTGAGCTCTGCCAACCTCAGCTCAGACCCAGAGCCAACAGAGGGATACCAGCAACAGTATTTTTCAAAGACCAAATGGGGACATGATGGGGTCTCACAGGCATCAGCATCCAGGGTACTCCACCAGTTCCTGTATGCCATGCTACCACATGCCCATGAGCACATTTATTTTTTCCTCACCCCTGATACAACAGCCAGTAGTATGCAACACTTCTAACATGTAGCACACTACCCTGAGGATCCAGGTGCCATAGATTGCACACATGTACACATCAAGGCACCACCCAGTGAGGAGGGTAGAATCTACGTCAACCACAAGGGGTATCACTCCTTCAATTGCCAGGTCTTGTGCAATGCCCAGGGCATTATCATGAATCTGTGTACCTGCAGCCCTGGTAGTTATCACAACTCCCATATCAGGCATGCATCACAGCTGTACCAGATATTTGCTAAGGGGGACATCGCACACAGCAATTCACTGGGGGATGCTGGCTATGTACTGGAACTGTGGATGATGACACCCATCAGAAATTCTCCTAAATGCCCATACTGTAAAGATCAAACTGCTGACCTCCTTCATATGTTCTGGAGCTGTAAATGCATATACAAACTTTGGAATTATTTAAAACTACAACTCCAAAAGATGGGTTATCAAAATGCAACGCTTTCTTGGGAATTTATGATATTATATATCCCTCCAAACTATCTATCTAGATCCCAAATGACCATACTTATAAATATCTGTTTGTTAATGAAACTCTACATAACTACAAACTGGTTGAATCCATCTCAAACTTCATGGCACAACTTCAAGATTTTAGCGATGAAACATATATTAGCCCACAAATTACTAATCAATGACCATAGCAAACATATAAATAATTTGAAGATCTGGGAACAAATTTTCAATATTATACTGGCTTCATGTACCGAGCCCAGGTAAACCCCTGCACATATATACTATAAAATCAAATCTGATCAGAAATTAAATTACTACAAGATATTAGGCCTACTGATAAGACTCTTCATATGTTCTTCTTTATTGCTTTTTGTTAAATGATGGAAGCATTCATGTAAATCATGTACATATATTGTAGAATTGTTGTTAGAAGCATTGTTTAGAATTTACCTATTTTTCTTTTCTCGCTCAAATGTTTGTATGAACAAGTTGAAAAATAATAAAGAATTATTATTGAAAAAAAAAAAGAAATGCACACACATCCATGGAAGATTGCCATAATGATGCACACACACAAACTAGGAACATCATAAAGCATGAGTTTAGGCTGCTGAAGTCATGGTTCCAGTGCCTCGATATATCTGGTGGAGCCCTGCAGTACTCTCCAACCACATGTGCACAGATGTTTACAGTATGTGCCATGGTACACAACATGATCCTGTAGAAACAGCTGCAGCAAGATCAGTAAAGCCCCCCACCAGTGCCTAGGTCATCACAGCCACACCCACAGTGGGACTCCAAGGAGGAAATTCCTGAGATTGTCCCTGTAGGAAGACATTGGTGTGCCGGGTTCCTAGCGAAGTGGCTTTTAAGTGAATTATTTCCCAGGGAAAGAATACTCTTGGCCGCCTCTGTTATTTACCATTTTTGGCACTCTAGTGCGATCTCGGAGTTGGTATATTTAAGTAAAGGGGGTGTGGGGGGTGACACCCCCCACTTCATGTATTTTTCCAATTTTTTTTTTTTTTTTTTTTGGAACAGCGATTTTCTTCCCTTGGAAAAAAATTGCTATTCTGAGCGTTTGAGATTGTAAGCTTTCACTTACATGGGGTCAATTATTCATCATTTGCTTTTTTAAGCATCCGATGATATAATATAGACCCGGTGTGCATAGTATGCCCTGGTCTTGGCCAAGAGACAATGCATAGCACATGCACTCACAACCTAGGGCCCCAAGGACTGACACCTTACCCCAACTCACATACCTATTAGTAAAAATTATTCCAGTCAGCCCACACAACCTGTTCCTAACCATATATTAGCTGTGTACTGCGTGCATCAGACAGAGTCAGCCTTGAACTATAGATCTGTCAACTGTTGCATTTGCAAGGTAAGTCACTCACCTATTCACCCCTTGTAAGGGTTACTAGAATATGGTAGCATATGTATGGATCTGCTGTATGTATGAAAGGGAAAATAAGGAGCTACTGGGTAACTTGGAGAGATCTAACAGGCACTTAGGACAACAGGTACTCTGTCTAATAGTATGTGCTCCATAATATGCACTAGGCCATATGGCTGAAAAATCCACTACATTATTCAAGGGAGATGGCAAACAGTGTGGTCACATGACAGTCGCACAAATGTCTTTGCCAGCAGAGCATGGGGTGGTCATCCCCCACCCTCAACATATCAGTAAACCCATACATCTACGTAACAGTAAATCCACAGTGATATATCAGCAGGCCAGCCAATTCCAGGGCTGTGATATAGCATCTGGCCACATGTTCTATACCTCACATAATGCAGGGGTGACACTGTATATCTGTATGCTCTTGACTGTGTGATAAATGACACATCCCTGTCTGGCAGCCTGTGCCTCAGTAGGCTAGGGACATTAGCATGGGTGATGGTGTTGATAGTTTGAATCTGGTAGTATCCACATCTTTTGCATGTGAGGTAGTTGTATGGTGGTGTTCCTACAGACTGTCATACACCTCAATCTGTTAGTGCATGAAAGCTAGACAAAGCCAGAGAGAATGGGGGGACAAACGGCCAAAACTAGAGACAGACATTCAGTTGCACTGATTAACCTAGAAGGTGGCTAGTATAAAAGCCGGATGCATCAGTACAGAATATCTGAAGGATATAAAGTCCAACATTCAAATATTTGCCTGTAGTTAGTACTATTCCCTGACAGTATTATACATTTTACTGGAACACCACAAATGTATGAGGAACAGACCATATATATGGGGTGAAATGCTGGATATAATAAAAAAACATGTACAGTAAATGGTATGCAAACTGTCACCCTGTATGTGGTGTTTTGTATATATTTATATATATATATATATATATATATATATATATGCATATATATATATATATATATATATATATATATATATATATATATATACATATATATAAAGGGATGTATGAATTTACCCACATGCCCTCTGAATGCTGAGGTTATCTGCACTCACACATCAAAACAGTTGCCCAAAGGAACCACATCAAGGCCGCGACAGTACATAATTCACTCACCCACAGACTCCTGTGCCTGTGGAATGGCTCCTTGTAGACAGATACAGGTGAGCAGGTGTTGTACTGTACAATGTTTTGACACATGCCTTGGACAGGCCTTATTGTAATAAACAAAAAATAAAGGATATTACTGATCTGTAAAGGTTGATGAAGTATACAAAACAAATGTGAATAAAATAATAAATACAAAAATGACCAACATGGCTGTAGGACTTAGAAAAAATAAAACAATAATTTATTGAAAAGAAGTAAGTGCTTTCACAGCAAACTGTTGCTTCATCAGACATTAAAATATAAAAGAATATATCATATTTAAAACAGAGAACTACCAATGATAACAAGCTATAGCATCACATGACAGCCTCATTCATAAAACCACATACTAAACCTCAATGAAACAAATTCCTGTTCTTCAGAATAGGTTTGATGGAAACATGCCGATTCAAACCTGGAAACATATCTGCATTTAAGGTGACAATCCATCTCAACTCAGCACATTCTGTAAGATTCACAATATCCCCAAACCTAAGACTTTCATGTAGCACTTTCAAAACTACAAACATAAACTTATGGTCATTGCCAAATTCAGACACATGTTTAGCTAATGCATTATTTTGTTTATTTTTCTTCATATCACCCACATGTTCTAGAATCTATTATATACCTTACTACACCAGGTATAAAATTAGATACTTACACCACTCACACATGGAAAAAAAAACGTTTTTGTTTGGTGTGCCTTTGTAATTACAGAATTATGGAATATATTTGAACTTGTACTAGTTTAGCCAATTAATATTTGTTTTAATCTCTTATGCATGTCATTATTGTACTTTTAACTGTTACATATACTTAATCTCTCTGTCTGTAATTGGAGCTTTTCTCCTCGGGTCTCCACTGAAAATAGGTTCCTATCCCAGTTGGACTAACCCGGTTAACAAATGTCAATAAATAAAATAAAAATAAATAAATCCTTTCTTTCAGACTGTGATTAGTTTTACTTGTACAACAACAGTTACAAATCAGACAGATAGCACAATAAACCTCATTAATAGTGTTAAAACCTGCATAACATTTCAGTTCTATCTTCCTATTAATAGAGTCCAACTATAATCTTGTGGTGTTAAAAACAAACTTGCAATCAGAACAGTGCTGACAGGAAAAAGTGCCAAGTTTCTCTACATGCATCTGAGATCTAACAGAGCTGTTCTTATAGCACAGCTGTCATTATAAAGAGAGTTTTTTCCTAAAAGAAAATTTAGGTGTAGGGCCAACTATGTCTGCTATATCATCACCCATTAGGAGAACAGACCAATGTTCCTTTTTTTCCTCAAAAATGTTTTATTTTCAATTAAAATAACATTTACATAATATTTTAAATATCATTTTAAACAACTATATACAAAATTTACAACAGCCTGACTTTCAATTATATACACTGTATGTTATTAAATATAGAATTAACAGATCAGTTATCAGAGATACAATACTGACTATTGCAGAGTGTCCAACAAAGATATAACTTTCTTCCAAGGATTATTTACCAATGGCCTGGGATACATTCATAGTTCTTTGATTTTTATTTCCATTGATGCAGTTGTCTTCAGTAAAGTGTAGAATTCTTCCAAGGTCGGGGGTGTGTTTGAATTCCACCTTCTGGTTATGCATTTCCTAGATATAGCAAGTATTGTCTATAACAAATACATATTTGTCTTATTCAGGTAGGGACCTTTATTTACATTTAGTATAATCAATGTTTTAGTTAAGGTAAAGGATTAATTAAATAAAGCTTGTAAAAATAATTGATTCCTTTCCAATATGATTTCATTTTATTCCATTCATAAAAAAATATGAATCCAGTCTGCTTTATTTGAGTTTTCACACCTCCAGCAAAAAACATTTGTAGATCTTTTTAATTCTATCTGGTATTAAAAATACTCTATGTAAGTATTTCCAGTTAAATATTTTCCAGTACTGTGTGTTAGAGGTGTAATTAACTGATAGTAAGATGTTTTAATTTCTTCTGTTAACTGCAATGACTGACCTTTTGTTAAGATGGTTTGGGAATTGTTTTATATGTTATTATCTCTTTATATAGATTTGAAATGGAATTTTTCTTTTCATAACTATTATATATAAATTCATACAGACAATTTATTAGATTTGGAATATCTTTAAATGAGGAATTATTAATTAATCTGCATAAATCTTGAGTGTACATTAGAATGCTTTGTAAGGTTAACCAGTCCTGTGTCGGAATATTGTAAGCAGTTTTTATCATATGTATATCTAAAATATTTAATTTATTTACACATTGAAACCAACATAAGAATCCATTTTGTTGCCAGGAGGTTATTGTTTCCCTATATATTTTGTGAGAATAGTTCTTAGTGATGGTAAATTAGGTTAAAAGGTCAAATCAAAGTTTTAAATCTATGTTTGCATTGATAAGTTTCCTAAAGGAATTGATGTAATGATTAATCAGTGTTGTTTTAGAAGGTTTTATTATAATATATTGTATACGTATGCATAGTATGTACCAGGGTTTGTTTGATTTGTCTGCTATTAAAAAAAAATTAACAGATTAAATTCATTTGTTCATATAGCCATTGTTAATTCTTTCCAGTTGACAAAATAATTTGGGTTTATCCAGTCTCTTGTAGTTTTAAGCACAGATGCTTTTATATATGTTTCTATTTCTAGGAAGTTCAATCCTCCTTGTTTCCAGGGTGTAATGTGATGAGTTAAAGCTACACTATTCTTTTTGGGATACTATAAAAATTTTATTAAATGTGAGTTTATTTTTTTAAGAATGCATCTTTCAGGAATTAACTGTATTGCTAATGCTACACATAGTATTTTTGGCAATAAGACCATTTTTATTAATTGCAATCTGTCTTCAAAAGTTAATATAACTTTGTTCCACTATTCTATATTTTTTTATTGTTTCAATAATGTTTTTACAATTTATTAATATTATTTTGTTTATATTTTTGCATAACACTATTCCTAAATAATTTAGCGTAAGTTCTTGTTTTCCTATGATGGATTTATCTGTAACTTGTAGTTCTTTTTTCTTATTTAAAAATAGAAATTTTGATTGTGATCTATTAAAAGGTATACCTGAAATCTTATAAAATGCCTCCATTACTTCTTCTAGCTCTCCTAATGACTCTCTGGAGTTTGATAGGGTTAATAAAATATCATCAGCAAAAAGCATTATTTTAGATATGTACTGGTCATATACTTCTATTCCTTTTATTCTTGGATTATTGTGTACTATTTCTGCAAGTATTTCTATAGCCAAAGCAAATAAAATAGGAGAAAGGGGGCATTCTTGTTTAGTACCATTCATTATATGGATAGATTCTGAGGTGAAAGGACCTAATATAATGTAGGCTAAGTTATTAATATCTCACTGCAACTGGAAAAACACTGTAAAATTGTTCTTCAACACAACCAACACCACACTGTAGCCAAAAACTGTTTATTCAATTCTCTTGTGCCTTGGCTGTAAAACAGCCTTCAAGGAGTACAAACATACACAAAAAGCATTTTTTATATATACCCAGCAGTCCCAAACTCCCATCCATTAAACAATTATACAATTATATAATTAATTTATCATATTAAAACAGATACTTATAAACCAATTTAAAATGAGTGTATCAAATAACACTTTTCCAACAACAATCTATATTAAGTCCATTTGGTTTCAGGGTCTTATATTTCAAAATAAATAATGTCTCTTTGTACAACAATTTATTTTTAAGATCTGTCTCATTCACCCCATGAACTTGTTCTAAAACAGTTGTTGTTAAAACTTTCAGGGTCCCCCCATGACAGGCTTTAAAATGCTGAACCAATGGAGTCACTAGTCTTCCTGCCTTGATATCTCTTAAATGTTCCAACAATCTTATTTTAAAGGCTCTTTTTTTGGCCTATATAGAACAAGTTGTAAGCACACTTTATTGCATACACCACCCCTTCTGTGAGACAATTATATTCCCCACTTACTCTAAAACAAATACCATTAATTTTTAAAAATGTTTTCACTATATGTTTGCATCCTATACATCTACTGCAAGATACAGTACCTATATTCCCCAACTGATGTATTATATTTATACTGGGTCTTTGAAATTTGGTATGAACTACCATGTCTTTCAGGTTTCTGCCTCACTGGTATGAGAAAATGGGTCTATCCTTAATCACCTTTCTAACTCATCAAACCTTTTCAAATAGGTCCAATAATGTAAAATGCCATTTTGTATATCTTCACTTAAAATTTTATATTTCATAACTGCAAAAAACCTATCCTTATTCCTATTTCTATGAATATTATTTTCACAATTTGCCCTCAGTTTTTTTTATTTTGTAGACCTGAAATCTTATAAAATTTCTCCATTACTTCTTCTAGCTCTCCTAATGACTCCCTGGAGTTTGATATGGTTAATAAAATATCATCAGCAAAAGCATTATTTTAGATATGTACTGGTCATAGACTTCCATTCCTTTTATTTTTGGATTATTGCATACTATTTCTGCAAGTATTTCTATAGCCAAAGCAAATAAAATAGGAGAAAGGGGGCATCCTTGTTTAATACCTTTCTTTATATGGATAGATTCTGAGGTGAAAGGACCTAATTTAATATAGGCTAAGTTATTAATATATATGTTTTTTAGTAATAAGATGAAAGGAGGAGAAAATTCAAATAATGCTAAAGTTTTAAATAGATATTCCCAGTTGAGGGGATCAAAGGCTTTTTCTATGTCTAATCCAAAGTGTTTCTCTATCTTCTTTATTTACATAATCTATAAGAGTAAGTATCCTTTTAATATTATCATGTGTATGTCTGTTATATAAAAATCCTGTTTGATCATTATTAATTGTATTTGAAAGTGGGATTTTCATTCTGTTAGCTAGGATTGACATTAATATTTTGTAATCATTATTCAGTAATGATATAGGTCTGTATGAGGTACAAAGGTCTGATGGTTTATTATCTTTTACAATTGGTGTTATGAGAGAATATTTCCAAGAGGGTGGTATTTTTGTTTCTGACTGGACTTCTAGCAAAGTTTTATGAAAAAGGGAGATTACTGTTGAAGGGATGAGTTTGTAAATTTCCGTAATTATACCATCGATCCCTGGAGCTTTGTTAGATTTACTTTCTTTTATCTTGTCAACAATTTCTTTGTAGGATATAGGTTTTTGTAGGTCTAGTTTTAAGTTTTCTGGATTATTTTTATATTGATAAGGTTTGTATCTAAGTTTATTTGGTTGGTATCTAAATCTTCTTTTTTGAAGTGTTCCATATAATGGAACTGAAATGCTTCAAGGATATCTCCTATATCTGATACTTTTTTCTCTTTCTTTTCATGATATATACTACTAATGTTATTTGCTTTAGATTGTATTTTAATTCTTGTAGATAAGTTATGTAGATATCTGGGGGAGGTTGCTAATGAGTTTATTTTTAATTTTTCCAAGGCTAGACAAGTTTTGTGTGTTAGAATTTCATTATATATATTATTTAATTCCTCTATTTCTTTTTTGACTTCTTGACAATTTAGACTTTTTTTTTTAGATTTTGCTGTCAAGAGTTTGGTTTGTAAGTCTAATGATTCAAATTCCCACTCTCTAGCTTTGTTTTAGTACCAGCTAAGGGTCTTACCAAATAAATACCCTTTTAATGAGTCCCAAACCATGACTCTACTGATTTCTGTTGTATTATTAATTTCAAGAAATAACTGTAGTTCTGACAACATCCAGGGTCTGAATTCTTTAATTTTTGTGATATATATGATGGAATTCTAGTTGAGAGGATTAAAGGTTTAAACTCTATTTGGAGCTTCATTATCAGAGAGTCATGATCTGAGAAGGGGCATGGAATTACTGAGAAGCTGAGGATTTGTGTTTGTAAATCTTGTACTATGAATAATTTGTCTGTTCTGGTTTGTGTTCCAAATCTATGGTCTTTATGGGAAAAAATTAAGGATTTATCATCTTTTACTTTAAAAGTGTGTATTAAATGAAATGAACCAATCCATCTTGTTAAGGATTTTGAAATAGTTGCTATGCAAAAAGACTTCTTGGTGGTTTTAGAAGCTTCTAAAGTACAATTAAAGTCTCATCTCAGTATAAGATTTCCTTTATAATTGTTGGAAATAAAATCTAGGTGTTTTTTAACCATTCCTGCTCCAATTCCTGGGAACCAATATAGATTAGCTAAGGTTCATATTAAATTTAATTATAACAAACACTAGTAGACATTCTTTGTCTTCATATTTATAAATAACTTTTGGAGTGATTATGTTTTTCTTCCAGAGAATTGATACTCCTTTTGCCTTTGTTCTATAAGAGGATTGAGCTAAGACTGTATAGTCCTTAGGGTTCCAAATAAAGCTATCATTAGTCTTAAAATGCATTTCCTGGAGAAATACTATGTGTGCCTTATTTAGATTTAAATATTTTAGTAAGTTTGATCTTTTATTTGCATTATTTAAGCCATTAGTATTTAATGATAAGAATGTTAATTCCATTCCAAGTTATTGTTGGAAGAAACATTTTGCTTTTTTTATTTTGATTATAGTAGTTATACCATATTCTCTGATAACATTGAATGTTATTTTTATGTGTGTAAACTTGGGAGTGTAATTTAATGTTCTTTCTTCTTTAAATACAAGTAGGGTAAAATTCTGGTCAGGCTTTAAAAAAGTACTTCTATAAAACATTAATTCTAAAGTATCAAATAAAAGTAAATATGAATTTCCCATTAAACATGGAATGAAAGTCATTCCTAATCCAATAGATAAAGATAGATCTATTGGATTATCACTCATACCTTTAACCAACAATATCAACTGAGCTCCATATGTTAAATTATTATATGGAGAATTTTCTTATCAAGTTTTATATTATTCTATTATTATTCTATAGTATTTTATATATCAGGATGGAATGTACCAAGTCAGTGACTAACATTACTTTAGTAAACATTATAAAGACAAATTAGAAATAAGTTTCTAGCTCTTTAAATTTTCTGATAAAGCAACAAGTTAACAATAAGATATTTTAACTAAAAGGGTAATGCATTTAAAATTTTCCTTGCATGTATACCTTTCTACTTATATTGTAGTGTCAATAACTGTCTTTGAAATCTGTACAATACTTCACTTCTTCAAATCATTCCTTTTTCAATTCAGGTTTTGTTTTGGCAAAACGGCAACAATATTTCAAGGGCACAATTAATATTTAGACTGATGTTTCAAATAAATAACTTGTCAGTTGCTAATTGAGTTAGTTTAGAATCTTTGGTTAGTGCAAATATAGCATGTTGCAAAAATAATATGTATTTTTCGTGTGCTCTAGAGACTGTCATATGCAAGTGACATATATAATGTAGCATATATAGAGCAGATAGCTTATGGATTCAGGTTGTTAAAGTAAATTATGCTTATTAATCAGGCAGTTTCATTTAAGTTCACAAGTAATTTGGGGACATTTCAGTTGAGTTTCTGGGAATGTGTAGTCCAATGTGAATAACCGAGTCCACTTTTCCTCATAAACATGTGTCACAATTCATTAAACAAAGCAGAGTCTAACATCTGTCTAATAATAATTATAAAGACAAATAGTAATTTTCTAGCTCTTCAAACTCTCTGATATCCTAAAATGTTGACAGTAAGCTATTTTAACTGGAAGACTAAAACATTTCAGTACTTCCTTGTGAATATACATCTTTACTTATACTATAGTGTCAAGAACTGTCTTTGAAATCTATGCATTACTTCACTGGTTTAAAGCCATTCATTTTACAGTTCAGATTATATTTTGTCAAAATGTCAATAGCATTTCAAAGGCACATTTAATATTTAAACTGATATTTTAAAAGAATAGCTATCAGCTGCCAAGTGAGTTTGTACAACATGTGAGGTAACTGCAAATATAACATGTTGCAAAAATGAAAATGTATCTTTTCATGCGCTCTAGAGACTGGCAATTTCAAGTAACATATAAAATTTAACTTTTACAGTGCAGACAACTTGTGGAATCAGCATGTTAAACTGAATAATATGTTTTAATCAAGCAGCTACATTTAAGTGCATATGTAGTTTGGGAACATTTCAGTTGTGTTTTCCGGAATATGTAATCCTATGAGGATAAATCATAAAATATATACAAATAGTCCTATTATGTATTTATTTTACCTTGCTTAGGTTGTTTTTCATTTTAATAACTAAACAAATTAAGTTTGGCAACAAACTAAGTTGTCCCGGGACATCTTTATGGGGGGGTTAGTTTAATATTAGGGGGAGTTAAGTGGGTTGGGGAGGTGAAAGGGTTAAGGGGAGGCAGGATGGTTGGGAAGAAATGAGATAATGATGGGGAGGGGCTTAAGAGGTTTAGTCTAGTGTAGTTGGGTTAAGCAAGCACATTTTGGCGTGAACTTGCTAATTGCAGGTTTATGTCCTTGACGACCAAGGGGTACTTTGGTGTTGAGGTAGGTCTTGGGTTTTAAGGGTTTATATATATATATATATATATATATATATATATATATATATATATATATATATATATATATGGATTCACTTTATAACCTCGAATTACTGAAATGTTGAATTTCAGTATCTCGAGACTATAAAACCGAATCCACAAACCACCGACACAAAAAAAACCATGAAAGTCAAAACACCGTAAAAAACGCACACACAATACTACACATACACCACAACACCCACATCACAACAAAAACAAACAAAACTACATACATACACAACTCATACACACATAAGCAGGGGGGCAAACCCCCCTGCACCCCCATACCCCCCTACTTATATATACTAACTCCAAGATCGCACAAGCACAAAACAGAAGCCGACTCACACATGCACATTCTCCGACCCCTCACACACACATCAAACACATCAGCACACTCACACACACTCTAACTCCCACTCACAACCCTTAGAAAACACTTACCTGACATAAAACCTACATCCACACATGGCACCGTGCACCATCAAAACACAATCGCGGACATTACGCAGCGTAAGGTCATAACCGCGAATTCGACATATATTTGAATTCGCGATTATGGGCTTTCGCTATTTTTAACATTCGGCTTTATAGCCTCAAGATACTGAAATTCGACATTTCAGTAATTCGAGGTTATAAAGTGAATCCATATATATATATATATATATATATATATATATATATATATATATATATATATATAAATAAAAATAATAATAATGTATTAAATGTTGGGTGGATTTGAAGGGTTAGGCTTTGGAACTTGATTTGAAGGGTAGGGTTAGGCTTTGATACATACTCCTGTTTGATTTGAAGGGTCAGGCTTTAGAATGGGGTCTTGCTTGATTTGAAGGGTCAAGCTTTGGGATGAGTTACTGTTTGCTTTGTTGGTTTTCTGGTAGAGAGTTATTGCTAGGTAGAGCTGTGCAGCTTCGTTGGAGTTTGTGTTTTTTTTTTTTGTTTGACAATTCAGTGAGTGATGGCTGTTACCATCGACGCTTGTTCATGGGCTTTTAGGCCAGTGAGAGATAGCTGTTCCGCTGCCTCGACGCTTGGTCACGGGCTTTCAGGCCAGGGAGTGATGGCAGATGCAGCTTCAGTGATGCGAGTTCATGGCTGGCAGGGAGTAAAGGCCTTTACAACTGGCTTGACTGCTTTGTTACAGACCCATGTCTCATTATGGATTTGAGTGACAGTTGGCTGCAGAGTTGCTGTTTTCTTGGGGGAGGCCCTCGCATCTCCCATGATGCCCTGATGGTAAGGGGTTGTGGGCGCTTTGGTGGGATGTTTCGCTGTTCCATCATAATTTGGGTGTGCTGGACTGATCACATTTTGCATTGAGTGGGGCATGAGATTATGAATAAAAAGTGATATGAATTTGAAAGATATAACAGGGTGCCTGCTGCAAATGGATTAAATTTGTAATGATTACTGTGAGACAGCAAGTTATTTGGGCTGATTAATTTTCATATATATTTGGTTCTAGGGCAGACAGAAAAGCTGAAAATGAATATTATCCCTTTGTCCCTCAAAAATGGGCACATATGCATAAGAGTCACAGAATAAATAATTAGATATGTTAGAAACTGCAAGAACAGTCCTCAAAATAGTCCAATTCTATGCTAATGCTCCTTGCACCTAATCTCAGCATTAAGATTGGTGTAACAATCTTCTTGTGAATAGGCAACGGTACAAATATTTTTTAAATATTATTCAGAGTTTGTCAATGACAAAATAATGACAAAATAAACCACTTTAGTAAGAACTGATAAGCTATGACATGTGAATGCCCACAGTGTATGAGAGGGCAAAGGGGGTGAGTTGTGGCTGGTGGATTTCTGTCAGGTTTGCTGAGCTCGGCTGCATCAGGCAGTTAGCTGCCCTCATCCTGCATGGGTTCAGTGAAGGGCACACTTTCGGGCTCCTTGCATAGGAGCACCTATCGGACACAGCACAAAAAAAAAAAAAAAAGGGGTTGGAACACATGCTTTGTTCTGGTAACCTGCATTATCAAGCAAGATATTTGTGGGCATCAGCACATTGGGGAGGGGCATTGCATTTTCTCTGTGCCTGATTTGGTGTTAGTTCTGATTCACGGTTTCGCGGGCTTTTCCTGGTGGGTGTTTTGGTTGGTTTTGTCAGTGGTTCGCTGTATTGTGGGCCTTCCTTGTGTCTGCCTGAGTTGCTGCTGTTGCAAGCTTGGCTACATCTCGCAGGGAACATTTTCATTTAATCAAGAAATGAGCCAATGAATCTCCTTTCCCCTTTATTAGAAATACTATGTTCTCCAAGCACCATCACAGCACCATCTGCTTTGCTGCTATGGGAACTACAGTACTGGATAAAAAAAAAAAAAAAAAAAAAAAAGCACCAGGGTATCGCTTTCATTTCTTGAGGTTATATTATTCTGTGGTCAGTTATTGAATTCCCTGTTTCCATCAGCTCATATGGGTCTTAGGTGGCTTTCTTGGTCACTGAGTAATTCAGTGGTAGTTTGGGGGTTAGAGGAAGCCAAGATGGCCATTTCGTGGGCTGCGAGTTTTGCGCGGGGGGCAAAGGTGCTACTGCACATGTGTGGTAGCGTCAACTACTGGGATAAATCCGAGCTGTGGAAATATGAGTGCTATTTGATTTTACATGAAAAGACATGGAAGTATAGTGAGTGCTGTATGAAATTTGAAAAATGGCCATAATCTCTCAGTTTAGGAAAATCAACAGCCCAGCATTAAATTAAACTTTATATCGGGATTCTCTTTTTTTTTCCATGAAGAACAGTTGTTCAGAATACAGTATTAGAAAGGGCAAGAAAGTAAACTTAGTAAATGTACTTTTGTCTGTGTCAGAGGCAAAACTGCTTAATTTATACATCAGAGCTGGGTCTGGAAACATCTGTTTCAGAAATTTGCCACGATATATCTAAAGTGTCAGTGAGGACTGGGCCTAATTGATATCATTAGAGCCCTAGTCCTTTTGCTCTTGGCTTTTGAGATTGCTGTTACTGAAAAAGCTACTTTTGATTTATTTGGCTTTTTTCTGTGTCCTTTTGCTCTTTGTCTTTCTCTTGGGTGTCACTTGAAGGCCAAGCCTGCAGAGATTAGGAACACAGTAGAAGCCTGAAGCACTTCGGCTCACCCTAGAAATGGGATAAGACCTCTAGAATGACTTGTAAGGTGAGTTACGTTGGTTGGTGGGGAGGGTCTGTCCTAATCTTGAAAGATTTCAAAACTTCTACCTACATCAACGACAAGCCTTATGTTTTGTGGTGGGTGATCGGCTGGGGGAAGTGGTGATGGCCATTTCATGGGCTACAGGTTCCATGAGGAAAGAGGTTGCTGCTGCCTGCCATGCATGCGTGCCCTCAAGTGTATAGCTGTTGCAGACTGTCCAGGGCTCGGCTCTGTAGTGTTTCTTTGGTTCATCGTGGAGCGTCCAGTTTCATTGATTTTCTATGGATTTGTAGTCATGGTACATCAATGGCTTTCACAGACCTATGCAAAATAAATAAATAAATGTAGGTCAGATATTACAATTTTAGGCTTTCTGTTTTTTCACAAACTTAGGCTGCTACAGGATCTGTTATATTGGTGATTTATGGGCAAATTTTGCAGAAGGTCCAGATTTTGTCTCATTTGGTCTGTCTTCATAAAATTGAGGTCAGCAAATTAGGGGCAAATCATTACAGACTGAAGCTAGTAGCACTATTTTAATAATTATGGACAATTGAGATTCAGACTGCGTACCCTTCAAAATTTCATGCCAATGGAAAACTCTTATATCAGCTTTATAGGTTTGTAGAAGCAATATTTATAATTGTCCCTAATTGGGTCCTTCATCCCACTTTTATTTATGACTTTGTCCAGATTTCTCGCTGTAAGAGATTGAAATGTATGCAGAGGATTAAGCAGGGTAGAAGGGAGGGGGAACAGCCTGGTCAGGCTGGTTGGCAGAGAAGAGGGATAGGCTTGCCCTCTTCTGTTCCCCCTCTGATGTCTGGATGTTCATTTTAAGGATCTGGGGAAAGGAAATGAGTAGTTGGAGGAAGCTTGCTGAATAGATAAGCAAGCTGAGGTAAGGATGGTGCTTATTTGGTGGAAGGTAATTAAATGGATAGTGTATGAAGTGAGTTGGGATGCTACTTTATAAGTAAAGTAAGCGAGCAGAGGTATGGACCCTGCTTGTTGGGCAGGGTGAGTAGGTACACTGCCCTGATTAACATTGCAATGAATGGTGTATGAAGTGAGATGGGTCAGTGCTTCATAAGTAAAGTAAGTGAGTAGCGGTATGGACGCTGCTTACTGGGGCAGGATGAGTAGGTAAGCTGCCCTGATTAACATTACAAGGATGTTATGCTGTATTTAGAACCAATTATATCATGAATAGTTGTAATTAATAAAGTAGGTGATCAAAGCTATGTTATGGAAATTTAATAAAGGTCGTCAAATGTCATTTGATGTGATGTGTGTTATTGAAGTAGACCGGGACAACATTACTTTTTCTTATTATTTGTTATCTGTGAGGCTAAATGCACTTTGCAGGTTCACAGTGTCCTTAGAAACTGCAGCAATCATTTACTGTAGCTATGGTAAAACAAATAGAATGTAAAGAAAGCTTCACTTCTCTTAACCAACAGTGCATTTTCCCTCCTTTTTTATATATATATATCTGTTAATACTAGAAGGAAATAATTCAAAGGACATATGTACATGAATGGAACATTTCAGAGTTAATCACGAACATGTCCCCAATCCCAATAAGCATAACAGTGACTATCATTAATCTAATAAATATTGTAAAAACAATTAAGTTCACTATTCCAATTAGTCTACCTTAAAACTAGATTATTTTAGACTATTATTTATCTATGTATAAATAGTGAGTTATTATATTTAGAAAGGGAGGCAAGATGCAGTTAAAATAAATAATGAGAAAAGAGAGAAAGAAAAGAGAAAATTAAGAGAAAATACACATATACTATGTATGTTGATTTACAGTATAAATATGTTATGTGCTATATAGCCCTCCTCTGAAAGAAAAGTACCGTTTTACATACCTGAGGTAATGTGAAAACTCTCATGTGTCATCTATTTTTGAAAAAATATAAAGATTCCAGTAGTTAGTTACCTTTGTTTTAATATTCCAAGCAGTAAAACTGGTCCTTTAAAGTAATGTTAAAACAATTCATATCATAGTCGATGCTTTGAGAGATTTGGCTGTAACAGTATCAGTCTTTTGCTTCTTCTTTTTGACGTCTGTCCAGACATTTGTTTATTTTGTTCTCTTGAGAGAAGGTGACATCCAATCCATAACTTCTGGTAAAGTAATCACATTATTAGTTTTAATAAATAAAGAGGCTTCCTCTAAGTCAATAAAAGTCCTCATCTCATTGACATACAGTATTCTTAGCTGGATATGCAAGTTGTGCCTTGATGTTATTTTGTTTCAGAAACTTGATCATTGGCCACACTTTTTTCCATTGTTCCATTATTCTAGATGAATAGTCGTTATCAAATCTTATCAGGCTCTGTTTATATTTTAGAGGTGCCTTCCTCCAAGCAGATCTTAAAATCAGTTCCTTGTCCAAGTATGAAAGAAATTTGATAATTATTGACCTAGGATGAGCGTTTGAGTCAGAGGCAGGTTTCCTAAGAGCAGTGTGCACCCTTTCAATGTAAAAGGAAAGTCCTTCTTTTAAATTTAAAAAGTCAGGGATCCAGCTTGATAAAAAGGAAATAATATCCTCACCTTCTGTGTTTTCAGGTAATCCAAAAATCCTGATGTTATTTCTCCTCTCCCTATTTTCCAAGTCATCTACTTTATTAACCAACCAAGTGTTTTGCTTAAGAAGCAGTTCTTTCTGTGGTTTCTCTTCTTTAAGTCTGCTTTCTAAGTCATTTAGAGAAACCTCTATTCCTGTTATCCTTGTCTGATGTTCTTGTAGCATTTCCTTGAGGATGTCAGCCCATTTTTGACTGCTTGTTTTAAGATTTTCTAGGTTCTCTTTAAAATCATCCATCTTCAAAGACAACTCCTGCAGGGTAGATATCATCTGTTGTAGTTCCTTCTTTAAGTCAGCATCCTGGTGAGAATTCATTGAGTTGCTCATTTTAACAAGTGAATATATCTCTAAGCTTTTTGACAGGAAATTATTTGTAAAATTTCACCAAAGTTTCTAATTATGTAAATTACTCCTTTATCTATAAGATTGTATACTTTGAAGAAAAAAAAGAATATTGTTTCCTGTCATATTTAACTAGTTATATGGAGCTCTAAAATACTGCTGCTTTCAGTAGGCCATTCAGGCTCTGCCCCAGTCCAATGTTTCTTAATGACATTACACAGCTTACTAACATTGCTCAAAAATGTAAAATGCATCCTAACTACTTGTGTATTGTTACTTGAACATGTTGACTCAACTTCATATCTAGAAAAATAAGGACATTCTGTAGGTCTTCTCAAGGCACAAACCTCATTTAAGGCTTTTTGTACTTCTAATTCAGAGTAACCCCTGCTAACAAAATCACTCGCTGCTTGATGTAAACAAGGCTAGCCTCTCCATCCTTATTATGCAAACGCATGATTCTCAAAAATTGTCCCTTCAACACATTCTTAGATATGTGCCATGGATGCATGCTAGATTTATGTAACAAATTATTGTGTTTACATGATTTATTGTAAACAGAAGTACTAAAATGGTTCAATTCATCCATCTAAATACATATGTCAAAAAACTTATAACCGAATCAGAGAACTGAAAAGTAAAACAACATAAGTCATAGTTGAGTGTAAGTAATCAGTAAACTGATGTAATAATTCTGCTGTACCTATCCAAATAATGAAAAGATCACAACAAAACATTTATAATAACAGAGGCTTCTTACAAAAGGGTTATTGTTGTGCACATATTCATGTTCCCAGTATGCCAAGACAATATTGGCATATGTGTTATATAATAACAGAGGCTTCTTACAAAAGGGTTATTGTTGTGCACATATTCATGTTCCCAGTATGCCAAGACAATATTGGCATATAAGTTGGCACAAATAGTCCCCATACCAACTCTGAGCTTCTGTAGAAAAAACTTATCATGAAAAATATAAATATTATTTTCAAGAATCAACTCAAGTAATTCACAAACCAAGTAGCCCTTGTTATTAGACATATGCCCTAGCATGGTCAAAAAACTTCTTACATATTCAACACCAAGATCATTTGGTATGACAGCAAACAATGAGGCTATGCCTAAGGTAACTAGGAGTAAGTCATGTCTATCTGTTAACATATCATACCAAGAATATAAATAATTCAAAAATGACTTGGTATCTTTCAATACACTAAACACATTATCTAAAATTGGACGTAACACTTTCTCCACATAAATCGATAGGGGTACAGTTAACCAGCCCCTACTCAATACAATTGGATGCATCGGTGGATTTATGCTGTCCTTATAAATCTTCCGTAGACCATAAAGAAGGGGTACCAGAGGATGCTCAATACAAAAAAAACACATACAAATCCTGATTGATAACACCAGTCATAAGAAGATAATATAAAAGAAATTCCACTTTCTTAATAATACCTTCAACGTGAAACTTATAAATCAACTTCTAAGTCTCATCATCTGATAACATTTCACCCTTTTGGGAATTGTGGCACCTCATTATTTGGACCTCAAAACTGGTAAAAGCCAAGAAATTCAGTATGGCTGAGAGGAATGATCAGAGTCCGATGTGTCACTGATATCGGGCTGTGAGGGGGACAGATTCCAATCCCTCTGGTCACCTGTAAAAACCAAGACAAAAGCAATACCATACTGCCTGCACTTTTTTGTATGGTAATCCACACAGACTCATACAAATGCGAATCCACAACTGCATTACCAGTCTCACATCTTCTCATCTCCACTCTCTTGCACAACAGACAACCTCCCACCAACATACACAGACAAGTGAAGTCCTTTATAATATGCACTTCAGCCACATCCAGGTAAAGTTGCCAATGTAATCTGCCTGTATGACACTATAAATGATAGAACTACACATAAAACCTTGTACACCTATCTTGAGAATGATATGCCAGTACTAGTGTCACTGCCTCAGGTATGTAGCATCTCCCTTTTGTATTTGAACAGACATCTTGGAGTAATTGCCTCATGTATAGCAGGCTGTGTAGCACCTCATAACTATAAGTGCAGACATGTCAATGGTCATTCATATACACACCTGTAACTAACCAGTCTGTGAACCATAGTTAACTGTTCCAGAGGGGAACATACAAGTATTCTACTCTGGCTAAATACAACGTTTGCACATAGGGCAATATGGCAGCCCTTTACTTCCATAGGGCATATATGATCCATAAAAACAGTATCACACTTTCCAGGTACAGGACCATGTATTTGGGCCACACTTGATGGACCTATGGAAAGGTGAGGGAGAGGTATTGTCAGCTCCACCAAATGTTGCAGCACTATAAGGTAATATGTGCATATATCCACATGTACAGTAGCTACTGTGATACTGACTGTATTGCTTACATTCTGTGTATGTGTGCACAACTGAGTGTAAATCCTAACTCCCCCCTCTAATGCAGATAGACCTAACACCATGCACAGCTATGTACAGCCTGCTGCAATGACTGATACAGTATTACACTGATGAACACAGTACATTTACCTGGACGCTCCTCTGCTGTGGACACTGTGGCACCATCTCCCCAGTGTAAGGTGTGATGGATGCCTGGGAGCTGTCATGTGTTCCTAGATTTTCCAGGAATTCCTCTGTGGCTGAGAGAGGTTGTTTTGTTGCAGGCCCTCCACAGGTGGTGACATGAACCTTGGCAACAGCAGCTGCAGAATTCAGCATATCTGTGGCCCGGTGTTGGACCTGCTCATAGGTCCTGTCCTGTTGGCCAGTCTGATTGACATCCTGCACAAGTTCTTCCCACAATGCTGCTCACTACTCCCGAGTATGCCTCCCTTGGACAACAAGCTCTGATGGTGCTTTCTCTGTCCATCCACTATTATGTCATTCTCTGCATCTGAGAAGGGGGTATGTCTTTTGTGCAAATTGGTTCCTGAAAGACAACGAAAGGGAAACACATTACAGGACCAGATACGTGGACATCCACTATGTACAGATCCAGCACACCCATAATGATCTGCACTATCCTCTGCTTCCTCACACATCATACCCCACAGTCTGGCAACACTCTATGTGTGTGGATATCACCAAGATAGTAGCAATACTGGGGTATGTCCCTATGTGCCATGACAAATTCTGCTGCATGTTCCAACATCCAGCACTGCAGTCTACTGTGGTGTGTCTCCTACAGGCAAACTCCAACTAAAATGTGATATGGCCACTGCCAGACAATTAACAGTGTGCTACTACAACAACTATATCAGGACAGTCCAGCAACACCAGTGTCCCACAATGACAGAAAACAATGCAAACCTGCTGCAGTATATGCTCCCTGTAGGCATCATACCTCTCAACTATACAGATGTTTGCAGAATGTCAGGATGTTTGCCTCATAGTTTTGGTCAGTTTCACACAAACTTGTGGATCTCTGACAAATATTTAAACACTGCCACTGAGTTTGGGGATTGGACCCTCATAAATTATGGCTTTGTCCTGCTTTCACACTGTAAGAGGTTGACAGGTATGTTAGGCATAGCCATCAAGAAAACAGGGACATATGTCAACAGAAATGAGGACTTAGCCAGAGTACATCAGGGACATTCAGGGACACTTTATAAAAATGTTAGAACTATGTATGTGAGACAGTGACTGAATGAGGGAGGTGAATTACAGTACATTGTTTGACATTACAGGAGTGTACATCCTTACTCATTGTCACAATATATTATGTGTAATCCACTACCTTTCCTACAATAGCCAGCCCTTGTAGGAGGGATTGACAGGGGCAGATCTGAGATGTGATTGAAAATCAGGGACGGTTGAGAGGCATGCCTGTAGGTGCAGGACAGCAGAATATCAATGACATGTCATTACTATAGATCTAAGACAGAAGTACTGTTGTAATCTCTATTCCCCCATACTTCCATCCTCCCATCTGCATCCTGTTATATGGCAAAATCTGTTATATGTCAAGTGGAGTACAACACTCCTTTTTTGAACTTTGCTTCTGGTAATATTTTGGAAATACACTCTCCGTGTGAAGTTAAGTTTCATACAGGCCTGCTCCCTTGCCTGTTTAAGGTACTACTCATTATCAGGTAATTGCCTCTGCACCAATCTGTGGGTTAGAATTGCTAATTGCAGTCAAAACAATTGAATTGCACTATCATTGGTCAGTGACATGCTACCCCAGTGCAATATATAAGGCCTTCATGTAGACCTGGACCCCCTTCCTAGTAGTTCAGATTGACATTACTGAGGTGAGGAGAGTACAGCATCACAGAAAGTAGGTGCCATAACTGCCAACTGTAGAGATTTATGGAGTATGTCTACAGTTTCACCTCATATGTATGATCAGTGTCCCATGACACTGTGGTCATCTGGCAGTTCACTGGTAAACATCATGGGTTGAGGTCAGTAAGGAAAGAGACACACTTGAGTGTCAGACTTCATACCTGTCAGAATATGCATGCTAATGCTATAGCTGTTATTCTATCAACCTACTATCATTGTAGGGGCAAACCATTAAACATATCCCTATCTGTGGGACTTAGCCCCCCATTACATATGGCTGTGTCTAGATCCCTTGTTCTAGGGGGTTGGGAGGTATGGTAGGTCTGTAGCAGCTACCTTTACATACAGCTGTGTATGCTACAGGCTGCAGCTGCTGCTGGAGCCTAGCACAAATGGAGGGAGTGTGGACACTTTTGAGTACAGCAAGCTGTATGCATAACTGTGGGAGCTGTGTCAGCACTGTCATTATGGCAGAGCCAGGGTAAGGGTACACTGTACAGTCCGATCAAGGCATGTAATTAAGATATATCTGTTATGCAACAGTGCCAATAACAGAGTAGTAGACAATATATAGTTAGGCTATACGGATATGTGCAGTGTGTCCATACCTGTAGGCCTCTGAGTTACAAAACTGGGTGGTAGTTCATTAACTAGCAGTAACCTGTGCAGATTAGGATTGCATGAGTCAGTCATTACTTGCTGTCTTTACAATAATATAATTGGACTGCAACACAAAACTGGATTAGAACCCAGGACTGTGTGTGGCAAAATGTACTACACGCAAGGCATTTAACAGACTATGTTCCTGAGTTACTGCAAAAAGCATGTGTATTTGCAAAATATATTGTACATAAACAGGCTGTGACAAACATTTGTACATCCATCAGTATGTGCATGGCTTTATATGGCTGAATTTCTGCACCATGGTCCCAGTTGTACATGTAAATTGCCATTGCTGCCTTAGCAGGTGTCTTTCCACAAGTTGCTGATAAAAGAGCACACATACCTGCTGTCACAGGCCTCACTTACATCCTTTATTATGTATTTGGCTGTCTACTAGTGTATTATTGCATAAGAGTCCAAGGTACACTCCCATTTTGCCCATTATTTTTTATTTCAGTTACATGCCTGACTGTAAGTATGTTTTGCTGGAAACACCTGTTTTAAGTTAGATCTGTGGGGTATGGTGGGTTAATGCAGTGGGCTGGTGAGAGGGGCCAGAGTTTTAAACTTGGAAGAGGTGTTTCTTTTCTACATGTATCTAACAATGTAATAAACACATCATTAAAGCTCATTTAACCTTAGCTAAGTAAAGTGGCAAGGCTCGCTACTTCTCTTAGCTCTGTGAAATCCATACTAAAAAATAAAGAAAAGAAAAAGGGGGTGATAGAAAAGTGGTGAAATCAAGAAAAATAGTGAAAGACAGTTAGGGATGTGCAGGAAGGGTGCAGGGAAAAACATAGATATCTATATCTTGTACAGCAACAGCTGTGCATTTTGATAGATTTTGGAAATTAATTTGGCATCTCAAACCACAGAAAGAGGGGTAAAGATAACATAACCATGTTGTCAAGCCAATTAGACCAGATTAGTGGTGCCCAGTGGATACGTGTGCAACATAGAGAGCTATGTATGGGGAGCTATTTCTTTGGGACAGGTGCCCATTTTTGTTTTCAAGGTGAGACTGAAATGTAGGGGAAGGGACAAAGATATGTGTGGGTAGATAAGTTGGGTAGGAGAAGTTGTGTTTGCAGACAGACAAGACAGCAGACAGGAGCAGTACATGACACATGAGGTGGGTAAACACCTTGGATGCAGAGGATGTTGTGGAATCCAAGTCAATCGTGTCTCTAGACAGTGGCAGCATGGCTCACTTCCCCACCAATGGACAGTCAACACCGCTCCTTCACTGCCCCAAGGGTGGCTGTGCTGGAAGTGGAGCACCAAGATGAGCCTACCCCACCAGGTCAGCCAGCGTGCTCTCAATCTGGTGCAAGCAGTGTTCATAGCTCCAGTGAACAATCCTGCACACCATGACTGGCAGTTAATCCTGGGAAACTGCAGCCCCTCCACCACCGCTCTTAGGGGAGGCTGGGCCCCATCCCCTGAGGTTGTTCCACCTGATGCCACAGGTGGTGCAGAGGCAGTGGAGAGGGCACCACCAGCATGGGTCCAAGACATGCTAGGACCTGCTGCCATGACTAGTTGAGGCAAGGTAGGTGGATCACCAGGAACCTGCCTACCCTGATGTGCTGTGGTAATGGAGGTATAGCAATAAGTATAGGTTAGTTATTAACAAAACATTGTTAATAATAGCATGGCAGAACATTAGAAATAATGCAATTACATGTCAATGCATATTATGTGTAACACAACAATAAATAACAGAACAGTCAGTATAACAGCATGCCAGTAACAGTTATAACATAAGGCCAACAAAATAAGTAATTTAACAAGATATGTTAATATGCATCCATTATGACACATAACAATAATAAAGCACATGCCCCAAAAAACAATTAATGTAACAACATATGTTAGTAGTAAACCATAACCAATTTATAACAGTAATAAATAAATGAAGATAAGTGATGGCGAGAGAAAGAAAAAAGTCCATTACTAACATTGTAGCTTACTTCCTTGACAACAGTATTATTATCTACTCTATGAGTCTGCATTTGTTTTATGTGTACAGAGAGTACAAGTCTCCTGTAGCACTTACATAACTCTCAAGCTATCTGCATGGGACACTATGGGCCAAATGGTAACAACTGTGGATACACACCTACACAGACACTTGCACATCAGGTGGCCTATATAACTACCAAGGTGTTCTGTGGGCTGAAATGGTAATACTTTGCAATCTAAGTACTCATTGCCATGGTATTCCTGTCACAGGCAGATTATGCACTATTAATTACATAACGTGAACTCGGGACACTTGAGAGACATGTATGTGTATAGTACAGACACTAAACAGCAGTCATGCCTTGGTTGGCAGGCATGGGAATAGAACCCAATAGCAGTGACTGCAGTGGACATCTGCATGGAATGTATTACTCAACTGCAGCAACTTTTAACAGACACTCCAGGCATACAGCCATACCAGGATTACACATATTATTTCTGACTGTAGATTGCTGATTTTTCACATTCTTGCTAATGATTTTAACAGTTTGGGAAATCTAAACACACAATTATCTACTCATAATATGGGCTACCTCACCCGTTTACCTGTAGTTCCTGTAAAGAGAAAATTTGTGAGCATGATGTGACTGCTACTGTAATAGTGCTACATAGCGCTAGATTCAAACCCTGGTCTGTATGTGGCAGAATGTACTATATACATTTAACAAATTGAGCTACTGAGTCACTGCTGATTACTGACTGACTGATATTTGCCTAGAGCTTACCTGGAACCAGAATATGACCTGGTAGTACTACTACAGTGTTATACTAAACTGCAGTGACAGTAGAACACACATGCATGACATACAAGCATAACACAGATTGTAGGTATGCTATATATCAGTATAACCAATGCTGGTGTACACAATTTATTATCAGTGAGTTGAAATATCAGTGAAGTCAACAAACAATATTAGTTCATGGCGTGGGCTACCTCACCCATATACCTTGATTACCTGATGTTTATGAATGACAGAGCATTATGTGAACAGTATTGGTCTAGACGCAGCCTTGAACAGTAATATATGAGTTAAACTATACCTTTGTCAGCCATTAGATTTACATTCTACAGCTATTAGTGTTATACTTGATTGCAGCACCTTATCTTACAGCCTGAATGCATACAGCTCTACTGCAATGGCTGCAACAAGACAATCCTGATGTACACCATTTTCCTTGGTGCTATTGCTATTGTTTCATGTTTTATTGCACAACAGCTGGCATTATTCATTTCTTGCAATTCAGTTCTAATACCACATTTATTGCACTGCAGACTTTATTGTATATACTTTAATGCAGTTACTGGTATTGTTTCATGTTTTTATTGCACTACAATTGGCATTATTTACTTCTTGCAATACAGTTCTAATTTTACATTTATTGCACTACAGATGTTATTGTATATACTTTCATGCAGTTAATGCTTTACCCTTTTTTGCTTATTTCACTACAGTTAGCATAATACACTCATACTCACCACAATCATGGCACAACCTGGACAGGCACCAAGCATGTGACTTGACATTACGACCCTTCTATTCTTCAGCTACTGGGAGAGAATCACACCATTATAAATACCAGTTTTGCAGACATTCAGATTAGATATTGGTGAAACAGAGGTAAAATTACTTACATACTTGTGGAGCATTCCTTGCCCAAGCTTCTTGGGTTCAGGTGTCCAAGAGTTCCCCCTTCCATCATTTCAGGTCAACATGGTGATGATGACACTGCTCACCTGTGAGGGGATACCAGTAACACTGGTGAGTTCTCTGGCCAGCCAGTCCCAGGCCTCCACCTTACACTCTGATGCCTGGAAACCTCCCTGCAGCAGCTGGTCATCATGGTTTTTAACTAGGAGTCCAACCATGACCCTGGACTTCAGAATGCCCCAATGCTGCATACATGAGCACGCACCTTCACCAACACCAGCCATAGCACCCATCAGAGGAATAACTTGAACAAATTCTGCTGTATTCCCACCTTCTGGGCTTAATATAGGCTGTTTTCTCACCTTTACACATCATTGGGCAACATTCAAAAAAGTGCCGCATGACTTAGCATAGTGAAAACTAGTGCAGCTGAGATAAAATGTGCAAAAACTCACAGAACCAGAGTCTTAGCAGATCTTAGCAGTGTACAAACCAGCAAAGCAGTGCCAAGCAGTGCAACAGGCATTGACAGCCGTTATCATGTTTATGTGGTGCTTAGCAGGACTCAGCAAGTCTCAGCAGAGCTTAGCAGAGCTCAGCCGAGCCATATTTTAAATTAGTCTGCAAAATTTGTATATTAAAATTAAATACTAATTTCCTTTCTGCATATTCACACCCTGGACCTATTGCACATGAAGCCATCACTCTATCCATTTAGCTACATGGATATTAAGAAATCTGCTATACCTTCACATATACCACTGAACTACTTATAAACAGTGCTAAACTCTGTGCCATGCCATGCAAACAGGCTTAGATTAGCTTAAACATCACATTTAATTAAATAATTAATGACATCCAGTTTCTATTTTTAGATGTCTAGCACATGTCTGATGTCTTATTTGTGGGCACCGCTTAGCATTGATGTGCTCCGCGTGGCACAAACATGCTTTTTAAAAAAAAACTTAGATAAAAATAACACACTAACAGTGCAGGGAGTCTCTTACTCCTCTGTGGACATGGTTATCACTACACCACTCCCTGCACTGATTCAATAACTGTGTTCCTTGGCTCTCCCTCGGCAATGCACCATCATTAATATGCATGGCATGCGGTTGAGGGGGAACTGTGTACACAGACACAGTAACATTCTATATAGGCTCTACACTGTGCCTACAGAGATTTTATTAAATCTTGGGGATCTACTTTTCTGTCCAGTATGATTCTTTGATGTCAGGACAAGTTCTTTACTGTTATTACCAGACAAAGAAGGTTATAGAGAGAGAGCAGCTGATGTCTTTGTCACTTCATTTATTTCTAGAATTTAAAGATGAATTATAGTCATGCAGGAAGATCTTTCCTTTGACACAAGACTTCTTTTTTTTTTTAGAAATTTGAATAAGAAAACTATTATTGCACATAAAGGCAGTTATTTCAAGGATAAAAAACTCCTCTTCAACCCAGACTCTTCTGGAAAAAAAGTGAATTCTGTCATTTGAAGGTCTCAGCCCTCATTGTCTACTTGTATCTCTTCTGCTAAATGTCCAGCATCGAGTGACTATAGATTAAATGCCACTATAGAGTGAAAGTTACTACTCTTTTTCAGGTCTCTGGTCATTTTATTTCTGTACACAACAATCTCCCAAGTGATTTCAGTTTTCTCCCACTTTAGTTCAAGATGTGACTTTGGGTCATATTCTTTATTTTCTTGGCAGTCCACATGACCATTGCAGCCCAGGATTGATGCGGTTTACTTTGGTTATTAAAGCTTTAACAAAATTCTATTGGACAAATTTTTTTGCATATTTTCAATCTCTGCCTTATTTAGATTATGTTCTCTTCAATACAGAATTCCTCTTTAATGTTTTTTCTCAATAGTGTTTCTTCTATTAAGTGTTTTTTTTTTGTATTCTGGACTGATCTCTCTTCAGTCTTCCATGACTAAACTACTGGACATATCACATACTACGTTAATAAGCATGGACCACTTTCTATATATTAATATGTGCACTTTTTTTCTGTTTGCAGTATCTCCTGACAAGTATCTTGTTTATAACTCTTACCAAACACTTTGCTTTACTTAACCTCATGTTTGCTCTAATGTAGGAGGACACAGTAGGGTTTAACAATGGTATTTCTAGCTGTTTCACAAGTTAAATCTCCTCAAATGAATCCTTTCAGCTCAATATGCAGTACTCACTGTCCTCCACATCTGATATTTCCCCTGAGACTACAAGTCTCTATCCTTTATTTTTTCCCTTTTCAAATTTTGTCATCTCTATGGCTGTTCACATTCATAATATAAATCTTATCCTGAGCACAGATGCTGTGATCATATACAAGTACTCTGAGTCATAACAGTCCTTTACAAGTGAGATACATAAGTACCTTAATGCTATTTTAAATACTAGCTGCAGGGTAAATGTCTAATAGTGCAATTATGGATTAAGACCAAAGCATATTTGTTTTACTGTGAGCTAATTAGCTTATCTTGAAAGAAAGTTTTATTAGTTACTTAATTTCATTCAGTGATATGGGAAACACTTCCTTTACCTTGAAATACCATATTCTTCAAATTAATGCTGAAATCAATAAAATGATTTATGGTGCTGTAAGTCTTCTGGATTATTTATATCTGAATCTATTGTCTCTACATAAAAAGATATCATAATGCCTTGAATTGAATACCGGTCACTATTCATTGCAAATGTCTTCTTTAAAGTACATATATATATATATATATATATATATATATATATATATATATATATATATATATATATATATATATATATATATATATATATATATATATATACATATATATATATATATATATATATATATATATATATATATATAAATAAATATATATAATGTGAATTTCTCTAACTATGACTTGTAAAGTATTTCTGCAGGCTATCAATAAGGAGTGCATTTGCCTTACTTTTCTCAGAATTAAATAGCTCTTACTGATGGAACATTCAGCTCTACACCCATACACCCTTCTTAAGCTATTAAGATTAGAGTATTGTCTCCCCAAGTACATATGCTGAATGTAAATAATTTCACCTACTCTTTAAAATTGCAGTCTAATGGAACATTCATACTTTTATTACCAAATAATTATCAAAACGAATGGCCAATCCTTTTCAGTCTTAGTCCCAAAACCTGGGCAACATCGTCAGCCACAATCCAAAGTACTAAGACCTTAAACTTTTTATAAATAATATGCATTATTCACAGTCCCTATTTATATCCCTTCATTTGTAATCAAAATGCATGTCCTTTAATTTATGACACCCTTTAATATGTTAAATGAACACACCTGCTTTTTATTAGCTATCGACAATGTTGTCATTTTAAAGCTTCATCCTTTACTATTAGGACTCATCAGTTATTGACCCTCGAGGTCATTATCTGTCATTTAGCTTACATTTTAATTGATATTACATTTATCATCACTGGAAAGTTTGGGACTATGCTTGCTTAATGAATTGTGTATGGCTGTTTTCTCTTTGTATATGACTATCTTGTCTTCTTTGTTGATAGATATGTTGGCTAAGGTGGCAGCTAAAATAGTTTCTCTTGTCACAGTCATCATCAACAGCCTCCTTGTCCCATTTTAAGTGGGTCCAGGGTGTTACACCAAAATTAGCCATTGTGACCAAATCACCTACATCCAAAGCATCCCAGTTTTACTTAATTAACAATCATTAAATAAATAAAAAAATACAAAAAAATGAATACATGCAGTAAGTAATACAACAGCTCTTTAAGCACACACTAATTTAACATAAACTTTAAACATGTGAAAGTATTATTTACAGTAGGCATATGTTGCAGAATGTAATTAGAAAACAACATTGAGATCAAGTAAAAATGTTTAACATCCACAGCTCAAACTGATTCAGTCACAAAATCAAGAAAAAGTGCCACAAAAATATTTTTTGTAAGAAGAAATCTGTTTTAAAATGTGCATCTTTTTTACACGGCTAGTGTCCATTATGACTCTTTATGTTAGTTTCATGCATACGTTTGTTTTAATGACATAGTATGGAATATTCCTTTAGGCTCCCAATTGCAAAAACACTGCATCAGAATAGCACTCATATGAATGAATGTGTGAGTCTTTGGGAGTAGTGATTGGTGTCAAGGCAGAATTATACCACCCCTAATGAAAAGTAGTTTTGTGTAGTCAAAGGCTGCTATAATACTAAACTGAAATTTCTTACACCACTTAATATAGTCATTATCTTTATGACTGGGACTGAAGTAGAAGAGAGAGAGTGTTACTTTTTTAACTTCATAAGCATAACTAGCAATTAATGTGCTTTTTCAATAGGATTGCCACCTCTCCCAGATTGCCCAGGTGTCTCCCTAATTTTTATAGCACCTCCCGTCTCATGGAAGTAATTCAAAAAACTCTGAAATGTCCATGAATAATGATATTACACTCTCCCTTAACTGGAACTCAAGCAACTGGCAATCACTCACACATGATTATACTTACTCTGTCTCCTGATCTCACACACACAAACATACACACACACACACACACACACACACACACACACACACACACACACACACACACACACACGCGCGCACACACGCACACACATGTACACACACAATCACTTCCTTATTCATACCTGCATTCACTCACATATCGCACTCAGTCTCTCAGTCTCACATATACACACAGTCACATCCTTATTCATACATGAATTCATTTACACATTGCACTAAGTCTCCCGATCTCATACACACACACACACGCACACCCACCTTCTCTCTGCTCTCTCTCTCTCTCTGTCTCTCTCACACACACACACACACACACACACACACACACACACACACACACACACACACACACACACACACACACACACACAGAGACACACACACACACACACACACACACACACACACACACACACACTCATACACATGTCTACTGTCTCCATCCAGCCTATACAACAAGTCGGCACACAGAAACTCTAAAAGTGACAGATATTACTATAAGGTTATTTCCTTACTATTTTTATCACACCTGAAAAAAATTAATTGCATAATAAAAACATGGACTTTTTCCTTTAAGATGTGATGTTTCTCATTTTCCTTATGATAAACAATATACTCCTTAAGTTCAATGTACATATATTGGAAAACAAAATAATACAATGGCAGATTTTACACCTGCTCCTTTATACACCTCCACTTGGTTCCTTGTATGTGCTGTTGACTACTCAGTTTCCATAATACCCAGCAATGTCGTAAGATTCCAAGGAAAAACCATAACCTAGTCTTCTTTAGATCAAGCCCTACATCCCTGACACCTTCAGCAAAACAGGGCCATTAAGAACCAATGGACTAGCCTGTAACTGTGATTGACAGTCATAATGACCAAGAAATGGTGGGAGTGGAGAAGCATGGGGGAAACAAGCCTGTATGAGAGCACAATTGCAGAGTTGTACTACATTTGTTAGTTCCATATTCATAAAAGCATTAGGGAGATAGAAAGTATTTGCATTGCATCCTACACAGAGGTATGCTGTAAGACAGTTTTTTGAGTTTGAGTTATCTGATATTGTGAAACTGTAGAGAATGTGTGCATCTTGTTAATGGATAGTTGACATTTATTTATTTCTGTGAAGCCCGTGCACTAACCCAGTAATCAAGGAGCCTCAATCCTTACCACTAGCACCGGTGAGGGGCATGCACATTGGGAAGGATAACAAATATACACACAGTAAAGTACAATTTCCCTTCAGTACACACAGAGATTACAGTCAGTATGGGACTGGTCTCTCCCTTTCTCTCCAGATCCCCAATAAGACTCCCCACTGGCACAGCTATAGAGTTGAGTACTTAGCCAGGGTTCCAAGCCAAGTCCTACTAGCACTCTCTCTATCAAACCAGTGTGTCATGTCCCTGCCAGTGTAGCTCTCATACACACACACACACACACACACACACACACACACACACACACACACACACACACACACACACACTTTGAGATATGATTTATATACAACCACACAGACACTCCTGGGGAAGGCTGGCACATGTTCACTAGCTGTGCCCCTTCTGTCGAGGCTATAAGGTAGTAATCCACTGCCATCAGAACCCCTATTTATTAGCTACCAATAAGGCCCTTCCCAAAGAGTGTCCAATTTTACTGTGCAATATTATTATCCAATTAGTAAGTGTAACCAGAACTTTTAAGGCTTATTGGAGTGGCTTTGTACAATATCACTATATACATGCAATGTACTCTAGAGCTTAAATTATCTCTAAACAAAACAGTCACAGTTGAAAGGTTTAAACATATTTAACAATAAATAATAAAAACACAAGACAAATCTCCTCAATTCAACACAGTGCTAGTCAAGAGTTCAGAGATCACAGGAAAATGCTTAAAATAATACTGTAGAATAGTCTGACAAAAATATAGAAAACAAAGAGACAAAACTTGCTACTTCTATCTATTTCTAAGAGAGACATTAAAGTCTAAGATCCTACTTACATACAGAGCAAAGGCAGACTATGGATGAGTGGATGTTCTTCAGACAAAACCTAAAATGCTTTAATTCTCTCTCTCTGGGAAAGTCTTAAATTGATAATACATCACTGCTAACTTGTTTTAGATTACATCATTCTTGACACTTCTGATTTAATTTCCAAGGCTACCAGAAACTCAGAGTTTTAACAGTTCTTTGATCTTGCACCTGGCCAGGAAACCACTGCAATAAAAGAGATTATAAATGTAAAATCTAGCAATTAACTCTGGTCTCAAAACAATAGAAAGAATTCCTTATTCTAGACATTCTGTCTCTGAGCTTTGAGATCAAACACTCATAAAATGCTTTACCTTATCAGCTTTCTCCCAGCAGAGTGCACTGTGGTTATATTTTTGAAGTTCAACATTTAACACAGTTTTCTTTACATTTGTGAAACAGCTGTGATTTTTTTTAATATTTACAATGACAGAATTATCCACAAAATTCAATCTAGCTGGGCTAGCAGCCTTCACAATTTCCCCACATCCCCTACCCTCCCAGAGAACTCAAGCTAGTTTTTCAAGTGACCCTTGAGAAACCTTACTTGAAAGGGTTAGGTCTAACTGGGTACACCTTACCCTATTCCATTTCTTGAGACCCCATTTGCGTTGTCATTGCTAATCCCACTGTGGTGCTGCAATGGCATATCATATGCTTGCAACCCTAGGCTCCATCTAAACAACTTGGCATTTTGCTGGCTGGCTCAGTGTAACCATGTTAGAGGACTGTGATCTGCAACCACAGTGAATTTCCTTCCATACAGATAAGGCTGAAGTTTCTGCAGTGTCTACACTATGGCTTGACATACCTTTTCTACAGTTGCATAGCATTCCTCCCTGGGTTGGAGCCTACTACTGACATAAACCACTGGGTGATCTTCTCCCTCTGAAGAAACCTGGCTAAGTGCATACATTTATATGCCACATGGCCCCACTGGTTTCATTCAAAACATTTAACCCTAGCTCCTGGATGTGTACCTGGAATAGTGGCTTCCCCTGCTACTGGCAGATTCTGTTGGGGAAGTATGGGCTGCCCACCATGGGTTCCTTTAGACCTGTGAGCAGTACTGGGGTCCATTTACTGTGCAGGGATGCCCTGCTTGCTCTTTATAGGTCTCCCTTCTTCCCCAACTCATCTGAGGTAGCACATTGTCTATCAGCGAACTAGATCCTCATGTCCTCAGGCAAACTGCTAAGGGCTTGTTCCCTCACCAAAAGGTCAGCCAGCACTTCAAAAGTGGTGACCTGACATCCACTCACCCATCTATGAAAATAAGGTGCCCAGTTCAGCAACATATTCACACACACTTTCGTCTGCCTTGCGTCTATGCTCACAAAACTTTTTCCTATAAGCTTCAATTGTTAGCTTAAAAAATCCTAGCAAACAATTCTTAACATCAGTATAATTAAAACATTTGTAATCAGATAATTTAGACTGCACATTTACAGCCTTACCATGGAGTAAGTTGGTCAGGAACCATACCCAGGGCCTTTGGTCAACATCATACTGTTTACATACCCTCTCAAACATATGAATGAAACTATCAAAATTGTCCCCCTCTGTAAACTGTGGAAGAAATTTACTGACCTTTTGTGCTTCTGGGGTTTGGTTACTCCCTTCCCCATTACCTCCATGATTCCAGTGAACAGTCAGCATCTCCTTTTCATGCTGCCTGTGACTTTCCTTCTCCTCATCTTCCAGGCGCAGCAGTTTCTCATTCTCCTCAGCATGTAGATGTCTCAGTCACTCTGCTGTTTATGTTTCCAAATACCTGGCCTCCATCTTAAGTCTCTTCAGCTTCAGATGGATTTTTAAGTCCTCTGCAGAAAGGTTAATCTGTCCATTCTCTGAGTGTTGTACACCACCACAGCCAGTCTGATCATCCTCCTGATTGCTGTTTTCTGATGCATCTGTGACCAAAGCTGCAATCATGTCTGCCTTAGTCAGGTTTCCATGCACCAGTCCCTTAGCCTGGCACATCTCAGTCAACAGTCTCCTTATCAGCTTGTCATACTACTCTGCTGACATGCTTGCCTGCTCTCCCTGACTAACTAAGCTAATAAAGAAATAAAACAATTATGATCTGAACTCTGAATGTTCACTGCATGGTTTATTTAGAGTAAAAGAACACCTTTAGTGATCACTGCACACATGCTACAGAAATTCATCATCCACACCAGTACAAGTCAATTAGTTTGCCAAACAATTAATATGGTGGCGTGGATATCGCACCACTGCCAACCAATTAATATGTGATGTCTGTGCATTGACCCAGTAATCAAGGAGCCTCAATCCTCACCACTAGCATGAGTGAGGGGCATGCACATTGGGAAGGATAGCAAATACACACACAGTAAAGAACAAAGAACAATTTCCCTTAAGAACACACAGACAGGACAGTCAATCTAGGGCTGGTTACTCCCTTTCCCTCCAGATCGCCAATAGGATTCCCCATTGGCACAGCTATAGAGTGGACTCCTTAACTAGGGTTCCAAGCCAAGTCCTCCCAGCACTCCCTCAGTCCAACCAGTGCTTCATGTCCCTGCCCAAGTAGCTGACACACACACACACACACACACACACACACACACACACACACACACACACACACACACACACACACTTTGAGATATGATTTATATACAACCACACAGACACTCCTGGGGAAGGCTAGAACAGGTTCACTAGCTGTAACCCTTCTGTCCAAGCTATAACGTAGTAATTCACTGCCTCCAGAACCCCTATTTATCAGCTACCAATAAGGCCCTTTCCAAAGGGTGTCAAAATTTACTGTGTAATATTTTTATCCAATTAGTAAGTGTGACCAGAACTTTTAAGGCTTATTGGAGTGGCTTTGTACAGTATCACTATATACATGCAATGCACTCTAGAGCTTAAATTATCTCTACACAAAATAGACACAGTTGAATGTTTTAAAAATATTTAATAATAAATAATAAAAACACAAGACAAATCTCTTCAATTCAACACAGTGTTAGTCAAGAGTTCAGAGATCACAGGAAAATGCTTAAAATAATACTGTAGAATAGTCTGACATAAATATAGAAAACAGCTAGACTGAACTTAATATTTTCTATCAATTTCTAAGAGAGACACTAAAGTCTAAGATCCCACAGAGCAAAGGCAGAGTACTGGTGAGTGGATGTTCTTCAGACAAAATTCAAAATCCTCTAATTCTCTCTCTCTGAGAAAGTCTTAAATTGATAATACATCATTGCTGACTCATTCTAGATTACATCATTCTTGACACTTCTGATTTAATTTTTCAGGCTAACAGAAACTCAGAATTTTAACAGTTCTTTGATCTTGCACCTGATCAGGAAACCACAGCAATTAAAGACACTATATATGTAAAATCTAGCAATTCACTCTGGTCTCAAAACAATAGAAGGAATTCCTTAGTCCATACATTCTGTCTCTGAGCTTTGAGATCAAGCAGTCATAAAATGCTTTACTTTATCACCTTTCTTCCAGCAGAGTGCATGGTGGTTACATTTTTGAAGCTCAGCATTTAACACAGTTTTCTTTACATTTGTGAAACAACCTGTGCATTTTATTAATATTTACAATGACATAGAATTACCTACAGAATTCTATCTAGCTGGGCTGACAGCCATCACAATTTTGTGTAACTGGTCAAATTAGGAAAATCTGTCACATTTTGGGTCTGTTCCTTTTAAAAATTGTGGGTTTCAGGTATCATTGTTTTTTTTTTTGCCAATTTTTCATATTTGCTCTCCTATGATTAGCACCTGTGGGACAATCCCAATTAGGGATGCCACTTACCACCTCTCCATCTTTTTCCAGACTATCTGGAAATCAAATCAATTCTCCAGTAGTTCGGAAATTAAACACTGTACAAACTCTGGTATTCTGTTTCAAAATGGAAACAGACTACTGGAGTTTGTTACATCGGCTGAGTTATTATGCTTTTTTACAGAAAAGCATAGTAAATCAGCTGAAAGCAAGCCTCAGGAATGGAAAAAATGGGCGTCCCCATCAACTGATGTCATAGTGACATCACAAAATAGGTGGGCCATGGGTGGGAAAGGGGTTGGAATGGGCAGAGTTACATGTGATGCAGGGGGTGTGGCCTTACTCCAGTTTTAGCCACAATGAAAGGTGGCAACTTTACTTTTCAAAGAGAATGGGGCAAAACTTCAAATATCTAGAGTTTAGTCACAAAGGCTGAAGTTAGACATTGAGTGAATTAATAATAGTCTCAGGCATGCAATATGTAGCTTTCAACAGTCAAATGACAACAGGCATGGAGTACTATCTGCTAAGGTGTAGGTTAATAACAAAACTATAATTATACATATATATATATATATATATATATATATATATATATATATATATATATTTTTTTTTTTTTAATTGTTGTACACTTTATTTGCTATAGCATAGATTACATTCAGATGTGCTGAATATAGTTCTGGTTGTATAACTCAAGTACTAAACCAGGACATCTTTTATTGGAGAGGGTTCCTCTGCACCCTAGTGGCAGGAGTGTGCAGCTAGAACTCTTCTGATTGAAGGCTGTTGGAACAGGGCTCAGTTTTGAGCTTTTTATTCATTATTTTTTTATGAGTTTGCTCTCATTTGCTGCATAAGCAAATCCAACTCATCTGCTGACCTCTGTAAAATTTAAGTAGAATTTTTTCTAAAATTGTTGCATTTTTGTTTGCTGTAGCATAGACTAGTTTCATTCCTTCTGAATCTAGTAATGTTTGTATAACTTGAGCACTAACCAGGCCATCTTTTGTTGGAGAGGATTCCCCTGCAACCTAGTGGTAGGAGTGTACAGTTATAACTCATCTGAATGAAGGTTGCTGGAACAAGGCTCAGTTTTGAGCTTTTTGATTGGTTAATTTGTTTAGATAAGTTTTTTGCTCATTTGCTACATAGTACAGCATTTATGCATCATGTACTGCCATTCAGTGGTGGGCACCACTGGTGATTATTGATGCAAACACATTTGCCTGCAAGTTTTCCCTTAGTACTCTGCTGGTGCTCCATCGGTGAGTTCTCAAGATTGTCCCTCACTGATGGGTAACACATTCAATGAAGCTCCTCAGGTACCAACACAGATCTTACCCACTAGCCTTTAGTATAATTTTCTACTTCTCCAGTCCACTACTTTACCTGTTCCTTCCTCTCCTCTTCCTGTTTTCTGACCACATCATCTTACCTAGCATTATGGATGGACAATTTCACAAATTTTTGCCAGCCGGCCTTGTCAATGTGGGCATCCTGAGGCAATGTAACAATTGCCTCATGTACACTGACAATCCAATTCATCTAGTCCACACAAATTCATTATGTGAGAGGTGTATCTATATCAAGAAATTAGAATCCAAGCTCTCTCGATCACCAGTCAGCCCATCTAATACTAAGCAGGTTGTCAGCATGCACACCTCACCTCCTGCACTTACCAGACAAACAATGCATAAACCTACATATGCAGAGGTCCTTACAAGAAGCTTAGTAGGTTACCTAAACATCACAGACCTCCAAAACACAAACTCAAGCATGCTTCACATAATACATCCTTTGCAGAACATTGTACACTTAATATATCACACACCAGTGTCTCATCAGTCAAGCTCCTAAGGCGTAACACAAAAACACACATCTTAGTCATAGGCAACTCAATTGTGAGACACACAGATGTCCCTCTCAAGAGGCTAAATAAGGAAAAGGTCATGGTCAGCTTTCATTCAGGTGCCAGGATCTGTCACATCACACACACACTGAAGTCTCTCAACAACAGGCGCTGTTATGACTCCATGATAGTCCATGTTGGTGTGAATGACTTGAGACTTACCTCACTGTACTAAATGAAGAGGGACATGACTGAGCTCTCAGATTATGTGTCTCAGGCAGGTATGTCCCTAGCCTTAAGCAGAATTTTACCTTCTCCTAGGATGATACCTCAATGCAAACAAAAATGATTGACTTCAACAATTGGCATAGTTTCTGGTGTCATTCAAATGGGATCCAGTATCTGTGAGCCTAGCATGACATGTTTGAAGCACCTCAAATCTTTGCCAGAGATGGTCTTCATCTGTCACCCCTGGGATTTCATGATTTTGTTTACTGGCTATGGCTCTTGCCATCCACATAGTGCCTTCTTTAGACATTGTCACAAAAACAAAATTCCCAACATAAAAATACCCTCTAAAAACAACCTTAAGGTTATGCTGCTAAATGCTAGGAGCATAAACCAGAAACTGCACTCACTGGAAGTAGTCTTCACCCTGAAAGATGCTGACATTTGTTCAGTCACTGAGACCTGGTTTAAGGCTGCGGAGAACACCCTAGCTATACCAGGTTACATTTCCTTCCACGCATTCAGACCACAGACTAAAGGCATGAGAACTAAAGGAGGTGGTGTACACTGGTTAAACTGCACGATTCCCTTGAATTACTTCAGGTGAAATTGACTGTAGGTAAGACCCCTCTTCAGGTCATTGCAGCTATATGACCCCCTCCATGAGTCAAGACATCCACTCAGCCTACTTGGATCTACTTGAGTCAATCAAGATAAAACCCTGATTTTGGGTAACATTAATTACCTGTCCATAGATTGCGTAAATTGTACGTGTCCTAACTCACTTGCCTAAAGGTTCATGGACTTTGTTAACTCCAGTGCCCTGGAGTAGCTGGTTGACACACCCACAAGTGGCTTAAACATCTTGAATCTGGTGCTCACAAACATGGTGGATTGCTGCACCACCCACAGTGTGTGGCTATCCCTGGTGAGATCTGACCACAAATCAGTCTTACTAGAAGTGACTATAACACAAGACACCCCCTCCTTAGCAACAACTAGACTAAAAAACTTTACAAGGCCAATTACAACCTCTTACATGATGGCATAAATAGCTTCATAGTCCCTCCTACCACTAATGGAACAGACACCTATGTTGAGTTATACACCAACGCTTTATACAAGCAATGGCACAATTGCATTTACTCTGCTGTACCTGATAGAACCAAAGCAAGACATTCAAGGAAAAATAAACTTACCTGGTGGACAACTGCCATTAATAGGCTATACAATAGGATAAAGAAATTGCTCTCTAAGAGTAGGAAGGAACAGTCTCAAAACTAGAAACACTTCCCCCACAACTTAAACAAGCAAATAAGACTATGAGTGAAGTCCTCCAAAGCTAACTACAAATCCAAATTAGCTTCCCTAACTAAGGATAACCACAGAGCATTCTTTAGTTACATCTGTAACCTCAAAAGTAAGGCCCAGATTTGCACTGAATTCATAGTTAATGGTATTACATATACAGAACTTGTGGACATAGCAAACCTGCTGGCCAACAGATTCAGTGAAAACTTCTCTCCGCTGTCCCCACCACATATACCACAAACCATCCCTAACACCTGTCACCCACCTAGTATCTCCATGGAGCGGCTCTTAAATGCCCTCTCCAAGGCCAAAAACACAGCCTCTATGGGACCAGACAACATCCCGGGATCTGTTCTACATGGGTTAAAACAGTAATTGACATTACCATTGAGCATGCTTTTCAATCACAGCCTATGTACAGGTTTTGTCAAAGAGGAATGGAAAGCAGTTACTGTCATCTCTTTGCACAAAGGGGGTGCATCCACAAACCCCAGGAAGTATAGACCCATTAACCTGACCAGCCTTATCTGCAAGGCCATGGAACAAATCATTATGGACCTTATTAACAAAGATATAGGAAATCTGCAAATGCTCAACCCCACACAGTTTGGCTTTGTCAAGGGGAGATCATGCTTGTTAAATTTGGTGGACTTCTTCAAGACAGTCACCAAAGCCCTAGATGAGGGCAAATCTGTGCATATGGCCTACATGGACACAGCCAAGGCCTTTGACACAATCCCTCACTCAGGCATCATTGATAAACTCACCCAGCTGGGCATCAACCCATATATTGTCAGGTGGGTTGCAATCTGGCTGACTGATAGAACTCATATGGTCAAAATAGGGGACTACACCTCCTCCAACAGACCAGTGGTGTTCCACAGCGATCAGTGTTGGGTCCCCTACTGTTTGGAATCTACTTCTCTGAAGTACAGGCTATAACTAAAGGACTGTGGCTGACACAGTTTGCTGATGACTGCAAATTGGGAGCTATCATTGAAACCCCTAGCGATGTCAACATCCTGCAAGAAGTCTTATGCAGACTTATGACTGGTGACAAAGTCATGGTCTTAAACTTAATGTGAAAAAGTGCATTATCATCCCCTTCAGCAAGGGTGATGTTCGAGCAAACTACCACATCAATAGCAATATCCTAAGCACACAGTCAGTGGTGAGAGATCTGGGCACACAGCTTGAAAGCAACCTTTACTTTGATCACCATGTCTCCACAGTGGTAAGAAGTGCATTTTACATTGATCATCTCATAAGTAAGGGAATTGCCTCCAGAAAAAATATGTTATAACCCCCTTGTACTCTACCCTTATCAGGCCAATAGAGTGCAATGTTTCCTTTGGTATGCAGCACTTGGAGAGACCACAAAGGCTCCTTATGAAGAAAATTCAGGGTCTTCAAGATCTGTCTTATATGGACAGACTGAAATCATTGTCACTTTACTCTGTTTCATGCAGACTGCTCAAAGGCGACCTGTGCCTTACATATAGAGCAATCTCTAACCCAGCTTTAATGGAAATGCTGCACATTTGTAAGTCAAATGGCACATGGATCACTCGCTCAAAGGACCTTAACTTGGTATATGACATCAACAGAACTTGCTGGACAGACAGATTTATTTCACAGAGGTTGCCCTACCTTTGGAAAAAGCTTCCTATTCATGTTAAACAAAGCCCCTCATTGGCCCTATTTAAGTGTAATTTGGACTATTGCATGGGTAATTGAAAATTCATCCCAGGAGTTCCACCTGTGTCCCTCTTTGACAGGGGCAATAGGTGCTGATTTTAGTGTCTATTTCAACCAGACACCTTTGAGAACACGGGTTGAAGTTGACTAGGCTTGTAATGGCCCTGTGGCCATTAGCCTAGTAACCACCTTTGTTCCTATGATCCTATATATAATTTATATATATATATATATATATATATATATATATATATATATATATAGGGTCTATATCAGAACATCGAAGTTTTAAAACTTCAAATGCTCTAATATTGACCTGTTCTGAGTGAACGTTAAAAATAGCGAAGCTGCAGAACACCAAATTCTTTCCTAGGGAAAGAATTCAGTTGGCCGGTTCTGTGGCTTTGCTATTTTCAGCACTGTGGTGGAAATTTACAGGTCGGGTTCAGGTAAGTGTGAGATTGTTTGATTGTTAGGATTAGGGCGTGGGTTAGGTGAATTAGGGTTAGGGCGTGGATTAGGGGAATTAGGGTTAGAGGCAGTTTAAGTGAGTTAGGGTTAGGGCGCAGGTTAGGTGAGTGTGCGATAGTGACGGACCTTAGAATTAGGGTTTGGGTTAAGGTAAGGGGATAGATTGCAGTGTATGTACAGTTTAGTGTAGGGTTAGTTGTAGGATTATAAGTGTATATATATGTATTGTATATATGTATGTATGTATATGTTCAGTAAATCAGGAAAGATTTGTATACTTAGTCCTATATCAATTCAGTTAGGAGTTACATTTCTCTACTCTTTTTCTTCTGTCTTTCAAGAAGTGAGCTGCATACTTCTGTTATGTAGCAATTATTTTGTTTGTATTTGGCTTATCAAAATAAGTGCTTTTCATGCTTTGGATTAAGGTGTTCCACGTGTTAAGCAAAAAATGTTCATCTCTAGAAATGCTGTCTACATTCAGATTAATTTAAGTTTGGATTAGCATTCCATGTTAATAATTTAGTCAAATTTCACTTTTTGTGAGGGAATACAGACAATGATAAATATGGCTTAGCCATAAAAACTGAATTCAATTTTTGACTAAATCATACATGTCAACACAATGAGATACAGCTCAGATCTTTATGATCTTTTTCACCATTTTCTAAAAAGCTTCAAAGATGTTGGTAGATTTAATGGAAACATTTCAGGTCAAAACAACTGAAAAAAAGCACAACTAAAGAATTAGAGGTTCAGTAGAGAACGAAACAATAATATTTGCAAGAGTGAAATTTGAAGCTTTTTCTTAAGAAATAAAAGTTATTTTATCATGTAATCATGAAAATATAAAAAATGAGAAGTTATTTATCATTTTTGTCAATAATGTTATCAGTGATAAAAATGGCGGAGTTGGTCTGCCATTGCAAATTAATGAGATAACTTTATAAGTTTCCATTGTGAAATATATATAATGGAAAAATAGCGTCAGCAGCCAAGAACCAAAAGCAATATGAAAATGCAAAGTTCAGTCCTGTCACTGTTTTCCTTTATTATGACACCATGTACACTGATAAAAGATGCACATTATCGGGATCAATACTGAAGATGCATAAATATGCACACCAAGAAGCTTTACTTCAACCTGACTTAGTAAGCAGAGTCACTTCCCACACCAGTCACAGTAGCAGTGAACGTAAATACTCTTAGCAGTGCTTTTAAATACTCTCTTAAATACAGAAACATCAAATAGCCAATAATCAATAACTTTACATATACCTGGATGTATGACAAACTCTTCTTTCTGTACAAAACTAAAACAACTCTGCCTTTAACCTTGTATGTGGTCCTGTATCCCAGTATTAATACCCTATAGTAATTATTTTGTTTTAACTGGATGAAATTATGTTCCATCTTAATTAGAGAGACAGAGAGAGAGAGTGTGTGTGTGTGTGTGTGTGTGTGTGTGTGTGTGTGTGTGTGTGTGTGTGTGTGTGTGTGTGTGTGTGTGTGTGTGTATGTGTGTGTGTGTGTGCATGTTTGTGTGAGAGAGTGTGTGTGTGTGTGTGTGTGTGTGTGTGTGTGAATATACATAAATTTGTGTGTATCTGTCTGTCTGTCAATCTATCTGTATAAACCAGTTTTATTACTTTTTTTGAGTTGACGTGTATTTAACCATGGGGTAACACAGTAGGGGTGGCTCAGTGGTGGAGCGGATAGCATTATTTGTCTCACAGCAAGAGGTTCCTCAGTTTGATTCTTGGCTGAGGTGCCTTCAGTCTGGAGTCTGTGTGCCCTCCCTTTGTTCGCGTGGGTTTTCTCTGGGTGCTCCAGTTTCCTCTCACACTCCAAATACATGCAATAAGATGACTGGACACTCTAAATTGGCCATAGGTGTGAGTGCATGGAGTGGAAGAACAACAATGGCAGGACTAGCCACTCAGCTGTGTAAATATTTGCTGTAGAAGACTGTGAATGTTGACGTGACACCCCAACCCCATGTGCAAAAATAGGAAATGGAGTTCTGGGTAAATGGAGGTATTTAATCATGCTTAGCATTTAGACAGATATCGATGACTAGGGTTAATATGGTTCAGTGACTTTTTTATTGCATGGCACTGCAATAATTAAACATTTAAAGTGGTTACTTTAGAGCATGTTATATCTAAAAATAAATAGTTAAGGAATTAACTGATTAGCCTGAATCCACTGAACACAAAATGCTGTATTTTGTGTGAAATATCACAGTTAAATAAATTGCAAAGGCAGACCGTCTCCAGAAAATATGATTCTGCATGCTTGCTATACTGCATTGAAAAGACAGTTCAGAAAGGTGCAGACTAGAATTCTGCAGAATTTGAGATATGCCTATGTTCATCCTTCTCTGAAAAAAATCAGACCTAAGAAATGCAATGTTGACTACATGATACATTGATTATCTTCTGACTACTTCTTGGTTAAAACATTGTAAGATGAGAAAAATAAGGTTTGCGGAATCACAGCAGTGAAAAAGATGGCCTCATTTAGAAAGCCCTGGAGTGTCACATGGTATTGTGTCACAGAATTGTGACACATTGGTCTCATTGAACAGCAAATGGCACTGTTCCCACTTCAGCCAGAGTGAAAGAAAGAATGCTATAATATTTTGGCTGGAGTACCAGAGATTTTGTGATGTTATATATAATAGACTACTGTATAATATAAAAACTGTTTTTTTCCTGAATGCAACAATTTCTAATGAAGTGTATTTTTATTCTAGGTGTTAAAATTTCAGTTTTGTTCGGCAATTGCTAGGTTACTCCAATAAAACATTCTGCATCATTTCTTTCTGCATATGTTGTCACATACATATTGATTACAAAATAATGCAGCTATGTTTTGATGGATTGCAAGTTCTTGGAGAAATGGAAAACCTTAGTATCCAGTGGCTTTATGTTCTTACAGATTTCCCAGGAAACATAATTTTATATTTTCTAGGATCACTTTTTTATTTATGAATATCTGATTCTCTAATGCATTTCAAAGGTAAGGTTAATCTATAGTTTGCTATGAATTCATTACAGCACAGTACTTTCTAAAATGTAAATAACCATTTTTAGTAATCCTGTAACTCTATGAGTAGATAACTTTCAATTGTTTGTTTATAACTATTTATGCACAGGGTACATGAAAATCTGCACTGATTGTGAGATTTCTTTCATGAAGACAAGTTGGAGTTACATATGAACATTTACATGTCACTGAAAAAAGATGGCAATAAAAATGCTCTATGAAAATTATGACAAATATGTAGTAAGAATGTTTGCAGCAATGCATTTTGAGAAGGAGTATAGTAAAAAAATGATGCAGAAGACATTTTAGACATGAAGGAGGACAAGTGGCAGTTAAAAGTTAGATACTTGTACTACACCGGGTCGAATTATTCTGAAAAATGTAAATGCTTTCTGAAATGGAAAGTTAAAACTTTGATGTGGTTAGGTGTTGTGACTGTTTTAATTGAAACTTAAATGTCCAATATGTAGTCGTAATTCAATCTCATGAAGTTTCTGTTGGGAGATGAAAGCATGTACTGAGTAATTTGAACTATAGAAATATGTTTAGATAAATGAAAAACTTTGTTGAGTACATTGCTCTTGGATGTGTAACAAATGCTGAGATTGAGAAAGTGTAAGCAGGAATCGAGAGTGCACAGATTAAGGCAGAAATAAACAGCATTGTATGGGGGTGCGACAATGTGAGGTATTGCCAGCTATGCCAGGAGAAGTAGGGCAGTGGATGTATAACATATGCCAACACAGCTAGCTGGAATTTTATGAAGAATTATATGTCATTTGTATATCAAACTGATTTGTACAGATGCTTATGTTGAAAAAATGTGTTTCTAAAGTTGCTTGTGTTAAAAATGTGCCAACAGTGGGTCCTAACTGTATAGTAACTGATTAAATGTATATGTTTTAACAGAGAATACTGGAAGAGAAGAGGTTAATCTTGGACAAACTAACTTTGAAAATTTGTAAGAAATTAAATTACTTAATTTAGGCCATAAAGATTCTATCCTACAGTTCTGACTGTAGCCAGAGACAAAATGCCTGTGCCAGAGAATGGTTTATTAGCTCCTGTAGGAAGAGTGTAAGTGTTTTATGGTTTTATAGTTTACAGATGCTATAATACATCTCAGCAAAGCTCTGTCTGTGTGTATGGTAACATGTATATGTTAAATCCTGTCAGCATCTTGCCAAGGGGGGTAGTATGGGAACCATAAGTCATATGATCAGATGCATGTGATGTAATTCTGTAATATAGGACAAAAAAGTATGTTATAATACTAAATGAGACAAATCTCATTGCAGTCTGTTTTAGCAACCTGACAAAGAAGGATCTCTCACCTACTCTATCTTGCCTTGGTCTAGTAAGTGACCAGGGAATAGTAATTCTTTAGATCAGAAAGGAAAACATAATGAGATTAGTTAAGTGCCATTTTTTTATCTGGGGAATCCATTCATCTACGTTATTTTAATATTTCTTGTGATTGAAACTCTGGTGTTTATTGTAAATAGATATGTAGTATTTTCATGCTCTTTTATTAATTATTATTAAATATAGTTAAACTTTTCATTGTGGCTGGTCCTTTAGAGAATATTTTACCTTTGAGAATACTCTTATCTATTTGGTGACTCTATGACCACTTCTGAAAGCCTTACTGCATTGGTCAAGCACTATTATTTGTATTAATATAGATTTCACTAAGTATAATTGGTACCTTTGTAGCAGCCTTAGAGTAGCTGGTTTTGGAGTGTCTGGTGACAGTGTAACTACCTTATAGTCTGGGCATAAGGGGACATAGACAGTAAATCTGAGCCAGCCTTTTACATTTGTGTGTGTGTGTGTGTGTGTGTGTGTGTGTGTGTGTGTGTGTGTGTGTGTGTGTGTGTGAGCAAATCAAATCTCCAAGAGTGCATGTGCCAGCTGCTTGGAGTAGAGACATGAAGCACTGGTTTCACAGAGAACATGCTGGAGGACTTGGCTTGGACACTTGGTTGAGGAATCAACTCTACAGCTGTGCCAATTTGGACTCTTACTGGGGATCTGAAGGGAGACAGAGAGAGAAACCCAGACCACAGACTGAGCGTGTTCCCTGTGTGCTCTTAAGGGAAATTGTGCTTGAAGCAGAGAGATATGTCTGGAAATACTGTGTGGATATATTTTTGGGTTAAGTGAGTGTTCTTCTGCAGTGTTAATGTTGAGGATTCAAGCTCCTTGATTACTGGTCCAGAGTGGGGATGTCACAGGTGGCATTTTATATGAAAGGCATGTTTATTTATTTATTTACTTACTTACTGACATTTGTTGACCAGGAAAGTCTACTGGGCCAATGACCCATTTTCAGTGGAGGCCTAAGGAGAAAAGCTCCAAAAGGTTACAGACATTTCTATATAACATCATCTTTAAATGGTATAGGCAAGAAACAGATGTCAAATATTACAACTGAAGCAGTGATACAGTCCATTCAATCCAATGTGCTAGTCTTTAAGTAATTCGGTTTACATAGTCACAAAAGAAAAAGAAAAATTATGTAAGTTAATTCTACAGCTCAAAAGGCTAATAATAGGAAAACATATTGAGAAGAAGAAAAGATAGAGAATAGTTGCCTGATATATTGAAGTTTATAAAGTACTCATCAGACATTGTAGACTAAAGAACATATTTAAGGTGGTTTAATCATGTGATTACAGGAAGATATATGGTTTTAAGACAGTGGTCTTTCAATGCTTATTTGAATGTTTTTATAGAGTCTAGTAGGGTAATAGAGGGAAGGAGCGCATTCCATAGTTTGGCAATGGCATGGGAATAAAGGCATTCTCCAGCTCTTTTGTTAGGTTTAGTTATGGCTATGAGTTGTTTATTAGAAGACCTTAGCTTTCGAGTTGGGGTATGTGTTTGTATCATAGTTTGAAGAGAAGGGCAGTAATTTGGGTTGTATATCAATTTGTAGGTAAGAGTTAGCTAGGTGTAATATAGGTATTAGGGGACTTCAAACCAGTTTAAAGTTTTAATGGCCAGGCAGTGGTGTGTGTGAGTTGGCATATTGGAGACAAAATTTTCTCTTTTGTAGTAGCATGATTTCAATTTATAAATGAGAGTTGTGTGTAGGTTAGTGAAAATGAGGTTACCATAGAAGAGGAAAGGGAGAAGTAGACTGTTAGCCAATTTTAACATGGCAGACATGTCCAAATAGAGTTTATGCCTGTAGAGCTTACCTAGATTAAAATGGGTCTTTTTGATTGCATTGAATATATGATTTTCAAAGGAGAGTTTATCACCAATGATAATGCCAAGTAGTTTTGATATGTTTACAGTTTCAATTTCAGTATTGTTTTGTGTGAATACTTTAAAGTCTAGAGTTAGAAGTTTGTATGAGAATAGTAAGAGTTTTGATTTTTTGGGATTAAGTAGCAGATGAGCCTCATTTAGCCAGGATTTGATTGATGCTAATTAAAATGGATGATATTCCTAGATATTCTTAGACAAAGAAATTTGCCTATTTTCTGTATTAACTTTAGGAGATCTGAGAAGTTGTTAGAGGAGGTGATTATTGTCAAATTATCTGTGTATTTGATGAGTGCTCTTTGCTGGGATGCTTTATGGAGATTGTTAATGAATATGTTCCAAAGCAGGAGCCCAAGAATAGATCCTTGGGGGCGACCTACATTATTGATTAGGTATTCAGATGTTTGTTTTGCCACCTGACAGATTGTTTTCTATTGTGAAGATAGTTGTAGAACAAGGTTAGAGCATGTGGGGAGCAGTTTATGGTCTCAAGGTGTAATAGTAGTTTAGGGTGGGAGGATGTATAAAAAGCCTTTGATAGGCAGTTATGCTGTGTGCTGGCTGAAAGCCATGTTGGGTGAGTGCAAGTAATTTATTGTCAGTGAGATGTTTTAGCAATTGAGAATGAATACACTTTTCTAGGATTATAGATAGAGATGAATGTATAGAGAGGGGCCGGTAGTTAGAGATGTCATTGGTGTTACCACCTTTATGTGGGAGAGTTATAATGGAGTTTTTCCAGAGTTGCGGAATGTATAATTCAGAAATATTGTAGATCAGTTAAAGAGAATGCTGACTGGGAAGCTATATAATCAGCTGTAAGCTTTAGGTATTCAGCTGGGAGGCCTTCGGAAGAGGCTGAGCATGGTTTAGTTTTGATAGCAGTTTGCACACTAGAGAGGTGGGTACTGGTTATATGACAAAATTAGGAGTGGATGGGATATTGTTTGAGTTGTAATTTGCAGAGGTGAAGTTATTAGGTTGTAGAGCAAAGTCATTAGCATGTTTTTGGATAGTATCAATAAAATAAGAGTTGAAAGCATGAGCAATTTCTTGTGGGTCTTTTCTCAGAAGATGGTGTAGGATTATCCTGCGTTCTGGAATTAAGAATTGAGGGAATTGAGGTTGAGAACATTTTGGGGTTGTTTTGAGAATTTTTTTATCATTGATGATATGCTTTTTGGCATTATTGTAAAGTGGCTTATACTTGAGTTCATTTTGTGGACTTCTATTTCTATGCCATTCTTTTATGGCTTTATCCCTAGAAGTAAGTAGCTGTTTGGTATGTTTTGCTAGCCAAGGCACATGGTTAAGCTTTGTTCTTTTGGTATGTATGGGGGTGAGACTGTTAAGAGTATCAAGAAAGACTTTGTTGAAGTAGTTAACTGCATCGTCTAGTGGGAGTATCTTGGTTGGTTACCAGTTGTGGGTATTTAGAGTATCTAGAAATATCTGTTGATTAAAATGGGTGATATTCCTAGATATTCTTAGAGAAAGAAATTTGCCTATTTGTGTTTGGGTTCTATGGGTTTAGGCCGGTAGATGGTCACTAAAGATATTCAGAAGGGTTCCAGCACTGGCATATTTGTGAGGGTGTGAGATAAATATCCAGTCTAGGGTTGACACAGTCTGTTTATTTATCATACATGTGGGGTCCGTGATGACTTGAGTAAACCTATGCAAGTTTATGCTATTAGATGGAGAGTTGGAGATGAGAGTTTGCCAGTTTATATTGATGGTTTCATTTGATATGTTTAGGGCTGTCCAGGATAGTAGAGCTTCCATAGTAGGTATATTTTGACCTCGGAGAATATAAAGTAGAGCATTACATAATTGTTGTCTACTGTTGATATGTAGATTTTCCAGTAACAATTCCATATTTCCAAATGTTGGAACAGGTTTGATAAATGGAGTAATAGCTAAAGTGTCATGGTAGATTAATTCAATGCCTCCACCTTTTTTGTGGAGCCAGTCATTTCTAAGAATATTATATCCTGGAAGAATTATTTTAGTGTCAGATATCTGTGGTTTTAACCAGGATTCTGTGAGTACTACAATATCTGGGGAGTAATAAGAGAGACAGGGATGGAATTCTGTGATTTTGTTACAGACACTGCATACATTAATTCTTGTTGTGTAAAGGTTTTTGATACTGGAACAAAGGTTGTGAGTTGAACAGTTTCTTGGTCCTGGATTGGGATGAATGTCACCATATTGAGAGAGGACCTGGTAATGATGTGTCAGGATGGACAGATGTTGGGTTAGTGAGAGAGGCCTAAGGTGGAGATTGTAAGTTAATTTTAATTTGATTGTGGCAACAAAGAGTTTTATCTTTGTTAGGTGATAAGTATAGCAGTTGAACAAAGAAAGTGATATGTTGGAAAAACTGTTAGTATTAGAATGGGGTGCTATGGATAGTGTGGGAGATATTGTAGATAGACAATTGAATATAGTAAGGATGAAGGTGGTATGGGATAAAAAGAAAAGAGCTGTGGTAAGGGTGACTATGGCAGTACAGTTTTAAGGTACGGAACATGTTGAGTAATGATATAGGTACTCTAGATTAAAGGAGGAACAGAAGGAAGTTTCTGGATGGAAGAAGTCTGCAGGGAGGGTCTAGTAAATTGAGATGTAGAAGGTGTTTAATTGGGGTGGAGTTATGGGAAGATACTGGTAATAGCATGAGGGTTTCTATATGGAGATAGAGAGGGCCATACAGGAAGTATAAATGTTATTGAAGAGGAGGTGGGTGGGAATTGGGGTAGGGTAGGGGAGAAAAGTGAGCCCAGAGCGAAGCAGAAGACGAATGGAGAAGTTTGCGCCCAGTCCCAGAAATGATGAGAGTTGCTAAAAAACCTATAGCCAATTCAGTAACAAAGGTAAATAAAAGTATGGCCTAAAATGTAGCTAAAATAGTTACTAGGTGGAAGGGAGCAAAGCTGGAACAGTAAGAGCAGCCAGGAGAAAAGGGAAATTCTGAAACACAAATCACTTTATCTAGAAGATATTTTGCTTAATGTGAAGAGCAGAGCTAAATATCACCCACGAAATATATCATGGGGTAAGTTTAGTGGTTATTTACCTGGGCAGGGCTGACTAGACACTTGTCATAGCTTTAAGAAGTCAAAAAATAAGGGGGAGAGAAAATAATTCCCTGCGGGTAGGGGCAGGACAAGACAAAGAGAGAACTTTCGAGGTAACCGAGAAACTCAAACAGTGTGGTCCCAAAATTATCCAAAACAGGAATTCAGCGGTTATTCATTAGTTATTTAGCAGAGAACGCTAACACATACATTAGTTTGTGTTTTATTTTTTCTTCAGGTTTATATCCCTGAGCTGCGTAGGTGGATCCTTTCTCTTTAGAGACAGGGTAGAGCTTCTGGACGGTTGACATCACAAAAGTATCAAAGGTTAGGGGAACTGGAAAGATAAAGAAAGACATATAGGGTGAAAGACAATCCAGCTATACAGAATAGCAAAATAACAGCTAATGCAGATTCATAGGTTTATAGGTTCATAGGTAGTTACTAGGCTATTGGTCCTAGGGCCTATACAAGCCTAGCAAAAAAGGTACAATGGTGTTCGCCACCCAAGAAAATTATTTTTCTGTGCCCCTGTTGAGCAAAGCTACAGAGGTGATCCCTGGGGTGAATTTCCTATTTCCCATCCAGTCATCAAGATTTTTCTTGAAGAGTGTTAATGAGGAGCTTTGTTTGATATAGATAGGTAGTTTGTTCCAGAGTATGGAAAGTATCTGGGGCAGGAATCTATCCCTCCAGCATGTTCTGTTTATTGTGCTGACACGTTTTAGGTCTCTAGAGCATGTAGCTCAGAGGGATTGGGATTTCTTTAAGTGGAGCATGTCCAACAGATCTGGGTTTGACATAGGTAGGTATGTTAGGCAAAGATCACCTCTGAGTAGGCGATATGCAACGGAGTAAAGGTGAAGATTTTGAGATGGTCTGCATAGGACATCTGTTTGAGACTGGTAATCCTCTTTGTGTGGTATTCTGTGGCCTTTCCAGTTGTTGTAGATGTCTTATGAGGTACATACCAAAAGGGGCGTTGTACTCTATAATGGGTCTAATGAGTGACGAGTAGAGGGGAACAATGACCTTGTTTTTCCTGGATGAGAAACCTTTTGTGATGAGGTGTGCCATGTAGAAGGATTTCCTGACTACTGTGGTGATGTGATTATCAAAGGAGAGACTACTGTCCACCTGTGTCCCAAGGTCTCTTATCACACTTTCGATGTTAAGTAGACTACCGCCTATGTGGTAGTTCATGGTGCAGAGTTTTTAACAAAGGGGATGACAATACACTTTTTGGCATTCAGCTTGAGGCCATGCCTTTGACACCAGGCATCTGTCTCCGTGAGGCCCTTTTGTAAGATGTCCACATCATTAGGAGTTTCGATTATAGTTCCTAGTTTGCAGTCATCTGTGAACTTCATTAGCCAAAGACCTTCTGTGTTATCCTTCACTTCAGAAAAGTAGATACCAAACAGGAGAGGACCCAGGACTGTATCTTGTGGTACTCCACTTGTCACTGGTCTGAAGTCAGATTTGGAGTCTGCTACTTTCACAGTGTGAGTGAGCCAGTTGGCAACCCATCTTGTGACAGAAGGATTTATACCTCGTTTAGTGAGTTTACCTATAATTCCAGAGTGAGGGATGATGTCAAAAGCTTGGCGAGATCTAGATAGCCTTGGTGAGATCTAGATAGGCTGTGTGAACCACCTTACTCTCATCTACATCTAGATAACTGTAAGACTGTAATATAGTTAATAACAAGTGTGATATAATATATAACAGTACATAAACAGTATCAGTCATGAACTATAAGCACAGAGATGCCTAAAATAGTGGGTTAAATTGCTGTGTATTGCTAAACAAAAACACCAGTAGAACTACAAACTGCACTTCAGACAAAGCACATGAATGTAATCAAGAGCAGTAATTACATGTCTGGGCACTTAGTGTCTAGCATAACTCTATGGTATAAAATTAATGGATACCTATAGATAATAACCAACACTATTTGAAAACAGAGACACTATTAAAGCAACAAAACTATTAACAGCAACAACATAGTAATATGCTGCATGCATGGAAGTACATTTATTACAGGTGCCTTCAGTCTGGAGTCTGTGTGTCCTCCCTTTGTTCACGTGGGTTTTCTCTGAGTGCTCCAGTTTCCTCTCACACTCCAAAAACATGCAGTAGGATGACTGGACACTCTAAATTGGCCATAGGTGTGAGCGCATGGTGTGGATGAACAACAATGGCAGGACTAGCCACTCAGCTGTGTAAACATTTGCTGTAGATGACTGTGAATGTTGAGGTGACACCCCAACCCCATGTGCAAAAATAGAAAAAGGGGTTCTGGGTAAATGGAGGTATTTAATCATGCCTAGTTAGCATTTAGACAGATATTGATGAGTAGGGTTAATATGGTTCAGTGACTTTTTATTGCATGGCACTGCAATGATTAAACATTTAAATTGGTTACTTTAGTGCATGTTATGTCTAAAAATAAATAGTTAGGGAATTAACTGATTAGCCTGAATCCACTGAACACAGAATGCTGTATTTTGTGTGAAATGTCACAGTTAAATAAATTGCAAAGGTAGACCGTCTCCAGAAAATATGATTCGGCATGCTTGCTATACTGCATTGAAATGACAGTTCAGAAAGGTGCAGACTAGAATTCTGCAGAATTTGAGATATGCCTGTGTTCATCCTTCTCTGAAAAAAATCAGACCTAAGAAATGCAATGTTGACTACATGATACATTGATTATCTTCTGGCTACATCTTGGTTAAAACATTGTAAAATGAGAAAAATAAGGTTTGCGGAATCACAGCAGTGAATAAGATGGCCTCATTTAGAAAGCCTTGGAGTGTCACATGGTATTGTGTCACAGAATTGTGACACATTGGTCTCATTGAACAGCAAATGGCACTGTTCCCACTTCAGCCAGAGTGAAAGAAACAATGCTATAATAATGGGCTGACACAGCAATTAGACAAATTGCATAAATGTAACCTGCTGCCTCACTACAAGGATATGTGCTTATCAGAAATCAGTCACAGGCAAGGTATATCTTAAAATATGACAATGATATCATAAAAATGATCATGGTGAAATAGCATTGCGAGTCACTAAGAACAAAACATAATACTAGAGCTGAGCCGCTAAACAAAACATAATACCAGAACTCAACTCACTAAGGAATGTAGCAGTAAATGAAGCAGCCTGTGTGAAATTGTATATAAAACACTTCTTTCTAAAACAATAAGTTAAATGAAAGGGATAAAAAGGAAAGGAAAAAAGTTAAAGTAGGAAGAGCAACTTGGGATTTGCATGGGTTCAGAGCGTTGCACTAACAGTGACCATCACCTGGAGCCAATGTTTGTACCACCTGGTGGCTGGCAATTATTTGCATATAATATTTTATGAGATTAAAGACAGCAAGTTATTTTTCCTGAGAGTTAGCTGCAAGTTTAGTATGGAGATGGAAAACGTTTGTACACAAACAATTTTGAATTTGGTTGTTCACCAAATTTCAGAGCAGACATTGTAGTACCAAAGATAACTCTTGCCCTGCCTGACTTTTACAGAAACGACATCTAATGCAACACAAACTAATCAAACACAGTGTGATTTGATATCTCTTTTTCCTGTCAGGGTTGTATCATCCTTACACAGTATGCCATGAGTATAAAAATAATAAAAACACAATTTCAAATGTAGCGAGTAGGAAGCTGTGAGACAAAACCAAGGGTCTAGTTTTGAAACTCATCACACATGCACATTGCATTTACAGAATAGGAGAGTCTTGGTTAAAGTCCTAAAGGCAGGACAGATTGACTATAAAGAAAAAAAGGTGTCTGAGGAGATCAACTGTATAGAAATCCATTCCTTTAGGGGGGTAAAACAGGCAGGGTATTGGCACTAGAACATTGATCAACCAGATAACAGTAAAATGAATGATTGTCAGCCAGGTACATTGTTAAAGAAAAAAAACACTTGCACACATTCTTATCTGTAGACTATTAAAGTATATAGACAGTAAGCGTCCAGCTAACACAACATATTCTGATGGGAATGATAGTTGAGCCAGGTACATTAATAAGAAATATGTGTTGTTTTCTTATTTGCCTTAAGCAACCCAATGAGAATGATCCCTAGTAAGAACAGATAGATCAACTGCCTATATGGGCTCAGGTATATACATAATTAACTAGTAAATGCTAGTTAAATAATGGAAATTAGTAGGATAAAATGACAGCAATCATAGAACTTAGGTTTCAAGTCAAGTAATTGTCTTTTGTCACATCAAAATAGTCTCAGTGCATGTTGTATCCCAGGCAGGCAATGAGAATTTTGCATACCATGAGTGATATCCAAGAGTTATTGATTTTTTTTATTTTCTTTTTCTGTTTCTTTTACTTTTTTTTTTAATGAGTGTTTAAATTGATATAGATATTGACTTGCTTTCATTTCAACAGCTTTATTGGTATTTTTAGGAGGGGGAAATGCTGGATTTTTTTATGTTGTTGATTGTGGCATTTTTGCAGGGTAATCTTAACTCATTACACCCTAGTGACACCCCCAGGTGCTACTGCAGTTACCTCCTACTGATGCTTCTAGACATCAATTATTACTTGTTCATATTTGCTATGACACCAGGGAAAAAATGCCAGTCCACCTATATGGAATTTTGTAAATAATTATATGTCACTTGAAAATATTAATATGATTTATATAGAAATGTGACACTGCTAGCCCTGCTATCTGGGATTATGTAAATAATCATGTCATTTGTGAAAAGTCATATGATTCATATGCTTGTCTTACAAGTGTAAGAGAACTGTATGTTATGTATTGAACTTCAAGAATGTAACCGCAGTGTATCCTACTGGAAAAGAACAGAAATGTATATAAACTATATACTTGTGCAAATGTATGTTTTAATAGTAGAAGCTGGAGCATACAGAATTAACTTGCAAAACTTCAAGTAAATAAGTTGAAAAAGTAAAGTGTTTTATGATTGTGTTATCTCTCAGTAAGCAGAAACAATGTCTAGAGCTAGAGGTTTTTCTATTGTCTTGAAACAGAAATACTTACTATGTTTCAAATGTAAAAGTATTTTATTGCTCTATGACTTCCTAGCAGCTGCACACTTCTGAGAGATATGTATTTTTGACACAGGTGTGTTAAATTCTAAGCATCTGTTTAGTCTGGGAACTGAAGGCAGGTGACAAAGAGTGATGTCATTTGAGTTAACCCAGCAGTAATGTTGATTATTAATTTAAGAACTCTCTCAGAGAAAGACTGGGCATGTGGTATCTTGTCTTGGACGTAGAAACACTCATCATCAGTACTACATCTGCATTTGTTTTGTTCTGTAAGTAAGTTATTTAGGGCATAGTATATTTTAGATATAGATAGGAATGCAGTACAGATTAGCTTAGATGTTTTCTGTATTTATTTGAGACTGTCCTGAAATGTTGTTTTAAAATACTTCCTGTGATTCTGAACTCTTCAGTTACTGTGTTGTTTGAGTATTGTTTTGTTCTTTTATTATTTATTATTAAATATATTTAAACCTATCTTTGTGGCAGGTTTGTTTAGAGATATTTAAGCTACTTGCATATGTATTTGATGACACTGTACAGGCTACTCCTAAATAGCCTTGGTCTTGGTCACACGTACCATTTGGATAATAGTAACATTACACAGTAGGACTGGTCACCCTTTATGAAGGCATTTATAGTAGCTGATAAGTAGTGATTGTTGACAATGATAACTACCTTATAGTCTGGGCAGAAGGGGGCATAGCTAGTAAACCTGTGCCAGCCTTCTCCAGGAGTGTCTGTGTTTGTATATAAATCAAATCTCAAAGTGTGTGTGAGTGTGTGTGTGTGTGTGTGTGTGTGTGCGTGCGTGCGTGCGTGCGTGTGTGTGTGTGTGTGTGTGTGTGTGTGTGTGTGTGTGTGTGTGTGCGTGTCAGCTAGTTGGGCAGGGACATGAAGCACTGGCTGGACAAAGAGGGTGCTGGAGGTTTTGGCTTGACCACTCGGCTGAGATCTTAACCCTATAGCTATGGCAGTGGGGAGTTTCATTGGGAATTTGGAGGAAGAGGCAGAAACCAGCCACAGACTGACTGTGATCTCTGTGTGCTCTTAAGGGAAATTGTACTTTACTGTGTGTGTGCTTGTCATGCTCCCATTGTGTACTTCTCTCACTGTTGTCAGTGGTGAAGATTGAGGCTCCTTGATTACTGGGCCAGTTCAGGGGCATCACATTTACATTAATAATTCCAAAACTATACTACATGCCAAGTATTAAAACATTTTGTCTTAAGCTTGCATAATAACAAACACAACTGCATTGACTTATGACATCTGTCTATTACAGGTAAAGACATATTAATTGTTGTTCATGTAATATTTATTTATATTGCCATAAATTTCTTGTTTCTATAAATATCTTAACTGCCAAGTAGCACAGACAGAACTGCTTAGCCTCAGATGAAAGCTGTCAATTGAACAAAATAATGCCAAAAGTATGTTGAATGATTGCTGAGATATGGTGCGTTGTTTACAAAATATTATAAATTTAATGGTTATTGTGTTTACTATGATCTTATAAGATACAGTGTAAAACCTAAAATGTAAAGAATAGTACCACTATAAATATAGTTTGTGCTGTACATTTCCTTGCTAACCGCTATGGTTCTAGGGATATAAATATTTGTTTGAAATGCGACAACTTAATTTGATTTCATCAAAAAACTTTGCCTCTGCCCACTGAAATTTAAAGTGCAAACTTCCAGACTTCATTGGGAGGAATGAGTTAAAATTATAAACATTTACTTGCAAGTTCTGCCTCCTAACTACAGTTAGAAGGGATGGCAGTTCCACATAAATACATAGGCCATGTGAAATGGACAACAGGAGGACTTTTAATAGTTTTGGCTGCTATAATGTGGTAAGAATTACTATCAGAACACAGCAGTGCAAACTAGAAATGCATGTCAATATTACAAATGAATGAGGTCACAGTTTATTAGAATGATAGGGAAAAAGAGGTAGGACTCAGCAGTGCTGGACAAAATAGAATAATAACAAGGGGATAAAATGAAGGATAAGTCCTCAAAATACTCAAAATCAGCGAGGCACATGGGCTAAATCGGTCAGCACCAAGTTAGGCTGGATTTCTTAAACAGCTTACACACAACACATAGATCAAGTGTCTTTGCATAATATGTAAAAGGGTTTCCAATTCATAGGTCCCTCACTGCTCAGTAGTGCAGCCTTGCACTATTTAACAGTGAGGTTTTTCAGAAATGCGTGTAATTGTGGTAGCTCAAGGGTGTTGACTATTTATTTTAGGCCATTACACATACTGCTCTGGAAGGATTCTTACACGCTATAGTGAGTTTATAAATATCCATAGTACCCAAGATGTGTAAAGCTCAGAGCACAAAATGCAAATTTTTATGCAGCAACTTGCTGGCATGTCTCTATAAATTTCAATGATAGAATTAAGGCAACATGACACAGAGTAGCTTCACCCTGTTCATACTGCAAATCCAGGCAGATTGCACTGGGTACTATATTTACGTGTTCATGCATCTTTGTTTTCCTTGAATGCTCTTTCTAAAACAAAGAAGGCTAGATATAGAGTGTTTAAGATGGAGCTAGGAAATTTTTATAAAATATAAGTATGTTTTCTGTCCTCATGAAAGAAACAGAAAAAATACTAGATGACTTCCAGCTTAATTCATGCATGCAAATATAAAATTAAAGAAGTATCAAAATGACCCAATATACTGAAGCTTGAAAAAAATCTGATACAGTTCAGTGAAAATGATGATTACTGAATTAGATAAAAAGAGGGCAGTAAATTGTTGTAGCAGCATATCATAAAGGTTTTTAGAACATTACCTCATAACAGGCAGGTGGAGAAAATGAGTGATACATGAAAGAATCAGATTGGTATGATACCTGTATCTTTGGGGTTCAGATGATGCATGCCCTCTTTCCCCTTTCTCTTTTTCATAAATTCATAGCATTTACAAGGCCAGACCATAATCACCTTACAATTACCTTCTCCCATATGGCTCCATCTGTCCCCAGGAGAGCAAAACAATTCAAACCAGGGATGAATTTACAGATGCAGATCTAAGGCTTGCCAAAGGAAGTAAGGGTATCTCTTTGTTTTTTATATAATAGATGACTATTGTCTACTGAGATTTTACAGCAACTCAGTGGTAACCTTTCATCTATTTCTAACTTCTGTTTCCCCCTGCTGGATATACCTAATATAAAATTTTTGTAGACTTATTAAGACCCTCCCTTCTGATACACCCTTACTTTGAGGTCCTGTACTTGTCTTCTTTTGTTCTCAGACTTCAGTTAAAGAATAAAAAATACTTACTGCAGGAGTACAAAATGGCTGCCATCCTCTAAGCAGTGTAACTCTATAGCTCTGCTACTTCCAAAAATATAACAGCCAAATTCAATGGGAGTGTGGCTACTTTAACTTTCGATAACCTTACAGAAGTATAAAGGAACCTTCCTACTTCAAATACCTGTATCCAGTTTGGTCTACAGTGGTACTTACCTGGAGGATTGGATTTGATTGTTTCTTTTTGGCCCTTCCTGCTGTCTCTTGCCTCATTGCTGACTGCAGTACATGTGGCCTGGATCCCTAAGGCCTATTTTCATCTGTAAATAAAAAAGACAAAGAAGAAATACAGATATGCCACAGGAGCTGGACTCCATGGAAACTCAAATTACTAAAGCAAAATTTTCTGCCATAGCATCTCCAGAGAAGGATGCAACTTCTAAAAGGGCTAGAACTGCTAAGCAACAAGATAACTCAAAACTACCAGCAAAAGTGAAAACTGATCCTACTAACATGGAAGAATTGAAGCTTGCTCTGCAACCCATTCAAACAGCAATCCAAAGTTTCTCACTTCAACTTAAAACGTTTGGCGAATCCATAGACAGAATCCTGACAAGAATTGATAAAACTGAAGCTAAGGTGTTTGACAATGAGTTAAAAATTGATCAATTGCAAAAAGAACAAAAAAATAATGCAGCCAGTATACTTGACATCCAGCAGAAAATTGTAGACCTTGAAGCTAGATGCAGACGTAATAATATCATTTTAAGAGGAATGCCGGAACATATTGACCAGCATGTTTTACTGGAGAGCTTACCTACAATATTTAAGTCATTTCTAGACAAGGCACCTTTCTCAGATCAAATAATAATCGAACGTGCACACAGAGCTCTTAGACCATCTCTTGACAAATCCAAGCCGAGACCTGTCTATGTGAAAATACTCAACTTTCAACATGTAAACCAATTACTTATTTCAGCCAGGAACAAAAAATTCATTGAGTGGAACGGCTCCAAAATATCTCTCTCATCTGATCTCCCTGCTCCGATTAAAATGGAGAGACAAAAACTAGCCCCCTTCTTTGAGCATTTAATCAAGAGACAAATCAGATTTCAGATGAGATACCCTAATACGCTTATTTTCTTTCATCAAGGATCCAAACTATTAGCCCACAACAGCAAGGAAGCATCTACAATATTTATTCAAATATTCAAAGAATGTCCGGTTTCAGCAGCGCAGAACAAGTAACTATTCTATAGCACTTGGCTTATACTGATCGCTAAATAATAAAAAATGTGTTTGGCTTTGCTTACAACTCAGCTTAAAGGTTTGCTGATTCAGTGGTCTCTCAGTGTCTTTTTAGGCACCTACACAGTCCTACTCCCTCGTGGCACCCTTTAGAATGTGCTCTTGAGTATGTCGGTCCACCATGTTGCTTTTTTGTTTCTCAGGAACTTTGAACCTCATATTTCCCATGAGCAGTGAGTTTTCTTAAAGGGGTAGCTACTCCTGTTCCTTAATGGTGTTTTATTGCCTTCCCCCTGTTCGCATACATGAGCGTTACGTTTTTTGTGTTCCTGGATCTACACTGAAGCAATCAGAAGAGTCACTTATCGTATTCCAACTGGTTCCTGGTCAACGAATGGTTCGTATTTTAACCTCGAGGATTAGCAGCTTTTTCTTTACTTGCAGACATCAAACAGTGAACGCTTCTCAAAATACATTAAAAAGGAGGTGACTGCTTTATTCTATAGCCTCAGGTGCTGCATGTGACAAACAGTTGTCACGTCTTACATCTAACTTTTTATTTCTGTTTATGATGTAGTAACAAATCAACGTTGTCACTTTGGGATATAATATTTACATCCATATCTAGTTCTGTAACATATATTTTCTTCCTTTAAGTCGCTGTGAGTATTGTGGTTAGTAGATTGCTGTCAGTTTGCATCTACAGCAACTTGATGTATAATTTTGTTTGGTCTACATGATTAGAGCACAGATTTCAGCTCTTTCATTGCAGCAAATGCTTTTGAAAATACAGCTAGAAGTGTGATATATTTCTAATTGATATTTTAGTGTTGTAAGGTTTACAGTTGCTTAGCCAGCGTTTTATTGTTCCTGCCAAGCTGGATGGGATTAATGTTCCGTTACATGTGTAAACTTTTATATAATTGTGGTCAGTTTCCAATCCTCAGTGCAGGATTTAAAGCATCTATCCTGTCCTATATAGAGTGTGTATTTTATAGTGAAACTTTACTATGGCTATAGATTTTAAATAGATTATTTTTAATATTTTAACAAACCTATTTTGTCCCTCCTATTGCTAATATTGGCATCACTCTAACCTGCTTTTGGGTCTGCTCTGAAGAGTTACCTAGTGCAGAACAATGTTTATTGTAATGTGAAATTTACTGTTTATACTGGATAGCTTAATTGTATTTTTATTAATCCAACTATAACATAAACTTTAGTTAACTGTGATTTTATTTTAGGTAGTGACTCTTGTTGAGCATTGTCGAGAGCAGTCTTCTTTCTCTCCTGACCCCTCGCAGCAGAGAATTACTTAGTCGATACATCTATCTCCATCTGAGCTGCTGTAATGTTTATTGGGTCCGAGCGGATAGCTTTGTGCATTGCCCTGTCCCAGGAGAGCGCTATACCTGCTTCTACACCGAGGGACAACTTGGAGTTTTATAATTCATTTAATGGTAGACACTCAACAGGAGATCCACTGGAGTCTCAGGGTATCGCTCAATCTCGGACAGGGTGACTTCCATGATCAGGTCCGATCTCATGAGACTTCCACTGTGGGTTGGATATGCTGACCGTCACCCCTTTGCGACCTCCATGAGCAAACCATATATTAATTTCCCTATATATAGGTATGATGCTATTTCCATTTGAAGGTACAGAGCTCATTGCTAGGATTTTATTTCATAAAGTCTCACAAATACTTATTTTTTCACCTACCCTCTTTATTATCTTGTAGAAATTATAGTTATGTATACATTGAAATCTGAGAGCACTTCTCTCAATTATTTAGAGTACTTATATTAATCCCCTCATGGCCCCTAACCCTGATAGAAGAATAGAGCTACCTTCCATAACTCCTCTTCACCTTTGGGGTCCTTGTGTTTATATATAGAAATCATAGGAGCTCATTTTTTATTTTCTCTATGTTTCTTAAAGTATAAAGTTAGGTACTGTAAAATAATAAGAGCTGCTGTCTAGAATATGCTGAGTGCATAGCCGCATATTTGAGCTTTAGTTTTTGCTGTTTCTGTTTGGAATCTGTTATAAGTTATTGGAGATAGAATATAATATAACATAACTCACTACCTGATATTAATGTGCTTTTTAGTTGTTACGGCTGTGGCATTAGTGAGACCTTGATGGTCAATATTTCTTTTAACACTATGACATCTATGCATACACTCCAATTGCAGGAGGAATCAATAATGTTGATATTTCACTTTACAAATTCATGAATACTGTTTAGATATAACTGTTGTAATATGCTCCAAAGGTTCTTATTACATTTAGGGAATTTAGTTCTCCCCCCTTAGTCATCTTTCCATTTACTCTGTATTCCATTTTATAATACAAAATAGACAATAATACACATAAGAATTTGTTTTGTTTCCTCTCAATCATTTTTCATTTCATAATAATATTAATAGTGCTGTTTAATATTATGCTTTTACATTTTACTATAGTGGAGCTATGAGTGTATCCATGTACTGCTTAGGATAGCTATGCATTTTAGTTTCTGGTGGTTTAGGATTTTTTTCTGGGACTATACTGCTTACTCCTTGTGATTCCAATAAGCTGTTTTAAATGGTACTTGATTCTTATCTCAGTCTCTCTGTTCCCAGAACCTTCTGGGCTTTGTGGGATGTGGGTAGGCACGGGTTTTAAGCAGGAAGGTATTGTTATACTTGCCCAACTATATATATCTCATCCCTTTAGGAAACAACAGTCAACTTCAAATTCTCCATTCTTCAGATCTACTTTAAGCTATCTTTTATAATTAATGCATGTAGGATATAGAATCGTGGAATATCAAAGGGTTACAAACACCTAACAAAAGGAAACTTTTCATGCACCTGACTCTCAAATCTACATCTAATATTGTCTTTATACAGGAGACACATCTCCTTAATCATCAATGGGATCACGATACAGCTAGGCCTTGGGTCAAGAGGATCATAGCCTCAGGGACTGCGTCTAATAAGGTAGGGGTGGCGATAATAATCAAAAATAGTTTTGCGTTTGATATAGTGAGAACGGACTCAGATAATGAAGGCAGATGGTGCTACTTTATTACTAACTGCCCCTGCCTAGATAAACCAATATTAATAATTAATATATATGCCCCATGTTCAGCCCAACAGAATTTTATTATGCAGATTTAAAACCTACTCGCCTTATTTCCCAACCAGTATTATATTATAGGGGGAGATTGGAATTCCATACAGAATCCTAAAAATGATAGAACTAATGCTAAAGCCAAATTTAATATTCATGCAACCACGTCCTTATTTGAACTAAAGGAGGACTTTAATTTGTTTGATCCTTATAGCTTTCTAAATGCTTCCCCTAATAGTAATACATTTACCTTTTTCTCTAACTGCACCAAAAACTGGTCTAGTTTAGACTTTTTCCTTATTTCCTCAATGTTCCATAATCTAGACATATCTTTTACCATCTGCGCTAGAAGCCTTTCCAACCATTCCAAAATCTCACTATCTATTAATTGGCTGAACAAAAGTTCTGCAAGGAGTAAAGCTATCTGGTGGTGTGTAAACTCTAACCTTCTTGTAAAAGAGGAAATTATTTCTCAGGTCGAAGCTTACCTAGACCAATTTCTAAAATACAGTGGTTCCTCACAGACCTCTATGGAATTTGAGTGGGCTGCATTTAAGGTAATGACAAGAGGTTTCCTTATTAACAAAGCATCTTATTATAAGAAGCTTTTCAACAAAAAGGAACTAGACTTAACCTCTAAATTACAGAAGATAGAAACTGAAATTCAGGAGAAACACTCCCCAGATTTAGAGAATCAAATGATTCAGTTACAAAGAGAACTCCTGTCGTTACAAGCTGATAACCTTAATTTTTTTGAGATCAAATCGCTGGCCAATTATGCAGACCTAGTTCAATTCCCATCTAAATTCCTGGCCAGAGTAGTTAATCTGAATAGATCAGCCACTTTTATTTCAGAAATCCATTATCAAGGGAAGGACTATCGAAAGACAGATGAGATTATTAAAGTCTTTGAATCAATATACACCCAAATTTTTGGACCTCTAGATAACCCCCCAAATAAAGAGGTTCTACAATCTTTCTTCAATAATTTAACTTTCCCGAAACTAACTGGGACCCAAAACCAGCTTCTTGATAGAGAAATCTCAATTCAGGAAATCACCGAGGCCATCAACAGTCTCAAACCTAACAAAGCTCCTGGCCCAGATGGTTTTACAGCCGAAATATATAAATCAGTCATTGTAAAAATTTCTAAGGCTTTGCTTTTGTTATTTAACCATATCATTCTTCATGGATTCAAAGATATCCATTTAAATGCCTCTAGAACCATTTTTATTTCAAAACATAATACTGATCCCAAAACCCTTTGAATTATAGACCCATTTCTATAGTTAACATAGATATGAAGATTTTGGCCCACAGTCTTAGCCAATAGGTTGAAAGCTGCCATCCCTTCTATAGTGTCAAAGGAACAATCTGGCTTTATTCCTGGTAGACAAACTAATGACCACACTTTATTCTTAGAGGCTATGATCTGCCTTTATTCTATTAAGAAATCTTCTAAGTATACTTTAGCTGTTGACGCTTCCAAGGCCTTTGATCGTATCAGTACAGAATTTCTCTTTGATTCTCTCCCTTTTTTTAACTTTCCTAACTCATATATTAGCATGATTAAAACCTTGTACTCTAATGCTTATGCTAATCTACAAATTAATAAGCAGATTTCTAATAGGATTAAAATCTTTAATGGTGTTAGACAGGGTTGCCCCTTATCCCCATTACTGTTTAACATATACATGAAATCATTATTTATCTTTATCAGACAGAAAACGTTTCATCATCCACCCTCTATCTTCAACTCAAATATCCTTTTCTCGGCCTATGCCGATGATCTAAACATTTACTTTACCCTTCCATGCTCGGAATTAATTAAGATAATTTCTTCTATAAACACCTTTTCTAGCCTCGCTAATTACAAACTTAATAAAGATAAATCTTTAATCTTCCCGATAAATATTCACTCTGCATTGCCTGAGATATTCAACAATACAGGTATTAATACTAAGCAACAACTCCTTTATTTAGGCATATCCTTTTCTCAAGGCAACTCTAATCACTATCAAGATAATATAGTTAAATGCTGGCATAATATCCAAAATGATCTTAGTAGATGGGCAAAACTTATGCTCCCGTTTTTAGCCAGAACGGCAATTATCAAAATGAACATTCTTCCGAGATTTCTTTATTTTTTTAATGCTACCACTTGCATCTTACACAACAACTTCTTTAAAAATATTTCTTCCCTTCTCTCAAAATGTATATGGGCCCCTAAATCAGTTAGGATTAGTTATTTGAAACTTACCGTCCCTAAGGATCAAGGAGGCCTAGGTCTACCGGACTTTAAAACATACTATGAGATTATAAATGGAAGTAGAATCTTAAATATCGCCACTTATCATAAGGACCACCTATGTTGGGTCCCGACTTGGGTTATCCTTTATTACAACTATGTCAAGGCCCTGAACATCAATCCTGCAGTGCTCCCCTTTTTGAATAAAATGAGTTTAGGCACCCTTAAGTTAATAAAAAGTATTTCATTTAGCATAAGGTCCCTTCAGAACCTTTTTAATTCCTTAAATTTAACCCATTCTTTTAACACTTTACAACCACTTCACCTTAACCCTAATCTTAGATTGAACGATCACATGCTAAATCTGGAACATTACTCCCTTCCTGAGAACACACTTATTTCAGATCTTTTTTCTTTCAAACATCAGTCACTTTCTAGTATGAGATCCAACCTCAATTTACCCAAAAAATATACGATCATTTTAAGACAAATTCGAGAACTTGTAAGTGTTTTTTTAGATCACCCCAAAGTTTCTGATAAGGATATATCAATTTGTAAAACATTGTGGAACCTGTTTCTTATGAAGAAAAAATGGTATCTAATACCTACAAAGCTATTATGACTTTTATATCTCATAATGAACCAATTTTCTCCAACTATTGGCTAAAAATCAATCCTTACATTAATCGAGATCAGATATCTAAAGCCTTAAAGATTAGCTTTAAACATATACCCCTTAAAAAGCTATCCTATACACAGCTCATGATAATGAATAACGCATACCTCACCCCTGCCATACTAAATAAAATTTTTCCTGATTATTCCTCCAACTGTCAATTTTGCCCCAACCAAACCGATGATATCCTACACTCCTTCTGGAGCTGTAAATGTTCATATAAGTTATTGTGTGCATTGAGAGTCATACTCGAAAAAATCGGATACGAAAACTCTACCCTTTCGTGGGAATTTGCCATTCTACATATCCCTCCTTTTGATCTCTCCGAGTGGAAATATAAGGTTCTAATCCCATTATTTATGTTAATCAAATACTATATCTCTTTGAATTGGAAAAACAGGCAAACTTTATCCTGGGATGGCTTTAAATCTATAGCTATTAAACACCTAAAAGTTCAGAAATACCTGTTCCACAATATCAATCACAAACCTATAATTAAAGAAGTCTGGAGAATCCTATTTGATCATATTCTTAAAAGAATGTATGCTACTTTATGTTCTAATACCTCTTAATGTGCTATACTGAATTATTCTTAGTTGGGCAATGTATAAGTGTATATAGTTCTTATTGTACATATGTTTTTTTTTTCTTTATTGAGGAGTATTAGTTTGATGTTTGTTTTGACTCTGTTTGAGGGTGTGTTTTTTTTTCTCTGTATTGTGTATTGCTCAAAATGTTTAATAAAGAGAATTTAAAAAAAATACTTACTGCTTCCACAGAGTACAAGACTGATAAACACCTGCTTCTTTCCCTAGAAATTAAACTAGCTCCAAAATGAGTATGCATGGCTAAAGTACAGTTGACTGTGGGTGTTTACTAGGCTAATGACTGCAAAGGCCTTTTAAAGTCTAGAAAAAGTGTCATGCTGTATTGACAAGGAATCAGACTTGGGTCTGTCAGGTAGCAAGTTAGAATTCTACCACTGAACCCCAATGCTTAGAGCCAGGTAGAGATAATCTTCCTTGAGACTTGCTGACTGCATCCAGCAAACAAGAGCTTCATTTTACAATCTAAAAAAAACAAACAAGAAGATCTGCTACACCTTTATAACAATCTATGGCCTGGATTCCATAAAGTTTGCAGAAGCCATTTGTGGACATTGCAGCACAATGAAGGAAGACTTCAGCGCACCTGGTGAGGATGCAATTCCAGAAGACATGCTGAAGGCAGACTGAATACTTAAATATTCAGTGCAGAATAATTAGGGATTCCATGCATGCTGGTCTGATTCCAAAACACACTGTGCGCACACAATGCAACTGAAATGTGACAAAAAGCCACTCTGATTCTGTTTCTGAAATTCTCTATGCATATTTTCCCAACCACAAGGAATTCAAGTGAAAACTATGGATCATGTCAAAATCCATAGAAAAACATTGAAATTGTATAAAAATGCAACCTGCTGTTAATGTATTGGAAAAAGCTGCATTGATGCAAGCTGTGACAAAAATAGGTACTGCCAGCACAGCTAGCTGGAATTTTGTAAAGAATTATATGTTGTTTGTGAAAATCAAACTAGTCTATACAAGATGCTTGTGTTACAAATGTATTACAACTGTATGTCATGTATATATCAAACTACTTTGTACAGAAGTTTGTATTGAAAAGATATTTGTAAAGTGCTTGTGCTTAAAATGAATCTGCAGTGTGAACTACTGGAAGAAAACAGAAATGTACATACACTATTGTAACTGTTTAAATGTATATGTTAACAGAGGAAACCGGAGGGTTAACTCAGTCCAGCAAACTTTAGAAAAGTATCTGAAATTAAATTAATTTATAGGCTTGGCCATAAAGATGTTTCTATGCAGCCAGAGACACAAAGTCTGTACTAGGAGGTTATCTGTATTGTTTTATGACTTCCAGCACCTGCCAAAGATCTGAGCAAAAACCCTTGTCTTTGTATTTTTACAGGTAGATGCAAAGTGATATCATTCTGCAAGCTATCCCAACAGTAATATTTTAGATATTATTTTGAGAAGTCTCTTAGTGAGACAGAGCATTCTACATTCAGTCTTGGACCTGACAACTACAAGAAGAACAATTCACCACATCTGCCTTGTTCTAAGTAAGTTATTAGGGTATAGTAACTCTTTTAGATACAGTCAGGAATATAGTAAAGCTTAGTTTAGATTTTGTTTTTCTTTATTTGTATGAGCATGTACTGCAAAGTTATTTTAAATATTTGCTGTGGTTTTGAACTCTGATGTCACTGCGAATATATATTTAGTATTGTCTTGTACTTTTATTATTTATTATTAAATATATTTAAACCTTTCATTGTGGATGATCTGTGTAGAGATATTTAAGTTTTGAGAGTACTTGCTTATTTATTTGGTGACACTGTGTGGGCCACTCCTAGTAGCTTTGCTCTTGGTCAAACTACCATTTGTATTAGTATCAATATTACACAGTAAGATTGGACACCATTTGTTCAGGGCCCTAAAGTAGCTGATAAGTAGTGACTGGTGGCAGTGATAACTACCTGATAGTCTGGGCAGAAGGAGGCATAGCTAGTAAACCTGTGCCAGCCTTTCCCAGGTGTGTGTGTGTGTGTACGCATGTGTAGGTGTGTGCAAGTGTGTGTTTGTGTGTGTGTGTGTGTGTGTGTGTGTGTGTGTGTGTGTGTGTGTGTGTGTGTGTGTGTGTGTGTGTGTGTGTGTGTGTGTGTGTGTCTGTGTGTCTGTGTGTGTGTAAATCAAACCTCAACGAGTGTGTGTCAGATACTTTGCCAGGGACACGAAGCACTGGTTGGACAGAGAGGGTAATGGAGGTCTTGGCTTCTCACTCAGCTGAGATCTCAACTCTGTAGCTGTGCCAATGGGGAGCCTTATTGGATATCTGGAGGAAGAGGAAGAAACCAGCCCTGGACTGACTCTGGTCTCTGTGTTGTTTTAAGGGAAATTGCACTTGATGCAGAGAGCTCCATCTGGAAATACTATATGTCTACCTGTTATCCTCCAAGGTAACATCCCCCACTGCTGCACGTGGTGAGGATTGAGGCTCCTTGATTACTGGTTGGTAGTGGTGGGTCATCTGCACCCTAGAAGGTAGTCAGCTACAGTCAGATGAAGGCTGCTACTAAACTAGTTGTCAGACTTGCAAATAATTGACAGATATTGGCTAGACAGACAACTGGTACAGAGTGCCTCCAGTATATGTACCCCACACTTGTCTGTGCAGACCCTGTGAGGAAATTCCACCCCATTGAAACCGATGTGTGTCTCAGCCTAGGTGTACTTGCACCTGGAACATTCCAGAGATACATAGGGAATGCTGTGGGACTATTACAGACAGCTGCCAGTTATATCTTGACAAAATTCCTGGAAGTAATGTGCAGTAAGGTGGAGGACTACATAAACCTTACTGCACATTGCTTTGCAGTAAGGTGTATGTAGTTGTCCACCTTACTGCACATTGCTTCCAGGAATGTGCAGTAAGGTGGATGACTACATACACTTTCCATCCACCCCCAGGGAGCAGAGAATTGTAATGCACCAGTTCTATAACACTGCAAACTTCCCACATGTACTCAGTGCAACAGATTTCACACAGATATGTATCAATACACCAGTACATCTGGAAGCATATCGATAGAAAAACAGAAAGGGATGTCCATCCATCAACTGCCAAGCTGCGTTTGCAGCAGATGGCAGCATAACAAACATCATGGCAACACACCCTGGAAGTAGTAATGATGCAGTCAATTGGAGAGAAAGTGGTGTGATGGCTACATTCTAGTAAGGTGAAATATCTGAGGGACTGCTACTGGGAAAGTACAGCAACACAAGTCGGGATGCAAGTTAAGGATACCCCTCACAACAATATTTTAATTTATTCCCCACAAGAGATGATTGTGGTCACTCACCTGAGCCATGGCTTATGACCCCATATGGTGAGCCATCAAACCCTGCATAAGAGACCTACACTAGAGCATACCCAGCAACCAGAAATACCAGAGAGTGTGTGTTTGGTGTACTGAAAGCTAGATTCAGATGTCTGGACACATCCAGGGGTGCACTACAATACTCACCTGAAATGTTAGCAAAGATAATAACAGTGTGGACCATGCTGCACATCATCCTATCCAGAGTTCATGGTGATCTTCCAGCTACAGGTGTGGGTGAACTATCCCAAGAACAACAAACATTTGAAGAGGGCATCCCAGAGGTATTGGGGTAGGAGAAGGTTGACATAGGGGACAGAAGTCAGAGGCATATGTAATGCAGGGTGTGAAAACAAATGCAGGCCCAGGCAACATGGCAATATCTGACCCACAGCTATGAGTCATGACAAGCCACATGTACATGAGTACACAGATTGAACATAGATGTTCAGGTGTTGCCCCACAGCAGCAAAACAAACTGTATCTAACGGCAAGTACCAACTAGATCATAGGATAATAGGAGATTACTAGGCTAATGGTGTTGGGGCCCTTACAAGCCCAGCCAAGAGTTTATCCCAGAAAAAAAGAAACCTCAGTCAGCACCTGTTGCCCTGTCAATGAGGGACAAAGGTGGAACCCCTGGGACAAATTTATGGTTTCCCATCCAGTCATCAAGGTTGCATTTGAAGACGGTCACTGAGGTACTCTGTTTAACCTGTATGGTAAGTCTATTCCAGAGATGGAGCAGCCTCTGGGAGACAAACCTGTCTCTCCAGCAGGTTTTGCTGATCTCACATATTAAATTTAGGCCTAGCAAGTGTGCAATGGGTGAGGAGTTAGACTTATGGATATGCAGCATCTCTAGTAGGGCAGGGTCCAACACTGCCTTGTAGGCGAGACACAAATCACCTCTGAGCAATCCATTTGATACCAAGTAGGTGATAGTGATTTAAGCCTTTCCACATAGGATAGGTGATGGAGGCCATGGATTCTCTTTGTGAGGTATTTCTGTAGCCTTTCCAGTTGGTGCAGGTGTTTGGAGAGGTACATATCAAAAGGGGCCATTACACTAAACTATAGGTCTAATAAGGGAGGTGTACAGAGAGGTAATAACCTCCTTTTTTTCTGGATGCAATCCCTTTACTTATGAGATGAACCAAGTAAAAGGATTTTATGACCACCACTGCCACATGATGGTCAAATGTGAGATTGCTGTCAACCTGAGTACGCAGGTCTCTCACCACAAATTGTGTGCTTAGGGGGTTGCCGTTGATGTAGTAATGTGTAGGGGCTGTGTTTTTGCCAAATGGTACGATAATACTTTTTTGCATTTAACTTAAGGCCATGACTTTGTTACCAGTTATTTGCAGCTGTGAGACCCTCTTGAAGTATGTTAACATCAACTGGAGAGTCAATGACAGCGCCCAACTTAAAGTCATCCACAAACTTGGTCAGCCACAGGCCCTTTGTCTGCCTGGACCTCTGAGAAGTATATGCCAAACAGTAGGGGTCCCAGGACAGATCCCTGAGGAACACCACTAGTGACAGGTCTGCTCTCAGAGGTGGCAGCACCTATTTTTGACCTAGTGGGTCCTATCTGTGAGCCAGTTGGACACCCATCTGACTAGATAGGGATTAACACCAAATTGTTTTAGCTTTTTGATGATGCCTGAGTGGGGGATTGTGTCAAAGGCCTTGGCCAGGTCAAGTTAAGCTGTGTGTACTGACCTTCCCACATCCAGGGCATTGGTGACAGTCTCAAAGAAGTCAACTAGGTTCAATAGGCAAGATCTGCCCCTGACGAATCTGAATTAAGTGGGGTCGAGTGCTTGGAGATTGCTTATGTCCTTGTTTATGAGATCCATAATAATATACTCCATGACTTTACAGATCAGACTTGTCAAGCTGATGGGGCAATGGCTTCCCAGGTCAGTAGTGGCACCACCTTTGTGCAAAGGGATGACAATGGCAGTTCTATACTTTGTTGGAATGAAGCCTGTAGTTAGGCTGTAGTTGAATAGGGTTCCCAATGGTGAAGCTAGTTCATAGGTTCATCGATTCATAGGTAGGTACTAGGCTATCAGCCCAAGGGCCTACATAAGCCTAGCCAAGAAGGTTTTCTGGCTTACACTACCCAAGAAAGTTTTTTTCCTGTGCCACTGTCGAGCAGAGACACAGAAGTAATCCCCGGGGGGTATTTCCTATTTCCCATCCACTCATCAAGATTTTTCTTGAAGAGTGCTAATGAAGAACTTTGCTTGACATAGATGGGTAGCCTGGTCCAGAGTATGGGAAGTCTCTGGGACAGGAATTTATCCCTCCAGCATGTCCTGTGTATTGTGGTTACAAGGTTTAGGTCCCTAGAGCATGTAGCTCAAAGGGATTGGGATTTCTTTAGGTGTAGCATGTCCAACAGCTCTGGGTTTGACATAGCTTTATATGTTAGGCAGAAATCACCTCGGAGTAGGCGATATGCTACAGAGTAAAGCTGGAGTTTTTTTGAGGCGGCCAGTGTAGGGCATTTGTTTGAGGCCAGTAATCCTCTTTGTGAGGTACTTCTGTGGCCTTTCCAGCTGCTGCAGATGTCTTGTGAGGTACATTCCAAAAGGGGTGTTGTACTCTATAAGGGTCTAATGAGTGCTGAGTAGAGGGGAACAATGACCTCTTTTTTCTTGGATGAAAACCCTTTTATGATGAGGTGTGCCATGTAGAAGGACTTCCTGACTACTGTGGCGATGTGACTATCAAAGGAGAGACTACTGTCCACCTGGATCCCAAGGTCTCTTATCACGCATTCAGTGTTAAGTAGATTGCTGCCTATGTGGTAGTTCATGGGTACAGAGATTTTACCAAAGGGGATGACACTGCACTTTTTGGCATTGAGCTTGAGGCTATGGCTCTGACACCAGGCGTATGTCTCAGTGAGGCCATTCTGTAGGATGTCCACATCATTTGGGGACTTGACTATGGCTCCTAGTTTGCAGTCATCTGTGAACTTCATTAGCCAGAGGCCTTCTGTGTTAGCCTGTACTTCAGAGAAGTAGATACCAAACAAGAGAGGTCCCAGGACAGAACCCTGTGGTACTCCACTTGTCACTGATTTGAGGTCAGATTTGGATTCTGCAACTTTTACAGTTTGGGTTCTGTCAGTGAGCCAGTTGGCAACCCATCTTGTGACATAGGGTTTTATACCTAGTTTAATGAGTTTAGCTATAATTCCAGAATGGGGGATGGTGCTGAAAGCCTTGGCAAGGTCAAGATAGGCTGTGTGAACCACCTTACCCTCATCTATGGCTTTCGTGACTGCCTCTAAGAAGTCGATCAGGTTCTTGCTGAAGATGGTGCAGAATACAGTCTGGGATAATATCAGGTCCCATGGAAGCTGTGTTCTTTGCCTTGGATAGGGCCTTTAACACTTGATATACAGAGATGCAAGGTTTAGGACAAGTATCAAGGAATTCAACTGGGCCTTTGGGGGGCAATAAGGGGGTGAAGTTTGCGCAGAATCTATCAGCCAGCAGGTAAGTCAGCAGGATCAGTGTAAGTGGTACCATTAAGTACTAGTTTGGAACATACTTGACCTTTGCCATAGAGGTACCTAATGTAACTGAAGAAGGACTTACAGTTTCCCTTTGTTTTGGAGGGTAATTTCAACTCATAATTGGCTTTGGAGGTTTTAACTAGTGATCTAATTTGCTTGTTGAGGCAGAGGAGGGAGTTTTTCTGATTTGGAATTTGTTCCTTTTTACCCTTGGACAACAGTTTCTTCCTTATGTTGTAAAGCCTGTTACTAGAGGATGTCCACCAAACAGGTTTGTGTTTACTTGAGGAGCAGATTTTAGTTCTGTTGGGTATGGCTGAGTCCATGCAGTTGTACAGGTGTTTGTATACTGCACTGGCATACTGTTCAGCATAGCTGTCTGCATCATCTGAGGGGGGGGTGTGAAGCTGCTGATACCCTCCCTTAGGAGGTTGTAGTCAGCTTTGAGAAATTCTTTAGCCTGGTTATGGCTGGGGAGGGGTTGCGTGGGATTGAAACTTCAAATGACAGACTGATGATCTGATCTCACCAAGGAAGAATATACTATGGAGTGATGCAGTGTTCGCTCAGATTGGTGAGATCCAAGTCCAGTATGTTGTCTTGCCTTGTGGAGGATAAGACCAGCTAATCTAGTGTGTTAGAACTGATGAAGTCAAGGAATCATTGGGTGAGTGCATTAGTGCAGGAATATTTCGCCTAGTCTATTGGGGGGTAATTGAATTCACCAAGGATCAAGGTGATAGGGGGTACCTTGATAGAGTCAAGTAGGTCCAGGTAGATGGTGAGGGTGTCCTGAGACATAGAGGGGTGTCTATAGCTGGTTATAACTTGGATGGGTGTTTTGCCAACTGTCAGTTGCACCTGAAGTAATTCCACTGCTTCATGTTGGTAAACCAGTCTGGAGCTGTGCCTGTCCTTAATGAAGATAGAGACTTGACCACCCTTAGTCTTTCCGACCTAATTTTGGAGTCAGAAAGAGTGGAATGAAGTATAGCCTGGTAAGGCAGGGGTGCTTTATGTGGTATGTTTGTGAGTGTGTTTTGGGGGTCTCTGTTGTTTAGGTAAGTTTTTGTTGAGGACCCCTACATAGGTAGGTGTGTGGCTCTGTGATGTGGGTGGTGTGGGTGCTTTTACTGGTAATCTCTTCTTTGTCAGGAGTACTGACTGTGGTGTGACAGAGCATGGATTCCAGCTTAGTGATGTAGATACATCTTTCGCAAGTAGAAGAATTATGTGCTAGGAGAAGGGGACTGTTCATGAACATGAGGCAGTTGCTACACTGTCTCAGTATGCCCATGTCAACTAGGCTGCCAGGAGAAACTGCTGGAAATTTTCCAGACATAGTGCTCTTAGTACTTGGCAGACTTATGGAGAACAGGGTTTGACAAGGGTTTGTCTGGAAAAACCCTAAATGCAAAATAAATGGCCTGAAGCACAAGTGCTACAACCAAAACAAAGATGCTCAGAATATTAATCAGGCTACTAACAAGCAGTAGTAAGTGCAGAATAAAGTACAAATATATATATATATATATATATATATATATATATATATATATATATATATTTTTTTTTTTTTACTGAGCATCACACATAACATAGTCATAACATATTTCAACATAAATGTATGACAATGTGCCAAAACATCAACTCAGGGCACAACTGACACAGATATGCATACACACTCAAATTGTTGTATCACTGTATGGTAAACAATATGACACACTCTTTGGTGCTGTACATACATATCAGTAGAATATAATAACATGAAAAAAGAGAAATCATGCAAGACATAAAGCAGAATTTTTAATTTCAGAAGATACATAACACAGTGCAGTGGTATTTCAGTAATATGATCCAGCTATGTGTACTAACTACACTGTTCGATACACTCTAATGCAGTCTAAGGCAACCTTGCTGATGTCTCATACCACAGTTCACCCTGCTTCAAACATGTACAGACACATCTTACCCTGGTTGATTCACAAAGGTGATGGATGAGGTTACAACACCATGTTGAGATGAAGGAGCATGACTGTGAAAGCCTTGTGACTGGTGGGGCCACAGCAGATGGACCAGCAGTTGAACTGTTGGACAACAGACAGTGATTCTTGATAGCTAATAGGGTTTCAACAGACAGGTAGCCTGCCTCTCCCAGGTTGCAATCTGCTCAGCACATTCAAGGAGCATTGAATCCTGCTGGTTGTATAACTCTGCTGTAATACCATATTGGCTAGTGTTTCCAATTACCATGCCACAAATAGCAGACTCTCATTCTGTGCAGTCAATGCAGCCATAATCTCACCATGTCTGTGCTCTTGTACTTCATGCCTGGCAGATAGCTGGTGTGTCACACAATTTGTGGCATAGACAAGTGCACATACATCTGACCAATGCCATTGCTTTGACCATTCATTTGTCTGCAGCAGGAGGTGGGCACCCTCTGACACCTGGGCATGCACAACATCTACATGACTATATCTACCGTGGAACCCTGTTTTGTTGTGTGGAACTGCCACCAGCAGTGCTCTCAACAATGATGTGTTGATCAATGGCCTCACCCTGCTCAACATCCACTGTGGCAGAATCCTCTGAATGGTTAGAAAAGTGGATCACCACAACCGAGGCTACATCTGCTGCAACATCACTGTCAAGATCATAGATGGACTCTCCAAACAACCCAAGGTCCTCTGTGCAAGGGCCCATACTACCATGCTGAGATACATCTTGAATACCATCATGATTGCTGGATGGTCTGCTGGATGAGACAGGTAGCTGATGCACTACAAGATACAAAGACAAAGATCAGGACAATGTGCCTATGTCACATGATGGATATCATCAAAAACATGTGTCTTACTTTAAGCATCCCTGTGACTGGCACTTGCTCTAATAACTGCTGGAATGCACTAGGAAGCACTAAACTGATACAAACACTCAACTCTCTTTATTAATAAGGAGAAATTAATCATAGGCAATAAACAGCCTATAATTGCAAAGTACCTTGCTAAGGTAAGGGAAAACAGCTCCTGTACTTTAAAAAAAAAAAAAAGCACCAAACCAGACATGTCCAAGGATCGGCTTCCATTGATTTCTCCTGTCCACCTGGTGAATCTGGGCATACTGGGGCAATGCAGCAATTGTCTCATGTACACAGACAATGCTCTCCTCCTACCACCCAACACTACAACCTGTGAGAGATGCACTTACCTAGACAAACTGGAAGCAATACTCTCTCCACCCAAGATTGTGCTAGACAGTCAAGAGGAGAAAGTTAACACCCACACTACACCTCAAGCAACACATAGCCCTTCTAAACTCACACTACCAACACCCACACATAGCAACACTAAATCCACATATGCGGAGGGCCTTAACTGTAACCTGCTCGAGCAACAAGGACCTCTGAAGTTGAAACGCAAACAAACACCAATCACAACCAAAGTGTCACATAGCTCAAAACACCAGTGTGCCACCCAGCAACAGCCTCTAAGGCAAGGCAACATGCCTAACACTATAGTCATAGGTGAATTTATAGTCAGGCACACTGATGTCCCACTCACCAGGCTGAACAAGGAGAAACTTACAGTGAACTGCCTGTCGGGTGCCAGGATCTGCCACATAACTCATGCACTCAAGTCACTCCACAACAAACACAAATATGACTCTGTCATTGTCCATGTTGGAGTGAATGACTTGAGACTTGCCTCCCAGGACTACATGAAAAGAGACATTGAAGAGCTCTTGGATCATGTGGCCCAGGCAGGTATGACCCTAGCCCTGAGTAGCATCTTGCCTTTGCCCTGAATGATACCACAATATAAGGACAAAATAATTGACTTCAACAATTGGCTAAGCTTCTGGTGTCATTCAAAGGGGATCCAGTATCTGTCTGCCTGGGACAACATGACTGACAGACCAAGATGCTTTGCCAGAGATGGTCTGCACCTGTCACCCCTGGTTTTCAGGTTACTGACTAAGGCTCTTGCCATCCCTATAGTGCCTTTTTTAGGCAATGTTCAAAGGACAAAACCACCACTGTAACAGGTACAAGCATGCAAAATCTGAAGGTAATGCTACTCAATGCTAGAAGTCTAAACCTCAAAATGCACTCTCTCGAGGCACTCCTAAAAATGGAGAACATCGATATCTGTGCAGTAACTGAGACCTGGTTCAAGGCTCCAGAGAGCACCCCTGCAATACCAGGCTACAACTCTTACCACACTTTCCAGCTACCAAACCAGGATCGAAACACTAAAGGTAGAGGAGTGTCCATATTTACCAAGGATATTCACACCACCAGGTTAGTTGCCCAACACAATGCGTCTGAAATTCTCCAGGTGTAACTAACACTAGATAAGACTGTATTCCAAATTGTAGCTTGCTACAGATCCCCCACCATGCCCCAAGATTTTCACTACACCTTTCTAATCATACAGACAAATATTAATATACAACCAAACACCCTAATACTGGGTGATTTCAACTACCCTGCCATTAACTGGTAAAACTAGTCTTGCAACAACACCTTTGCCCAATGGTTCTTGGAATTCATAAATTCCAATGCCTTGGATCAACTAATCCATAGTCCCACCAGGGGCTCCAATATCCTAGACCTGGTCATTACCAACATGGAAAATCGATGCTCCACACCTATGGTCACTCCCTCGTAGGTCAGGTCAGACCATAAGCTAATCACTCTTAACATCCACATCCCACCCCCACCCCCCAGTAAGGAAACCACCACAAAAAACTTCTCCAAGGCCAACTTCATGCTACTCAAGTCAGAAGTTAAAAACTTCATGAAACCCACGCAGACAGGAACTCAAAGTTTGACTGCTGAGTCCTACACTAAGGCACTGTATGAGAACATCCATTCATGCATGAATCGTGCCATCCCAAATAGAACCAAGATGCTCTCTTCCAAAAAAAGGAAGCCAATCTGGTGGTCCCCTACTATAAACAAACTTTACAACAAAAGGAAAAAACTGTTGCAGAAAAGAGGAAAATCCCAGGATGCAAAAAACTCCCTTACCAGCCTCAGTAAGAAGCTGAAATCCCTCATAACATCCTCCAAAGCTAGTTACGAAAATAAAATTGCCAAAGATTCCAAAGACAACCACAAGGCATTCTATAAATATGTCAAGAATCTAAATGGTAATGCTCAGATCTGCTCTGAGCTACAACAGAATGGCATTAAATATACTGATCCCAAGGATATTGCCAATATCCTGGCAGATCAATTCATGGCCAACCCCCCCTCTCACCCCCTAAATGGCCCATCTCAATACTGGAAGATTGTCAAATTCTGGTAATAACAGCCACATAGGTAAAAAACGCACTCTCCAGAGCTAAGAACACAGCATCCATGGGACCAGATGACATCCCGGGCTGTGTAATACATGAACTACCAAATGAACTGGCACCTCACCTAAGTGTCATGTTTAATCATACCCTCACCTCAGGCTTCGTGCTCACTGAGTGGTGCACAGCTACAGTTATCCCACTCCACAAGGGGGGATCCGCCTTGGATCCCGGGAACTACCGCCCCATCAGTCTGATGAGCTTGATCTGCAAGGCCATGGAACGTATTATCATGGAACTTATAAACAATGACATTGGCAACCTTAAAACACTGGACCCAACTGAATTGGGGTTCATGAAGGGCCTATCTTGTCTCCTGAACCTTGTTGACTTCTTCGAATCAGTCTCCAGAGCCATGGACGAGGGTAAGGCAGTGCACACAGCCTATCTGGACCTTGCCCTGGCCTTTGACAACATCCCCCACTCTGGAATCATAGATAAACTTACTAAGCTGGGCATTAATCCCTATGTCACTTGATGGCTTGCCAACTGGCTTACTGACAGAACCAACACTGTAAAAGTAGCTGTCTCCAAATCCAGCTCCAGACAAGTGACAAGTGGAGTACCTCAGGGTTCAGTCCTGGGACATCTCTTGTTTGGCATCTACTTCTATGAAGTACATGCCAACACTAAGTGACTCTGGCTAACAAAGTTCACAGATGACTGCAAACTGGGAGCCATTATTGAATCCCCAAATGATGTGGATACTCTACAAAAGGGCCTTACAGAAACAGATATTTGGTGCCAGAGCCATGGGCTCAAGCTCACTGCCAAGAAATGTATAGTTATTCCCTTTGGGAAAAAAAAATGTACCCATGAATTATCACATAGGTGACAGTACACTAAACATCGAAAGTGTGATAAAAGACTTAGGGACACAGGTGGACAGTGGTCTCACCTTCAATAACCACATCACCACAACAGTCTGGAAATCCCTCTATGTGGCACACCTCATCACTAAGGGCTTTTCATCCAGAAAAAAGGAGGTCATTCTCCCACTGTACTCATCCCTCATTAGACCCATTATAGAATACAAAGCCCCATTTGGTATGTACCTCTCAAGACATCTGAAGCAACTGGAAAGGCCACAGAAATACCTCACTAAAAGAATCACAGGCCTAAAGCAGATGCCCTATGCTGACCACCTTAAAAAACTCCAGCTATACTCTGTCACATATCGTCTACTCCGAGGCGATCTCTGCTTAACATACAAGGCCATGTCAAACCCAGAGCTGTTGGACATGCTACACTTAAAAAAATCCCAATCCCTCAGAGCCACATGCTCCAGGGGTCTAAATCTTGTCATCACAATAAACAAAACATGCTGGAGGGATAGGTTCCTGATCCAGAGACTCCCCAGACTCTGGAATAGACTGCCCACACATGTCAAGCAGAGCACCTCTTTGGCCCTCTTCAAAAGGAACCTTGACAATTGGATGGGAGAAAGGAGATTCACCCCCGAGGATCATGTCAATCGCCCTGCTAGACAGGGGTCCAGGGAAGTAAATAGTGTGGGAAGAAATAGCCAGGGAATTGTTATAGCTAGGCTTGTATATGCCCTAGGGCCGATAGCCTAGTACCAGCCTATGAACCTATGAACCTATATATATCTCAACGCAGTGTTGCAAATAATAATGACTTAATGAAGATAAACTGACTCTCTGCAGCAAACACAGAAAACGTCAGAAAAGTGGATTTTATTTTTGTACACTTAAAATTAAAGAATTTCACGTACTTCTGCTTGTACCATTGGCCGTTTTTGTCGTGGAACCAGGATTTGTGTTTGCTGCAGAGAAATAATAATGACTTTACATGTGGTCTGTTGTGTGTATGCTTCATGGATTATACATAAATGAAGTATATAATCTGTTTACATGGCCAACATATATGACATATGTGATGAATAAAAAAAAAACTCACACCTGGCAACAACTCATGGGAAGGTTGTGGTTTTGAACAGGGATGAACTTCAACTACAGGTGTGAACAGTTAAAACAGACAGAATGTGTGACATACACATACCACTCATATGTGCACTTAAGGACATTGATGCAGACTGACCTAGGAATGGTAAGAAGGACACAGTATTAATGGAGGTTAACTAGAGGATTAATAGCAAGGACAAGTATGAAACATATGTAATAACATATCACTGACTGACTCCTTCTGTGTAGAGGTTGTGAGTTGTACTGTGGATCCTGCAGTGATAAAGAGAAAGACAGCACAGTCATGTATTTTACAAAAAGAATACTGACAGCATCACATATACAACACAGTAATACAGACTGCAAATACTCACATGATGGATGTTGCAACTGTATACCAGATGGGGCTATATTGACAAATATTGACATAAATGTCAGGTATCATTTATTTATTTAACATTTGTTTACCAGAAAGTTCAACTTGTAACAAAGCCAATTTTCAGTGGAGGCCCGGGGAGAAACACTCCAGACACATGTATTTGAAATGTGGGAGGAAACTGGAGCACACAGAGGAAACCCACACAAATGTAGGGAAGACATGCAGACTCCACACAAAAGGCACTCCAGCCATGAATGAAAACAGAGAACCTCTTGCTGTGAGGCGACATTACCACTGCAAAACTGCACCACTGCACTGCCCACATTTGGGCTACAAATTGTTGAAAGCTATGACAATTTTCCTGTAACAAACCTGGTCTGTCTGCACTTGAAAATGCATGACTCGCCCCTCCAGTGGATGTATCTGTAGTGTAAAATGGTAAAAAAACAGCAATATGACTATAAACAGCAGAGCCATGAAAGGAGATGGAGCTACTAACAAGGCCGTGTTCACAGAAACAGTACAGGTACTTACCTGCTGATCCCTGGTTTAGTCTTATATTAGATGGACCCATACCTCTCAACCTAGAAACATCAGAAATCTGGACAAAGGCCTATGAGAAATAGGTACAAATCTGTATGCTAATTAACATAACATTTGCATGCATAATTATGTAACCCCACCCATTCCGGTGGAATTGTGGGATACCAACTTTCAAATGCAAACTGAAGAACAGATAACAAAAATATGGCTCCAGACAGAACTTGTAGTAAATGATAAACATTTTTTTAAAATCTGTAGGAATCATGTTCACTGGGGAGGGGGAAGATGATGAACCTTAGGATTTTGTTTTTGGTGACTTGCAGTATGTGGGTTTTGTGGTAAAAGTAGGGCATTTAATGGTAGACAATATTCTAATCTTAGCAAAAGATCATTATATATTGCTAGGACCCATAGGACCTAGAAATGTCATTCTCCATGGCCTACTGATCAGTGGCGTAGCTAGAGTTTGTGCCACCCGGGGCTGTCTTTGACTTTGCCACCCTTCCTCCCTGCAGTCATTTCAATATCCCATTACTTGGCTAGTTTGCCCCATTTACCATAAACACTGTAATGTGCATACTGCTTTACTTCTACAATGATTATTTGGATTTAATTTAAAATTTTATTTTACATTTTATAGCAAAAACATTGACAGACATCTGCTAAACAAAGCAATACAGTCTCACAATGAAAATAGATTTAGCATTAAAACTTTTTTGCCCTTGAAAGTAAACTCACATTCATTAAAACAGCATTGAAACCCACATTCAAAGAAAATGCATCTGGCCAGTGGTGAACAAATGTTACCTTTGGGCTGTTTTCAAATCACAAGCCCCTTGCACAGGAAACATACATGTGTTCTTTGATACACCTTCCTGATTGTATTAAATTATATTCCTTGTATAATGCAGCACACTTGTTAGATTACATTTTAAATTTACTGTTTTGAACATTTTCCAGTAAGCAATGAAACAAAATGCATGAACCAATAATGACAAAACTAACCAATTCAGAACATTTCCATCATAAAAGTTACTCAAACTTTTACAATCCACCAGGATCAGTAAATATGCCCAATCTCTGCCGAAATAAAAGTCATCTAAATAATTCCACATTAAAGAGATCTGTAACCAATGAAGAGGTTGCTGCTACCAAACAACTTTATATTTCATTGTTTTATCTACAAATAAAGTGCCTGTTGCCCTTGAGGAATATATTGCCTATGTTACATTAAAAAACGATAAGCTAGAAAGAGATATCTTATTTCCCTATAGCTCCCTCATCTCCATTGTTTTTGTAAAAGGTAGCATAAACAAATAGTTAAGTTTCTAATGTAATTCAAGAATTTATATTTCATTCAAATACTCAAAAAATATAGAAAATGACCAGTGCCTATATTTCACCTGGCTACAGATAATGTACCTGCTACTATTTTATGTATCTTTATTTAACCTCATCCATCTAGCTCCTGGAAATGTATCTACATCCATCCTTCAGTCACACCAGCCCTCTCCCAAACATACACCTCCTCTGCATTGATGGTGTTTGCCACACCAGGTCTATGGCTTGTTTTGAAAACAAAACTATGGTGTCATTTTTACACATTAGTGCCAACAGGGAAACTTCTAACTTCTTCCTTTAGGGCATGTTGGTACTTTTCTATTTAACAAGATACTTGACAAAAGTGTTTCCGTGCAGCTGGAAGAGGTCATGGATTTTGGCAGAATTTATCTACGATGCCTGAATGTCAGTTGTGTACAACACATTTACAGGTCCAGACACACAATGTACACTGACTTGCCCTCATCCACTGCCTCAATGACCTATTCAAATATGTCAGCTAGGCTTAGTAGGCAGTACCTGCTTTTGATGAATTGAAACTGGACTGGGTTTAGGGTCCACAGGTCACCTGAACCTCTATTTATTAGTTTCATTATGATCCTTTATATAGCCATACAAATGAGCCTGGGTCAGGGTTATAGGTATATAATTACCCAGGTCAATTGTAACCTCACCTTTGTGCAAAGGAATGACTGTTGCTATCCTCCATTCTTCCAGCATAGATTTTGTTTTGAGGCTAATGTTGAATAGCGTCTATGGGGGGGGGGGGGTCTGACAATTTTTATAATGACTTTATAACCACTTTGTGTTCTTAACTTTATGAGCCTCTACCGACGGTTGATAATGAGACAACAATCTTCTCTATCTTCTGTATGCAATAAAAACAGAAGATATTTTTTCTTTTACAGCAAAATTTTATATTCCTTCGTAATCCTTTCCTGAATAATGATACTTAATGAAGTGACACTATGCAGATTTATATATAAACAAGGATTAATAACAGAAACACTTCACATATTTTACTGCATTGTATTCAGATTTTAGTGCCTGTACAACCTTCTCTGCAGCTGAATTTTCTTAATCAACTTTCACTGATTTCAATTTGCTGACATACTTAATATGAAACTGCCTCTCTGCAGTTTTGTGGGGATATACTGTGTAAAGTCCCTGAATTTCCAGTTTTTTTTTTTCAGTAGCAGATAAACCTCTCCATACTAGTGATTAAATAAAATGCAGCACAAGGACTTCTCCATCTCTATACTAGCAGATAAAATGCAACATGAATGTACCCTTTGGCACAGACAGTACAGCAGCAGGATAGATAAAATGCAGCACAACACAAAACGGTCTTTTGAAATAGCTAGCAGATGTACAACACAAAAGACTTCTCCAATATAGCAGAAGATAAATAACACACTTCTCCATACTAGTGATTAAATAAAATGCAGCACAATGGACTTCTCCAATCTCCATACAGTTGTTAATGTTAAGTGACCATAAAAATATGCAGCACAACAGACTTCTCCAATTTCCATACAGGCCACACACACATCTGATTTGCAGCACAACTGAGTTACTTACAGATCAGGTAATGCATTCAGTTGTTAATTGGCCACACATCCGACTGACTTGCTGGACTAACGGACTTACAGATCAGGCAGGCTACAGTATTTAAATAAAATGCAGCACAAACAACAGACTCCTGTCTTATGGACTTAACACAACTGACACATTGGCTGCAACAGATAAAAAAAATAAATAAATAAAATGCACACAGTTAACCCCGACTTGCAACAGCACAATGGACATACTTACAGGCAGGCAGATATAAGATGCACACAGCCACAGCACAGACACACAAACACCCCTTCTTGCAGCTATGCACACAGGACTTACAGCAGCATTATGAGCCCATTAAGAATGCATTTCTTTTTTTTCCTAGAGTGCAAAACTTTATGCACATCTGCCACCATATTTCGAGTCCAACAGGCATCACACATACCCATGTAGGCTGGTGATGCGTGGTGATATCAGCCATAAATTTAAAGTGGTGCTACAAAAAAATAAAATAAAATAATCAACAAAAAATTGGGAATTAAAGGGGCCACTCAGGAATTTGTGGCACCCCATTATTTTGCCCTCAAAACCGGTAAATACCGAGGAATTTGGTAGGGTTGAGAGGTATGGATGGAACTGTCAATATTAATACAAACAGCATTGCAAATGTTGTGTGGACTGCTCTGTCTGCACCTCACTTGTATCACTGCATGTCATTAGTCTTATATTCATCATCCTTACCTTATGTGGATGTGTGCATGGCTCAACTCTGCTGCAGTAAATCAAAAACAGCAATACATGACTATGCATGCTACAACAATATGCAGTGATTGTCTCAACAGGCAGCACTGTAATGGAAAAAAGGCATACATGTTCATCCTGCAACTACAGCTTCAATTGTAAAAGTATGGATGTGCCTCATCTCTCTTGGTGTGTGCAGTGAGAACAGAAATATTGTGATGTCATCAGATGGGGACAGTGGTGGTCCACTAGTGGTGTCATCTCTCGGGTTCTCATAAAAATGTCACTCGGTTGGCTGCATGAAGGATCATGTCTGAGTAATGTCATCTACAGGCTTCACGGGATCAGTCATGGTCTCCAACTGCATTGATCATGTTGGTGAGGTCCATCCAGATTTCATTTCTCTAAACAGTACCTGAATAGCCTAGAAGTTTTTTTTCCAAGTTGGTGGAGAACATTAATTATGATGCCATTTTCCTAGTGGGAGAAGTTGTCACCCTAGGAATGTTGGCCATCTTGAAAGACAGTGATATACACATGATAATATTGATGTTTGAGCACTTTATTTGTAGATGAAAAAAATAAAATATATATATAGTAAGGGGGGTGTGGGGGGCACTGCCCCCCACATTGGGGGGGGGTGTAGCCCCACCACATAGTTTGGATATATATTATGTTCAGAAAAGAGTAATTTATTGGAATTGCAAGTATCCATATACATAGTTCAAAATATTTAAAATAAGTGAGGGGCTATGCCCCACCCCACACCCCCTTACTATACATACTAACTCCAGGGTTGCACTACAGTGTGGAAGAGGCCATATATAACTTTCAGTGAAATGTGTTTCAGTGAATTGAGCTTTCAGTGAATTGTGCACAGTCAAATGTGTTTCAGTGAAATGTGCTTTCAGTGAATAGTCCTAGACCCATATATCTAGATATATATATATATATATATATATATATATATATATATATATATATGTATATATTTTTATTTTTTATTTATTTTACATTTGTTGACCGGGATGATCCGACTGGATACATGTCCATTTTCAGCGGAGGCCCGGGGAGAAAAGCTCCACATTTACAGCAAATAACGTACGGGATACAAAAGCAAATGTCATACAATTTACAAAGTTACATATTGTTACATTAATAACACATAGGTGAAGGAGAAACATAGCATGTGCAATGGGGAAAAGAACATGAGAAATGCATATGACCTAAGGAAGTAACATCTTGGGAGTAGCACTCTCAAAGTACAGTTGTATAGCAGCGGAAATTATACTATTATATAGTAAGAGGTTGTCAAGCTTCATGTTTTGGGCATCTATTCGATTAGGTAATTCAGTGTTAGATCATAAATGAAAGAGTTTAAGTCCTAGGGATATTCATTAGCTGGAGCTTGGACTTTGGCTTCATAAAGAAGAGTTAGTCTGGGACAGAGCACTGACATAGCCAGTGTGACTTGAAATGGAGTTTTAGATCCTTTTTGAATTGGACCAGGGAGCTTGATAGAGTGAGCTTAGAAGGGAGGGAGTTCCATATTTTACCAATAGTGTTAGCAAACAGAGTATCTCCCCCTGAGTTATGGGATTTGACTGTTTGGACAAGTAGCCTATTTGATGAGCGTAGGCAGCTAAGATTAGTGTACGGTATAATGAGTTTTTTCAGTGCTGGAGAGTTGCCAGGTTGTTTGAGAATTTTAAAAGCCTCAAGGAGTTGGTTCAAATGAAGAAGGTTTGACAGTTCAATCCAGCCCAGGTTTTTTAGGTTATGGCAGTGGTGGGTCCTGTAAGGCATGCCAGTTGCCAATCTGGCAATGTTATTATAGCAGCTTGTAAGTTTGTTCAGGTCAACTTTATTAAGGTTAGTCAGTATAGAGGAGGCATATAGTAGGGTTGAGAGGAGATGTGAGCGGGCGATGGCTACTTTGGCTTTTGGAGTTAGGAAAGATTTTATTTTGTATAGAGACCCTAGTTTCTTGTTAATGGTTTTGATGGTCTGGTTAATGTGCATGTCAAATCGCAGTTTATTGTCAGTGGTAACTCCAAGGAGTTTGGTATGGGAGTCAGGGGAGAGGATAGTCCCGATGTTGGATTGTATAGTAAAGGGAATAGGAGTGGGTTTCTGGGTAGGATGAAAGAGTAGTAGTTTGGTTTTGTTTGGGTTCAGGATCAGGTTTCGGCCTGATAACCAGTTTTCTACTGTAGTCAAAGTGAGCTGGGTTGTGGATAGTAGGTTGACTAAGGATGTATCAGAGCAGAGTAGTGTAGAGTCATCTGCATATTGAATGCAGACGGCCTGAGGGATAACTGTATGAAGATCATTTATAAAGACTGAAAAGAGAAGAGGTCCTAGTATGGAATCTTGAGGGACCCCTATGGTATTAGATAAGAGTTGAGAGAGCTGATTCTGCCAGAGTACTGCCTGTTGTCTATTGGAGAGATAAGCATGAAACCAATCAAGGGTTTGGCTGTCTAAGTACAGAGTGTTCAGTGTGTGGAGTAGCAGCTGATGGTTAACCGTGTCAAATGCTTTTGACAGGCCCAGAAAGAGAGCTGAGGATATTTTTTTGTTATTATGATTATGGTTAATTGTATCAGCGAAGGAAATGAGGGCAGTGGTAGTACTGTGGTGAGGTCTGAAACCATGTTGAGAGTCGGTAAGAAGACACACACATATATATATATATATATATATATATATATATATATATATATATATATATATATATATATATATCTATATCTGTATATATCTATATATAATGTATATGCATTGCATGGATGTCTAAAGACAACAGCATCATGTCACGAGTCTGCTTGCATGTCAAATCAAAATACTATAACAAAGAACAATTCGAAGAGCTTATGGAGTGTGAGTGCAAACCTCAGGATCCATAGCCAGGCCACAGACAGTACGGATCCTTAGTATATTAAGTCAGTGTTGATAATACATTGATAATACCTTTGTTAAGAAGCATCATTGAAGACATATCCATAACAGGAACAGCACATTTTTAACAGTCTTGTTAGGTTACATCAATTGAGAAATATCCATAATATCAACATAGCATACTAGATATGGATAGTGTCGGAATCCATAGGTCTCTGTAGTTACACCACAAAGTGCAAGGAATTACCACTAAGAATTTCAGATAATCTATAAATCTACCTTTAAATACTGTTAACATTTGCAATGGAAATCTGTCTATACAAGTGCATATAGGATTGAAACAAACTATTTAAAAGAACAACACCTGTATCCATAAAGTTCAAGACAACATCACTCCAGTAACTTATAATTGCTGTTTATAACATTTTGAGCAAAAATTAATTTAAACATTTGCCTTTTGAAATGAATAACTTTAAGAGATTTTATAATCCCCTTAACAGAAATATTACCAATTGCTCTCACTGTGTCTAACATAATTAATGAGGTTCATTAAAATTCAAGTTTTTGAAATGCAATTCATACACATCCACATAAAGTGGCACCATGTACCAAAACACCAAGGTGTACTGTGTAACCTCCCAATAGGTATCGATAAATGGTATCATGTGTGGCATGTGCCTGCTATCTTTCAATGCTCTGACAACGTGACATCACTGCCACGTTCAAATATTGATTTTGATACATTTACTAGTCAGACCATTTCTAACTGTGAAGTGAATGGTACCTCAGTAAGCATTTCTCTGTGTTTGTATTTTCAAGACTTCTTCAACTTCAGGATTCTGATGGTTACTTCAAGGAGGCTGAGATGTGACAGTGCCCCCAAATGAACCAACAAGGAGATGACCCAGATATTGATTGTGTATGCTGGACTGGAGCAGAGGATGAAAGCCAGACCCAGGAACGTTGCTAAGATTAATGTGTAGAACAGGATTACAAGGTTGCATATATGGAGGACAGGGATCTACTTCATTGGAGTCCAGGTTTGTCACTGCTATGATGACCTGCATTGTAGGGATCTGGAGGAGCTTCAAAAGAGGGTCACTGGGGTGTGGAGGAAGCCCATAGATCCCTACAGTAATTGTCAATTTCTAAGCATACCTTAACATTGCTATGGATTTTACAGATACTTCTCTGTCCCATATATATCAGATAGATATTTTTATAAACGTATTAGCTGCTGTGAAAATTAGCTCATGGGGATAATTAAATGGACTTGGTAAATACTGTCCTATTAACTATGGGTTCAATTCCCATGTTGTTAATTTACTTAACAATGTGTATAATATCCATGTCTTTTGTAGATGTACATATGTTTTATAACATCTAAGTACATAATTTCACATAACCACTGTCTTCATGCATCACAGACGCCTATAGCACCTAGGCCGTGAATGACTGCACATTTCATAGTTCTACATTATTGTCCCACAGTATAACCTACTGTACCGATATACTTTGGAATAAAAACAGGTGTTTATAACTTCATTACATCATTCCTTCGAAAATATTACATGGACATATTTATTTAATTTATTTCATATAAAAAATGAATGTCTGTTCAGATGCTTACATGTATATTTTCAGTTATGTGTTGATTGCTGTTATTTCTTTACAATAAAAGGTCCAATAATTGTTTGCATTTTCTGAATTTATCCATTCTCCACAAGACATCTGATAATCACCTGCAGTACCTGTTTTCTAAAAGGACAACTGTGATTAAAATCTAACAATGTTGATATTTTATGTATCATTGAGCCATTGTCTCAGCACTCATTTTTTGAAATGCACTTTACAACCTAAATAATAGTTGGGTTGGTCTATGTGTGGATGTTTTGCATACAAGTCTAAGTGCTTTGATTGGTGTTTCTGATGTATGGGTTGGCTCACTTGTATGTTTGGCTGTGTTTTTCAGTGATTGATATATTATGTGTAGTCTGCCTGTTCACAGAGTGAATGGGCACCTGCTGTGTCAGTGTTTTCAGACTGTAGTATGGCATGCCATTCAGTTCAACACTGGTATTGCATCAGACACCTTGGGTGTTTTTGTATAAATGCTGTTATAGCCTAGGTTTATTGACACTTCAGCACATACACATTTGATTGCAGTAGTTCAGTATCAGCAAGCGTATTCACAGTGTTTTAATTTTTCAGGTTAACCATTGCTAATTGTTTTGGTAGATAATCCATACAGTTGTACACATACTATACTGTTAGTAACAGGTATATTATATTCTCATATGTCAACAGATGTGTTGATTGTACATATCACTTTGCTTTTAGTGCTGTACTCATTATATTGATGTATGTTTAGCCAATTATAATGCCTGTCTCAAATGTTTGTCATATGGCTTGCTTATTGCCCACAAAATTGCCATATCACTTTCTCCTCATTTTAACAATGACACTCTGTGGCTGCTTATATAAATCATTGAACGCAGATAGTACAATTGGTTGATATGAGCATTGTTATACAACTAATGACCTGTGTGGGTGTGTCTAAGCATATAGAATTGTTCATCAAAGAATACTGATTTTGTTTTCAGGAATATGACATATAAGGCCATAGGTAACTCTATTCATAATGGACATGTATCAGTCCCTCTGTAAATTGTCATCATAATCATATTTTGTTGCGCTGTAATATTCACAATACCGTTCTCTGTGACATTTGCTTTTCTTTTCTGTTGTGTTTTGCAATAAATCTTTACAGAACATGGGACTCATGGACATTCTCCAATCTGAAGATGATGAGCACATGCAAGGCCACTGCCAAAGTCTTCTAAGGATGAAGGTGATGATGATGACAATATCAAGGAACCTGGATCTGCCCCTGCCACAGCCATCCTGCCTGACTGGGATCAAGACAGTTAACAGGAGGAGATCTGGGAGATCATGACCAATGTGTTCTGAACACAGATGAGGGACATGATGGGGTCCTTTTTTGAGGATAAGGCACAGTCTCTGTGTGAGATTTGTTCAGGTTGATAGCTTGTGATCTCATTTTGGAGTCTGAATCCCAACAGCCTGCTCCCTCCAGTCCATATGTCATTCCACATGTTTTTTGAATAATAGACGTCAAGATGTCCCACTGTCATGATGTGGTGTGTCATGGGCTAGCAATGTTGATACCATGTAGGTTCATATGCAGGTATATATTGTCTATGTGCAGTCCTCCTTTTCTGGCTGCAGCAAGCAGCACTGTAATATTAATCTGCACAAAGCGTTAGATATCACATTCTTTAACAGTATGTCATGCAATGTTTGCTGTATGTAGTATTTCCACACCCATTACATAGTGACTTTGGTGTACACCTTTCATAAGCAGTTGTACACATTAAATGACTGTATGAGTGCATGCACATAGTTGGATGCATACTGACACATAAATATACCTTTGACATGTGAGCGTTCATTGAGTTACTACTAATGTGCTGTATTGATGTTCACATGAATGTCCTCTGCTCCATAATAAGGTAGGTGGTTGACATACACCTGTATTTTTTTATTTGACATTTGCATGACAGTTTATGTGTATGTGCTTGCAATTTTTAACTTGCTTACCTATGCATGTTGATGTGACATGATTGCACTTTATTGTGTATGTATGTTTTATACATGTGTAGTTTTGTGGACATCAGCAATCAAGCTGGTCATTTGACATACAATTTCCACTTGGTTAAATGCACTTCTGTGTGGCTCTTACAATGCCCTGTGTGTTGTATGCATTCATTTGCATTGCCTCAACTTACCTTGTCCTGCTTTACCCTGATGTGAGCCCATGTTGTCCACCTCCCTCAGACCTTAATATTTCACTATTATTTTTTGCAGGTATGTTTGTCTTTGTTAAAACTACTCATGATTGCCATGTATTAATTTGACACAGTGAACATGTGCCACATGCATGCCATTGTACAATGCAGAACGTGTACACACAAGTTGCTGGCTAATGCTTGCAATGCATCCTTGTTCTCATTATACTTGTGTGTTACCCAGTGTAGTTTTTTCACATCCATGTGCATAGCCTGCTGTATTTATTATGCTGCACTGTTACATTTTTGAACATATTATTACGTCATTGGTGTATGTATGTGTATCAACCTTGATTTCATGTATATTCCATTTATGCCATTGACAGACATACATACACATCTACACCTGTGTATTTCCCTTGACATGGCATGTGTCATTAACATGTACACACTCCATTACACATTTATTTGGGTTGTGTACATCTACTTGTGTATGTAGCAGCATTTGTTTTGCTTTTGGAGTACTTCTGTTAGGCACTACTCCTGGTTGTTTGCTTTTCACATGCATAGTCATGGATTTGGTACTGTCCTCTGGTGGAGTTATCTAGAATTGTTAGACCTGCATTTGCTCATCTGTGGTGTTGCTTGGCTAATACCTGCACTGCTGATAGACTAATTGGATATGTGTATATTTATCTGAGTACTGTGATCATACATTATTACCCTGGAACACACATCTACCATTAGTCATACACATCCAGTTATGACTGCTTCACAGTTTGCAACATGTCATAACATGACAGTGCATAGGTAGATATGTTTCTTTGCATTTCACTAAGGCTGGTATGCATCCCCACCCTGTTTATCAACTTTCCATTGGTCGTGTTGTGCAGGGTGCTGTTTGTGTAACTTACCTGTCCTTACTGTTTTTTTGTCCAGCCTTTGTCTATCTTGTGTTGTGCTATTTCTTCTATGTGTATACCTGCTGTGGTAACCTTCTTCTCTTATTTCCTTATGTTCACATTTCCTTCTATTCTTAAAAAAAAAAAAAAAAAAAATGGGGCCTATTCCCACCAAAAAAAAAAAAAAATTGCCCAGCACTTCTGACTTTCCCTCAGATTTTCCTGTTCCAACATCCCTCTTGTGTGTCCCTCTTCTTTAACCATACCCTACATCTTCTTTTCTATCTCTCTCTTTCCTTGTGTATGTGCATTTCTTGTGTTCCCCACACAAGTCCCAAACCCACTGTTAGCAAATAAATGTTAGCTATGGCAATGTGGCTGTGACTGCCCTTCGCCTTTCATTTTTTTATTAGAAAAATGTACAGATTCCATCGGAATCCATATGTCCAAGCCAACATGTTTTACTAATACATTTATTATGGCAATATTGGTTGTTGTCTCTAAGTTTACTGTAAAGAATGATATTGATTATATATATTACAAATAGTATTGCAGCTTTGAAACACATATTTTAAGTAAGTGAATGAAATATCCACAGTTGTCTGAGATGTTTCTGTGTCTGTTTTTAAGACTTCTCAGGAGATCACTTCCTTTTTCACTGATTGCTGACATACAAACCTCAAAAACAAATGGAAATACATACTCAGACTTAAAATCTGTCTAAAGTGACTGTCAGTATTGTCATCTTCCATGGAATTAGCCAATTGTTCAGTTATAAGTATTCACATATGACTACTTCTGTTACTGGAACTAGCCACAATGGCTTGGGGTTGAGCAGAAAATGAAAATGATCTCAGCCTTGCATTTGAGCATTTATTGAATACTGTGACAGCTGAACAAAAATAAATTTTTCTGTATAAAGGAACAATTTTCAAATTCATTTGCCTAGGGATCAGCCCTGAACAAGCATGTATTATGAAAAGTAGACCTATGGTCCAATCCTGATTCAAGTAATCTTGATGCAGTGATAACTGTTCACACTGTTACTTCTTGGCATTAAATGCAATAAATTATGGAAAATATCACAGCTGACCTTCCTTGGAGACCACAAATAATGCATTTGCCTTAAAACTTTCTGGAGCCATTAGGTATGTGACCAATGAATCAAGCAAAGCAGGGGGGTGGTTCAATAAAGCCTACATGGCCATTGTTCACTGTGTGTGCATCCACGTAAAGTTTTTTAGATTCAATAACTCTGTGTAGTGCACGCGCTCACATGCAAACATGGCAAATTCCAAGGCATTCAAATTACAGCATAAGTAGCTGAATTGTATGCTAGTGAAACAAACCAACAAGGTGGAGTGGTTCAACAAGCTTTAAAGCAATGGTGTAGACTCTGTGCTCGTGTTGCCCATGTATTCGAAAACTTTTTCAATACAGCCACAGAGTCTACACAGAAACAAGAGCAATGAAAAGTTATTAGATTTTTAGGGAACTGACCCTCACATGTAACAGCAGACACATTATTACATTATTAGACAGGGTGAATGCTACAAAAGTATAGTAACAATAGCAAGAATCCTTTTAAGTGCCATGACATACATGCAGCTTTGTTCCCCCACCAGAGATGAAGAATATACTCATAACTAATGTAGACAGCTAAAAGTGTAAGTCCCATGAAGCAGACTAGTCATACTGTCATGTAAGAATATGCAGTATGTAGCTGATGGAATGCAGTCAACTTTTGTCAAAAAATGTATTCTTCCGTGCAGATCTATATCAAAGTAATACCCCCCCTTTTGTTTACAGTATTGGCTCCCCTTCAGTTTCCCTGCCTACACTATTGCTAATGATGCAAATTTGGGGCTGTCAGCATGGTGAATATGCAAATGAGGTCACAACTCATTAGAATTGCTGAATTACAAAAAATTGTAACCATGAAGGGATGTTCACTTTGAGTAGAGACCTCCACAGTGTTTGTTTTCAATGGATGGCAATGGTGAATGATGACAACAGGGGAGTGTGCCAGGTTACACTTACAGAGGTGTAAATGTAGGTGTCTGAAGGGTGAAAGTGCATGTAAGCAGTGCACAGTTCACATGTTCTGTTTCATCCTCTTTATTTTTTGTTAAAATGTGCCATCTCTGTCTGCTTTAAGTTATTTTTTTAATTATATTTGTTATTGTTTGCCCAGTACAGTGCTTAGTGCAGTCACGGGAAATGGAGGAATGAATGGCAGTTTCTCTATGCATGACATGTAATTATTCCTCTGGCAGCATGTGTATGTGTAGGGCTGAAGTACAGATGGTCCTGGGTTCTAATACAGGATGTACAAACTTGAAATCAGTTTTTCTACTCCATGTTTGCATGATATTATGAGAATGGAGAAAAGTAATAACAATATTGCCTGCGTTTACATTATTTACATGTAGGTGTGTGCAGTGGTGTGGAGGTGTGCATCACACACTAATGAGCAGTAATGAAGTTAACACAATCAGTTAAGGAGCAGGTGTGTTTCATAAGTGCTAAGTACAACATAAGCAGGTGATTTTCAGCATGGTGGAGTATTCAACAAGCTATAAAGCGTACATGTAGCCTCCATTCTGTTTTTTCCTGAATACTTCAATACCATTGGATTAGAGACAAAGAATTTTTAAAAGAACACAATGCTAGGGGCTGCTGCAGCTTTGCTCCATATGTATGTGCTAGAGGCTGAAGCCAATGCTGCTGGTGCTGGTGACAATGGCTTACGCTGAGAAGGAGAAGAGTGTTCAAGTCTAGGATAATGTTTCAGATGCTATATGACCTGGAGATTGTAGAGTGCTACAGGGTGGACAGGGACACATTACAAGAACTCTGTGAGCTCTGCCATCCTCAACTCAGAGCCAGAGCCAAGCAAGGGGAACCCATCCCAGTGGAAACTAAGGTATGTGTGGCCTTCAAAATATTAGCTACAGGTACCTTTCAAAGGCCAGCTGGGGACATAATGGGTGTGTCACAGGCATCAGCATCCAGGATCCTCCACCAATTCCTGGATGCTATGCTCATACATGCCACTGAGTATATATATTTTCCTCATAGTTCTTTGGAGAGGGCCAGCAATATGCAATATTTATACCAAGTAGTGCACTACCCTGAAGCACTGGGTGCCATAGATTGCACTCCTATACACATTAAGGCATGAGTGAGTAGGGTAGAATCTAGATTAAATGCAAGGGATACCACTGCATCAACTGCCAAGTGGTGTTTTAATGCCCAGGGAATTATCTTAATATGTACGGTGGCAACACTAGCAGTTATCATGACTTCCATATCTGGCATGCATCACAGTTGTGCTAGATGTTTGCTAGGGGGGAATATCCCACATGGCCATTTACTGGGGGATGTTGGCTATGAACTGGACTGTGGCTGATGACATCCCTCAGAAGTACACACACAGCCACTGAAGGATGCCATAATTAGGCACATACTCAAACCAGAAACATGATAGAGTGTGTGTTTGGGCTGCTGAAGTCATGGTTCCAGTGCCTAGATACATCTGGTAGAGCCCTGCAGTATAATTCATGCACATATACACAAATTTTCACAGTATATGCTATGCTACACAATCTGATCCTGTGGAAATTACTGCAGCAAGATCAGCAAGGGGAAGGGACACACATCTCCCCACCAATGCCTAGGTTACTGCAGCCATAGTCATCTGAGAACTTGGAGGGAGACCCTCCAGCTGCTGTGGTTGGAGGCAGATGTAGGTGTGCTCAGTATGCCCTTGCTTTGGCTAACAGACAATGCATAGCACATTCGCTGACCATGCATGTAGGAAAAACTGATGCCAGGCAACTCACAAAATCTTTACCTCCCAATATATTGGCTGTGTACTGCTTGCATCAGACAGAGTCAGCCCTGAACTAAAACTGTCAGCTGCTGCATTTGCAAGATAAGTCTTGAACCTAGAAAGTAGTCTTTAATAGTATTATGGTATATCCTTGTATTTCTTAACTTGGTACAGTAATCAAATAAATATTGTTGGATTTCTACAGAAACTACCTTACAATGTTACAACAGAGCAGCAGAAGAGGAAGGCCTACCAGGCTGTTGTGCACCACATGGCCTGCTGATGTCATCTACCATAAGTTCACCTGCATTCTTACATAAATCAGACTTGTGTTGTCACCCTTGCATTAAGTACTGTATTCTATAGACTGTGCACTTAGGTAGGTGAACTTAGGTAGGTGTTCCATTCTCACTGCAGTTGACTGTGTGTGTGTGTGTGTGTGTGTGTGTGTGTGTGTGTGTGTGTGTGTGTGTGTGTGTGTGTGTGTGTGTAGTCAGCAGAATAGACATGGTATCCTACAGTTACTTCTTCATGGACATGGATTGCCAGTATTTTGGTACTTGCACAAGCCTGCACATCCATTTCATGCAGCCCTCCCAACCTATTGTCTCTCACATGGCCCACTGATATCATCTACTATAAGTTCACCTGCAATCCTGTAAAAGTCAGACTTGTGCTGTGGTGCTTGCATTAAGTACTGTCTTCTGTAATTTGTGTACCTAGATAGGTAGGGATTCTATTCTATCATCTATATGATAGTTTTGGTCTGCAGCAATTAACAGACCACATTGTCAGACAGTGTACTGGAGGCCAGGCAGATGTGACCTCATCCTATACCATACAGATTACAGTGAGATGCTCTTTAATCTATCCACATACATCATGGCATTGTTTGTAGCCTCTATGTTATGTTGATAACAAAGGTCTGTTGTCTATCCAGATACTGGACATGTATGGTGAGGGTAATGCAAAGAGATCATTATACTGTTTTACTGTTCTAATCAGGCTGGGGCATGCAGAAGTTGAATTTGACACAGAGTTTGATGTACAAGCATCCCTGCATTTAAAATGGACACAGCTAGTATGTCTCTGCCTCACCAGTCCACTGAGCCCACAGTTCTTGGACAGGTGGAGGGTGATCAGAGAAATGTGGCTACTGTGGCTTCAGTGCCTGTTGAGTTTGGCTGTAGACAAAGTGTGGGTGAGGTGCCACTCAGGAGGCTGTATAAGGGTGCTCAGAGTGTCCTGCTCTCCCTCCTTCACCTGCTGCAGGTGTCACTTCCCATGCCACTCAACATATGTTTAGGGCCATTATGGAGACACAGGCATGTTCCCATAGGTGATCTAGACAATTGCTCAGGATTATGGATGTGGCACAGTCTGACATGTATGACTGTCTTCACTGTGTTGCTTATTCACTGGATCAGATGAATGACAAGTTGGAATGAGGGATGTCTGTGATGGACTGAGAGGTGTCTGTCATGGAATGAGCAGTGTCTGTGATGGAACATCTGCTGGGAGAAGAATGGCATCCTCGTGGGTGTAGGTCAGCCACATCATCTGCTGTCAGTCAACATGGCTGTACCCGATCACACATCCATAGTGGCAACACTTCCACTGCTGCATGAATGACTGTGCTGTGCACACACAGATGTGGCAGGCCGTGGGGTCATGATCCTGTTGTTCCTGTGAAGAGACCTCATCCAGCAGACAGCAGTCACACTCAGGTAGCAGCACTGCATCTGAGGATGGTCCTGGGCATCAAAGTACCAGTAAAACTCCTGGCAGAGCCAGTTATCATAGTTAGGGACAACAACGATGAACTGCCACGGCTACCATGCATGGCTGACACCTGTCCAACACAACAGGATGTAGAGCTAGCACTCAGCTTGGCTATGCCCATGCACACATTCACACACCAGTTTCACCTGGAGGACCCATACAGACATAGACACACACACACACACACACACACACACACACACACACACACACACACACACACACACACACACATACACACAAAACAGTAATTCATTTTCTATATCTGCCAATTTGTTGTATTGTTAAAATGTCTGCCTTCTTACTCACACACACTCACCAACCTTTTGTGCCAGCATAGGCTTCCTGCCCCCCCCCCCCACAACACCATGTGCAAGTAATGATAACTGTGCCATATTCCTGTGTTCCCGTGTACCTTTCAGATTCAGGAATACAAAATCTGTGTCTGATGCTCTGGATGCATAGCTAATTTAGTGCTTATTATATTTCCATTTGTGTTGGAAAATTGTTTATTGTATCTGTGACTTATATTCAACTTGTAAATGTAGAGAGTTGAGAGCATCCAAATGTGACAACTTTATAGTGAATGCTGTTGTAAGGGTTGTGAATTTAGAAACCGCAATGTGTATCATCCCTTTGTAATGTCTTTCTGTAATGACTATTACACATCTCCCTCTTCAAGTGATGATAACTGCTCTATATCTCTGTTTTCTAAGTTTTGGATTCAGAGAGACAAATGCTTTGTGGCTGATGCTCAGGATCCATAGTTAACTTACTGCTTAGTATATCTGCATTTGTGGTGTTTAACTAGTCATTGTACCTTTAACTTATACTGGCCTTGGAAAGTTTGACAGCTGATAGCATCAATATGTCAGAACTTTATCTCTTATGAGGGTTAGAAGTAAGAAACTGCAATGTGTATAATTACTTTTGTAATATATCTCTTACAGAATTTTCCATTTCAGACTTATGGTGCACATCACAGGTGATGCCATGATATTCAAAGTTTAGGATTGTATGACAGCACAGTATTTGCTTTTCCCTTTCTTTAGTTTCCCTCAATTACATATTTTTTGGCCGCTGCTTGCTCAATGTGCCATGCAGCACAAACACTGGAAGTGGAGAACCCAGACCAAAAAAAATAGTAAAATAGGGGATGACATGTAACTACTCTGTTGGCCATGTGTTGCTGCTATGTGGACTGGCATGGCCTTCACTTTTGCCTAAAACACATACACAAAGACCTGTATATCCAATAAATCTGAAATTGCTCACCATTGTGTCATCCTGAGTACTGTGTTTATGTGATGGTAAGCATCGCACAACATTTTCAAATACTGTGTGCACATCCAGTATGCATGCGCTAACTGCAATTAGTGACAAATCATCTGGATACAAAATGCAATTGGGGGGAACCTCATTCTACATTGGGCTTGATCTCTGATAGTCATGGCTGGTGTTTGTGGGGAGCTAGCATGCTTCTGAGCTCATAGGTGGGGTGTCCAGGTCCAAAGTGTTTGTTGGACTCCTAATTAAGCATCCTGGGACTCAGTTACTGCAGCAGGACTATTCAGGCACAGCATACAAATCTGAAGCATAGAATAGGGTTGCCAGGGTTTGGCCAGTGTTATAAGTATCCCCTGCACTGGTGATCAATATTAACATCATTTCAACCACCTCAGGAAGAGGAATAGGGATACCCTCAACTGTTGGATTAGGGAATTTAGGACTGGGAACACCCCACAGATGTGTAAGTATTAATAACAGTGAATACTTAAAAAAAAATAACAGCGACTACTTTTAATGGTTAAAACCTGATTATAGTCAAGAACTGGTATTCATAATGATATCCTGCTCTGTTCTATTGTTTCCACAGCTGCCATGGTGAGAGCTTTGAAAGTGAGGACCTATGCCATGAGACTGGCAAGGATGAGAGAATTATGTGGCATGTATGCATCAGAATAGTACTGTTATTGTAGCATTGAAAGTTAAAGACAGCTTTTCGTATTTAATACAGTTGTATCAAATTGAGCATACATCTCTCAACTGTAAAAGGAAAATATGCATGCATTAATCTGTAGGCCAAAACAACAGTACAGTATTAGAGAGTAGTCAGAGGTTGTGGGTTCAAAAACCACACTGAAACAGTCTTGTTAAATTTTCATCAGTATTGCAATGTAACTTCAGACCTCTATACCAGTGACACAAATGGCTTGCTGTAAACTGTGACCAGTGTAATGTGGGCACACATATGTGGAATATGTGCAGACATAATGGATTGCTTACTATAATCTGCAGTATAGTATGCAACTGTTATGAGCTGGGAAGTCTTAAAAGTAAAGCAGGTATTTTTTAGAAGTTGGTAGTCTTAAAAGTAAAGTAAGAAGAGTAGATTCCAATAATTGTATCAATGCATTGTATGTCACATATGAATTTACTAATATTATCCCTTCTTTACTCTCACTCCAAACCTTATATTCTCTTTTTTTTTCTAATTTTTATCTATTTATTTATGTTTTTCCCACAGCACAGTAGAGTAGGCCTGTCCCACAGGATCCTCCTGCCCCCACTCCACTGGCTACAGCACTTCTGCCCAGAGCATCTGCAATGCAACCTGGCAGCATCTCCCCTGCTGCCCCTGCACTGCCTGGGGTCTCAGGTAGTTCTGCCCCACATGATAGGCAAGTGGTTCCCTCAAGAAGCAGTGGTGGAAGTGGTGATTTTATCACCCATGACCAACTGCCAGGGTTGGTGCATAAGACTGTGCGCTGCAGTGTTGGTACATGACAATGCTGGATGGAGACACTGCTTTCCATCACTGAGCTTTTTTTGTGTTTCAACTTTTTGTAAATACAGTCTTCTTTTTTGCCTTCTGTTCCATGCCAGGCCTAAAAAAGAATCTTTAAACCAGTGCACCTTCTGGTTAACAAATTCATAAATAAGTTACTAAATAAGTCATTAATTAAGTAAATAAATAAGTCAATATATAAGTAGAAACTGCAGTGAAGGTTTGATCGTTTTCTATAGGCATGAAAATGAAGAAGGAGATAGAACATGTCTCTCTATATAAACAGCAGGGGGTGATGACTATCTTTAGTGTATTTATCCTTCCCCTTCAAGAGAGGAGCAGGTATTTCAAAGTATGTGACCAAATGAAGAGTTTTTCCTACAAAGGCTCCTGTTTTAGTTTTAGTATTTGGGGCAGATCTTTGAACTATAATCCTCAGATATGGGCACTGCGCTACACCACAACAGGAAAAGCCTGGGCACAGTTTCTGCAATCTATTACTATTTGCTGTAAGAATCCTAATTTTCAAGAGGTTCAGACAAGATATGACATATCTTCCACTTCTGAGATATCAATGTCATTCCAGTTCTGTGGTGGACCTCTCATTTAGTGAGTACTGTACAAGGGTGGCTCATGCTATAGGACTCCAGCCCCCACAACTTGTAGAAGGAAAGAAGAAAAGAAATAAAAAATGAAATACAAAATAAACAAAAAAAATCACAAGTCCCAGAACTCCACACATGCATGGTTGGAGTTCCTGGTACTCACAGAACTATAGACTGCTGTGTTAGTCAGTCCAGATAGGGGACAAAGGCATTTCTGCCCTGCAGCCCAGAAGTCTGTGCGGTGACAGCCACACAGAATGGAAGGATACAAGACTGCATTGCCCGCAGGAGCCTACTCTCACAGAGCCAGGAAACCAGCCATTAGTTTACACGGGCGGGCTAAGGAAACCAGCCGTTGATTCTGCTGGTGTGACTGGTTAAGGTATGTGAATCCAGGGCTGCTGTACAATTATTCAGGAAAGGTTGATGCAGGCAGGCTATGGAGAAGGAAACTGTGTGAGTATGTGTGTAGAGAACACATGGTGGTGAGAATAGAATACTCAGGCTTGAACCCTGTACCTTGGGTGCAGGTGGCAAGGGCCTGAATTTCCTACCCATCACCATTTGTAAAAAGTTTGCAGATTATTGCCTTATAGTTGTTCTGTTCCTCATAAAATCTGTGGTTTCTGTAAGTGTGTTTTAACTTACAAAGTCAGTAGAGCAGTGGTGCACTGGTAGCATTGTTGCCTAACAGCTACAGGTTCTCTGGTTTGATTCTTGGCTGTGGTGCCTTCTGTGTGGAGTCGGCATGTCATCCCATCTTACAAAGAAAGGTGTCTGGAGTGTTTGTCCCTGCTCTGCTGAAAATTTGCTTTTCTTCTTAGTCAGACTTTCCTAGTTAACAAATGTTAAATAAAAATAACAGGCATTTGAATTTCAGACTTCATATTCTTCAGAAAGTACATAGTAACACAAAACCTTTTATTTCAGCAATTTTCTAAGTTTATAACATGGATATTTGAAATTTTTCCCTAATTTTGGGACTGTATTCCCCCATTATTGGCTTCGTCCATGTTTGTTGTGCTAAGGTTGAGAGCTATGGTGAGAACTGAATTCACTGAATATGTTTGGGGGCTGTATTCTCCCATTACCGGCTTTGTCCACGTGTTTTTTGCTAAGAGGTTGAGAGCTATGGTGAGAACTGAATTCACTAAATGGTAGCCATTTAAGTTTCAGTCTTCCTCTCTTTCACAAAACAGCTGATTTGGCATAGTGGTATGTTGCTCATACTGTTTTTCACAGGGTCCCCTGGGTTCAAGACTTAGAAGTGAAATGTATGGTGGTAACACAGCATTTTGTTCTCGCAACTTTCCAACATTATACAAGCAATGTTTAAAATGTGTCCCTGGTTTTTGGGCTTTTGCCCCCCCCCCCCAATAAATGTTGGCTTTTTCCAGATTTCCTGTGCTGCTAAAGATCAGAGATACAGCTGAGTGTCGAGTAGATTTTACAAGGAGGTGAGAGCTGCAGAGGAACAAAAGTTTAATGCTGCTTATGCTGAGTCTGCTTGCATTGTTAATAGAGTGAACAGAAAAAAACAAAAACAAACAAGCATCCACGAGAACCTTGCTCCAAAAGCCAAAAATTGCATCCACACCAGAACTGATAGCCTTAACAGAATTTAATATTATTTCACAAGCGTTTTCGCCACAACATATGTTGTAGCTTCATCAGAGACAATGTACAGAAAGCAGAAGCAGTATAAATAATCAAATACACGAAGTGACATAAGTTTACAACAGCGTTTTAAATCCTTAACGCGGGATTTTACAAAACCATATCCTCACATTTCTCCTTTTGGTTAGGACCAATCTTTATCTGCACTGGCAAAATGTATTTTCTTTGAATGTGGGTTTCAATGCTGTTTCAATGAATGTGAGTTTCAAGGGCAGAGAAGTTTTAATGCTAAGTCTATTTTCATTGTGAGACTGCATTGCTTTGTTTAGCAGATATCTATTAGGGTTCATGGTGTAAAATGCAAAATAAAACTTGCAAATGAAATCCAATTCATCGCAGAAGTAAAGCAGTATGCACATTACAGTGTTTTATGTTAAATGGGGTGAAATAACAAATGAATGGGACATTGGAATGGCTGCAGGGGGGAGGCTCCATTGACCATGAGTTTGTGAGGGGGGAAGAGCAGCAAACTCAGACAGCCCCGGCTGAACTATACTTCTCAACTGTCCAGATTTTTGCAGATTTAATAGATTTTTGCTTCTTATTTTTGGTTTGTTCCTCATAAAATTTGTGTTTTTCTGGCAAATCATTTAGGAATGAAGTCACTAAATAATGACAGACATTGAATTTCAGACATCATAACCTTCAGAAAAATGCATGCTAAAGCAATACCTGTTATTCTATCAACTGTCTTAAGTTTATACAGGAGCAATTTCTAGTACTGTTTGTATGTTCCCCTAATATATTTAGCCTTGTCCAGATTTCCTGCATTAAGAAGTTGAGAGGTATGTGCAAATAAATCACTTTATAGTATTAGGAATATCCAAACCTCTCTGTCTTCCCCAATTTTGACTCAAAATGTTGCTCTCCCCTAATAATCCCTCCATAAAATGGTAATTTTGAAAGAAAATGTGGAGGGTTTACAATTATAATTAACTGTAATGATCAGAGTTATAGTTTGCTTTTATTTCGGAAATGCATGTAGATGCTCTTATTTTGTCAGCTGCTCAAGTTAACAGTACTAATATTAAAAAGGTTCCCAGCTATATTGGGTGGCAAGTTTATATTTTTGCATCACATTTTTTGTTTGTTTTTCATAAAATTGTGGCTTTCTGGCAAATTAGTGGCAAATCATTAAAGATTGAAGTTAGAAAATAATGGCAGACATTTGAGTTTCAGATTTCACACCCTTCAGAAAATTCGTACTAAAGCAAGACCTACTACTATTCTATTATCTTTCTAAGTTTATAAGAGCAATATTTAAAAATTGTCCTTATTTTTGGGCCTGTGTCCCACTTATATGTATGGCTTTATCTAGATTTCTAGCTCTGAGATTGTGAGGTATGAGTGTCAGAACCATCACTGTCAGCCACAGAAATTTCAAATTGTGACATACTTGTTACACCCCACTCCCCATTGTAGTGGCCCTGGATGTGTAAAAGCAAGGCAAGGAGCAGCTATGCAATTAAGTGTGCAGAGTATTTCCCTATCCAAGATAGACCACAAGTACGAACATTTTTTTTTCATCTACCCTTGATTTTGCAGAATGTTCTGGTTTTCTGTCATATTTTTATACTGTTGATTTATGCTTATTATTTAGAAAATGCATGCTGTTCACAGTGTCCTGTTGTTCTGTGTTTAAGTAGTGATGCTTTAATGACCATCAGGTAAGCTTGTCAGAGATTGTAAGATGCAAGAATTACCAACTTTGAAAGCCTTTTCATTGTTGCCATGCAGAGAATATTTACATAACTAGATAATGTATAAGCCTTAGGTATTGAGATGCATATGACAGTATTTGTAATAAAGGACAGGATTACAGTATTTTCAGAAGCTCATTACATTTGTTGGAGACTTGCAGTCATCTTTGCAGGCTTTACCCGTAAACTAAACAGAATGCCAATCTATCACGTGTGGTCCATAACTTGTGCAGTAATCCTTTAAGCAATTTATCTTGAGCTTGTTTGCTGTTCATTTTTTACTTTGATCATGTCTTCCCCATGAAACAATAGAAAGTTGTAGTCAGGCAGTAGGTCTTTTTTGGAAAAGAAACATTCTTACAAGTGGGGGGTATCACAGAGTTTGCTACTTTCAGCTTGTTACTTGGTAATATTATAAAGCTGAATATAAATTATAATTAGAACTGCAGTGCAAGGAGAAGTGGCTTCAGTTGAGAGATGCTATTTTTATACTTGATTTTGACTGGAAATCCAGTAATGTATTTAAAAAGTAATTTATTTGTTTATGCCTCACAACCTTTGTGTCTCCATCTAGATATTAAGTAAGTTGTCATGTAGCCAATGCATTGAAATATTTTTTCTTATATACTTCATTTTGTCTTGATTGGACTCTCATAATGACGGTTTGGCACCCAGAGCAGCGTATTTAATTAAAGTTCCAGTTGTTGTGGTTTTAAACATAGCTCCACCTTTTTCTAGCTGGTCACACCTCTTCTCATTGGCCCCACCCATTCAGCTGTCTCCTGCGGCTCATCTTTAATTTGAAGTCACCAGCCACCACTGGTACTGTATGTTTTAGCTCCACCTAGACTACTAGGGAATTGTGAGATGTTAATATCCTGTTTGAACATATGTAAAAAAGTAACAGATGCCCTCAGAATTCAGGCAATATACTGATCACAAACAAGTTTTCCTATGTAGAGTACTGAAATTTCCCAATAAGCAGTTCAGTTATCAGTTCCCATATATGTCTGTCTACTAGTAGTGGTGGCTTTATCCCCAAGCACAGATTTTCTGAAAACTATGAAACTATGAAATCAGTGTTCACTTTTTGTGGCTTTGTACTTAAGCCATTATTACAGCATCAAAACCCCTGAACATTCTCATTAAATAGGTTTCTGTGGCAGTTGAACAAATGGTAACATTTACTGCGTTCGATATTAATTCACTGTGCAGTCATACAGTCTACAATAAAGGGACATTTAATCTGTTCTAATACATGTGTTAAATAGGTTGTTTCACTGAGTTTAATTTAGCATATAATATGTTCATACTTGGAGGGGGAATACATTTACAGAAATGTGGTGTGGTCATAGGTACTCATATGGTCCCGTGGGTTCACTTTGGAATCGCAAAATACTGAAATGTTGAATTTCAGTATCTTGAGATCAAAATGTCAGATCTGCAGTTGTGAAAATCTTTAGAATATTGAATCTGGAAATCTTGAACCTGCAGTAGTGTTGGTGTGTTAAGTGTAATTTTTTTAAGAGTTTTGGGGAGGGTTTGTGTGTGTGTGTGTGTGTGTGTGTGTGTGTGTGTGTGTGTGTGAGTGTGTTGGAGAGTTTTAGGTGTGGGTTAGGGCAGGTAGGTAAGATTGTGAGTGTGTAAGTTTTGAAAGTGGTTGTGTTTGTATGTATGTGATGTGTGTTTGTGTAAGGGGGGTGTAGAATGTTTGGTAATGGATTTGCTGTCTTCCAGTTTTTAGTGCGACCTCATAGTTAGTATATATAAGTAGGGGACAGCCCCCACATGGGGAGTACAGGGGTGCTTGCCCCTCTGCTTTTAGGAAGGGTGGGTGTGTGTATTTGTTTTGTTATGTTCGTGTGTGTTTGGTTTGTTGTAGTGTTGGGAGGTAGGTGTATTTGTGTTTATGTGGTGTATTATTTTTATGACATTTGCGGTTTTGAATTTCATGGTTTTGGGGTTTCGGGTTTGTGAATTTTCACCTTTATAGTCTCAAGATACTGAAATTCGACACTTCAGTATTTCAGGATTATAAAGTGAGTCCATTCTCACTTATGCTTTCAAGTACATGGCATACAAAGAAAACAAGAAGTTAATTCCATAGATTGTCATTAACTATATAAGCTTTTACCATATTATATTGACACTCTCAAAAGATGACCTTACAAAAGTGTGAAATTTATAAAGTATACACACAAGGCATATCAACGTTTAAATGAAGGCTTGCTCATTTTTCAAGATAGTGATCATTTCTTGAATAATGGTCTACATAAGGATTTTATTTAAGGGAGACTGGGTAGTTTTTTGTACTGAAATACATTTACACTACCAAGGTGCTATATTACTGTAGCAATTACCATAGTAGAATATACAAAAATATCCCTGAGAATCAGTGTATATTTACTGTTGACATACCGGATTTGGTCCTCACTAATATGGGAGAGTGCTGTCATCCTATGGTGTAATGTATTCTCTAGTAAGGTTAGACTATAAAATGGTCACATTTGAAGTAAAAATAAAATCTGGAACCCCAGCTAACCCTGGAATATTCAGAAACTACTCTAAAGCTAAATTCCTAGGGTCTACCTCATTTTGTCATAAGCTGACAATATCAAGTCTGATATTGTCAGCACGACAATATCGAAAGTGAAGAATATCGTGCAAGTAAACGGAAATCTCCATAAGGGGAGATTTCTGTTTACCTCAATGTATTGCGGTCTCGGAGTTGGTATATTTAAGTAAGGGGTGTGGGGGGTGCAGGGGTGCTTGCCCCCTGCCTACGCCATTTAGCTTTTTTTTTTTAATTTGTTTGTTTTATATATTTGATGTTTTACTTAATCGATCAATAAAGTTCGACCTTTATTGATTCGATTAAGTAAACTTTTGATAACATGATATAGATGCAACTTCCTACTATTTAGTAATAACCTGGCAACACTTTAAGACCCCATAAACCTTGAAAACACTGTTTCCTACTCAGAACTGTTCACAGAAACCATATATAAGCATGTTAATAGCTGCACAAAGGCAGCTGTACCCACCAGGAAGAAGTACAGAACTAACTCAAAAAACAAGCCACCCTGGTGGAATCATAACATCAACAGAATATATAACAGAAGGAAGTACATCAAGGCAAATTTAGGAGGTGCAGCACCCAGCAGGATAAAAGCTCTCTCATTAAACTAAACAAAAACTCAGAGGACAAATAAAGTCTACCAAAGTCAATTTTGAGGTAAATTTAGTTTCCCAGGCCAAGGACAACCACAAGGCATTCTTTAGCTTTGTCCATATCTCTTAATTGTACATATTTTCTAAGAATGCCCAGATTTTGGCTTCTTATTTTTGGTCCATTTTTCATAAAATTGTGTTTTTCTGGAAAATTAGTAACAAATCATTAAAGGTTGAAGTTAGAAAATAATTACAGAAATTTGAGTTTCAGACTTCATATCCTTCAGAATATTCATGCTAATGCAAAACCTGTTATTCTATCAACTTTCTACGTTTCTGAGAACAAGATTTAAAATGAGTCCCTATTTTTGGGAATTTGTCCCACTTTTATTTATGGCTTTGCCCAGATTTCTTGCTCTAAGAGGTTGTGAGTTATGGTTATGTGTGCAACCTCAAAGGCAATAAAAAATTGTGTGTAAAGCTCATTGTGAATGCATCCAGCTATACTGGGGCAGAAGATATGGCAAACCCACTGGCTGACGAATTCATCTCCAACTTTACCCCTCTCTTCCCTTCAACCTTCCCTCAGGAAATACCATCAAATATAACTCTTCCTGCTATCACTATGGAGCAGGTCCTTAATGGTATCTCTAAGGCCAAGAACATTGCATCAGTGAGCCTAGACAATATCCCAGGATGCCTTCTAAATAGCATGGAAAATGACCTATCAAGCCCTCTGGAATTGCTATTTAACTGTAGCTTCTAAGCAGGCTTCATGCCTCATGAATGGAGAACAGCAAGAGTTATCACTCTGCATATAGATGGGCCATCTACAGATGGAAACTACAGACCCATATGTCTCACAAGTCTCATATGCAGGGCCATGGAAAGAATTATCATGGAAATGATCCATGATGACATAGGAAACCTCTACACACTGGATCCAAACAAATTTTGTTTCATCAAGGGCAGGTCATGCCTACTCAACCTGATGGACTTCTTTGAGAAGGTCAAGAAAGCAATGGATGAGGGCAAAATGGTTCACACTACCTACCTAACCTGGACAAGGCATTTGACACAATACCCTACTCGGTCATTGTTGACAAATTAAGAGGTTAGGTACAAACCCTTATGTCACCCGATGGATAGCCAGCTGGATCACAGACATGACCCAGGAAGTTAGAATTGGGGAGAGCAATCACAAGTGGAGTCCCTCGGTGACTGGTTCTGTGACCACTCGTTTCAGGCATTTACTTCTCTGAATTCAAGGCCAATGTCAATCGCCTGTGACTGACTAAATTTGCAGATAATTGCAAATTAGGAGCTGTCATTGAATTGCCTACCTACACAAATGTTTTCCAGGAAGGACTGACACAGACAAATAACTGGTGTCAGAACCATAGACTAAAACTAAACGCCAAGAAATGCATAACAGTATCTTTCAGAAAGTCATCCACCCCTGGTAACTATCATATTGACAAACCCTTAAGAGCTGACACAATAGTCAGGGACTTGGGGACACACATAGACAGTAATCTATCCTTTGACCATCACATGCCTAAAGTAGTGAGGAAATTATTCTATGTTGTGCAATTCATAAACAAAGGTATGGCCTCTAGGTCTGAAGAAGTCAGTGTTCCACTGTATTTGGCATTCATCAGACCTGTTATTGAGTACAATGCCTCCTTTGTCATGTACTAAACCAGGCATATTAAACAATTGGAATGTCTACAGAGTTTCCACACTAAAAGAGTACAAGACGTAAGTAACATCTCCTTTGCAGACTGCCTTAAAGCCCTAGCCCTATAGTCTGTCTCCTACTGACTGTTGAGGGGAGATCTATGCCTGATACAAGACATTGTCAGACCCCACTCTGATGGACCCCCTGCATAGCCACAAAACAAACAGCACCAGAATTACCCATTCTAAAGACCTTGCCTGTGATATAAATAAGATCTCCAGGAGACACAGGTATGTATCTCAGAGACTATCCCTTTTCTGGAACTGGCTCCCCATCCATGTGAAGCAGAGTTCCTTCCCAACCCAATTCAAGTGTAACTTGAACAATTGGATGAGGAACAGGAAAGTCATCCCTGGTTTGGCACCTGTGTCTCTAACTGACACAGGCAACATGTAACTGTTTCATCTCCCAGGCCCTAGCTTGTAAATGTTTCATCTCCCAAGTCCCTGCTTACACTTATCAAGGGTACCAGAACTTGTCAGAGATTTGGGGTGCATGCTTAGGCTTAAAAAAGCCACTGAGTCTGTTAGCCTAGTAAACAGCTAGGAACCAATGAACCTATGATGCAGATGGATTGAATGTACTGCTGACTATGGGCAGTGTTAATCTAAAGAGAGTGAGGTACCCTGATTGTTAGCTATTGAAACATTTATCCACAAGATAAGTAATGAGGGTGCTGTAGTGTTTGCTATAAGGAAACACTAAGGGGTCTGAGAGTAATGACTTCATTTCTACTGTACCCATTTCAGTTTCTGTTGTTTGTGCACTACCAAGATGTACATTATATTCCGTCAGTTTCTAAGAAGACTGAAGACAACCTTAATGAAAATCGGAACAGTATGATTTCCAGTAGAGGTAAGCTAAGCTGTGGGGAGTTCCTCAATATTTACTAGCAAATTACATACTAACATAAAAAAATGTTGGAGTATAATGAAACTTCTAGTGTTACAATGCAAAGTACATTCCACTGCAAAAATATTTTAATGCATTTTTGTCATAAAGTACTTATTTACAAAATTCAGAAAAAAAATGAAATATTATTGCAGAGAATGTGATGGATGGACTGTTGATGTTGCACCTTGCTTGCAGTGTGCCTTTTATACTGATAAAACTACAAGGAATTTTACAATTGGTCTGTGAATATTTGCATAAAACAGTTAAAGGCAGAGCTACCAATGCACACTGGAAGATCTCCACCAGGTTTCTTTCAGCCTTCATGTTTTCCAGGTAGCCAAACTCAAAGAATATGGAGAGACATTTTCAAATAATCTATTTTTTCAATGAAAAGAGTTGGTCACTACAATATAAGATCATATCTAAAACTAGAAAACTTGCTAAATTAGAACAATTGTTGCAAATAGTATTTATTATTGTCATTTGTATGCTCTTGCTAGTTTACTTGATTGATTATTTTGTTAGATTTTATTAAATGATTGACTTGAATAATACTTATATCAAAGTATTTGAAACAATTAGAAAATGTCAAAAGAAAGACACTGTCTATGCCCCAAAGTATGCATTTAGTCAACTATTTTGTTTTATAAAGTGTAGTTGTATCCTATGGTCATGTGTCTGTATCATCATTTTAAGCCTGAGCTTTTGCTATTTACATTTTTGAACCAGTGATTTCAAACCTGTTTATGGGTAGAGAGATTGAAGGCAGAGAGTTCTTGTGCAAGAGGCTTACATGGAAGATCTTTTGGGTCTTAGAATTCAGCAATAAAGCTGTCATTGGGTTACACAAATGAGGGGCTTCCCTGCAAAGGCATCAGAGCAACAGCAGACATACATGTGTGAGCTACTCACTTTACTGTTTGTACTGGTCTTAACTGAATCCATTGTGGAATCTTTCTCGATTATGACAGGTTGTCAAGAGATGAATGCAATAAAATGGAAGTCAACCATTTAAATGCAACTTCAGGGTCACTAAACATGTAGCTTTTACTTTCCCATTCAAGTGGGATGCCCATAAGACTTTTAAAAAGTTTGGAGGATATCCTTAAAGGATAGCTACCTTACTTCCAAAAGATGATTTTCCCTTTTCAGCAATCTGTAGGGTAAAGTCACAATATACATTTCCTTGCAAACTTAGGTTAAAGGGTATCCTTTCTTTAATACTAATCAGCAATGTCTTTGATAATTATTTGGGTTCTTGTTTTTCAAGGCGGGGTGAAGGTGTTACAGCCTAATATGTTGTTTTAGTCACAAGAAGACACTTCACTTATACAAAGTACTTCTGTGAAGTGGGTTTCTAAGAAAAATACCATATATGTACCTTTTTGCCCTTCCTTCTATTTTTTTTATGTATTTTTTCCTAGTTGTGGACTTCTACCACTTCTTCTTTAATGTATCCTAAGTAAATGGCTTTGACCATACCCAGTTTACTTTTCTTAGCATTTACAGTCAAGACTGACTGTCTTTCAGATTTTAGCATAGCCTTGGCAGGTATGATTTCTAGTCCTATGAATGAAAAACCATGTCAGCAATATATGCAGCAACATATTAGGAATGGAGTTTTAGTATTTTATGTCTTATCTTGTATAGGTTCATAGGACTTTACTAGGTAATGTCACTAGGGCCTTTATAAGCCTAGCAGTGTGAAAAAAAAAAAACATTTATCCTAACTGACCATAGTTAGATGGTCATTGTTAGCAGGGCAATTCGATGATCTACACCAACTATCCCAGTCCATGAGGAACATAGGTCACCCCCGGGGTGAATTTATGGTCTCCCATCCAGTTGTCAAGCTGTGCTTAAATAAGGCCATTGAGGAGCTCTGCTTCGTGTGAAGTGGGAGCTTAATCCAGAAGAGTGTCAATTTCTGGGAGATGTATCTGTCTCTCTAACATGTTTTGTTAATGTCACAGGCAAGATTGAAATCCCTGGAGTGAGTGCCTCTTGTCCCATTTGATTTGCGGATGTGCAGCATTTTCATTATGGCAGAGTCAGAGACTACTGTGTAGGTCAGTCATAGGTCACCTCTCAGCAGCCTGTATGATACAGAGTACAGGTTCATAGGTTGGCACTAGGCTATCAACCCTAGGGCCTATACAAGTCTAGCCATAACAATTCCCTGGCTATTTCTTCCCATACTATTTACTTCCCTTGAACCCTGTCTAGCAGGGCGACTGACGCAATCCCCAGGGTGAATTTCCTTTCTCCCATCCAATCGTCAAGGTTCCTTTTGAAGAGGACAAAGAGGCACTCTGCTTGACATGTATGGGTAATCTATTCCAGAGACTAGGGAGTGTCTAGGTCTGGAACCTATCCCTCCAGCATGTTTTGTTTATTGTGATGACAAGGTTTAGATCCCTGGAGCATGTTTCTTAGAGGGATTGGGAGTTCTTTAAGTATAGCATGTCCAACAGCTCTGGGTTTGACATGGCCTTGTATGTTAAGCAGAGATTGCCTCTGAGTAGACGATATGCGACACAGTATAGCTGGTGTTTTTTAAGGTGCTCAGAGTGGTTCATATGCTTTAGGCCTGTGATTCTTTTAGTGAGGTATTTCTGCAGCCTTTTCAGTTGTTGCAGATGTCTTGAGAGGTACATACCAAATGGGGCATTGTATTCTATAATGGGTCTAATGAGGGATGAGTACAGTGGGACAATGACCTCCTTTTTTCTGGATGAAAAGCCCTTAGTGATGAGGTGTGCCACATAGAAGGATTTCCTGACTATTGTGGTGATGTGGTTGTCGAAGGTGAAACCACTGTCCACCTGTGTCCCTAAGTCTCTTATCACACTTTCGATGTTTAGTGTACTGCCACCTATATGGTAATTCACGGGTACACGTTTTTTCCCAAAGGGGATAACTATACATTTCTTGGCATTGAGCTTAAGCCCATGGCTCTGGCACCAAGCATCTGTTTCTGTAGGGCCCTTTTGTACAGTATCCACATTATTTGGGGATTCAATAATGGCTCCCAGTTTGCAGTCATCTGTGAACTTTGATAGCCAGAGTCCCTTAGTGTTGGCCTGTACTTCAGAAAAGTAGATGCCAAACAAGAGTGGTCCCAGGACTGAACCCTGAGGTACTCCACTTGTCACTTGTCTGGAGCTGGATTTCAGTCGGCTACTTTTACAGTGTGAGTTCTATCAATAAGCCAGTTAGCAACTCATTGGGTGATGTAGGGATTAATGCCCAGCTTAGTAAGTTTATCTATAATTCCAGAGTGGGGGATGGTGTCAAAGGTTTTGGCAAGGTCTAGATAGGCTGTGTGGACCACGTTACCCTTGTCCATGGCTCTGGAGACTGTTTCAAAGAAGTCAGTCAGGTTCAAGAGACAAGATCGGCCCTTCACAAACCCAAACTGGGTGGGGTCCAGTGTTTGAAGGTTGCCAGTGTCTTGATAAGTTCCATGATAATATGCTTCATGGCCTTGCAGATAAGGCTCGTCAGACTGATGGATCCAAGGTGGATCCCCCCTTGTGGAGTGGGATAACTGTAGCTCTGCAGCACTCAGTGGCCAAAAAACCTGAGGTGAGGCTATGATTAAACATGACACTTAGGTGAGGGGCCAGTTCATATTGTAGTTCATGTAGTACACAGCCCGGGATGTCATCTGGTCCCATGGATGCTGTATTCTTAGCTTTGGAGAGTGCGTTTTTTACCTGTGTGGCCGTTATTACCGGAATTTGGCATTCTTCCGGTATTGAGATGGGCAATTTAGGAGGTGAGAGGGGGGTGAAGTTGGCACTGAATCGATCAGCCAGGATCTTGGCAATATCCTTGGGATCAGTATATTTAATGCCATTCTGTTTTAGCTCAAAGCAGATCTGAGCATTGCCATTTAGATTCTTGACATAGTTATAGAATGCCTTGTGGTTGTCTTTGGAATCTTTGGCAATTGTATTTTCGTAACTAGCTTTGGAGGATTTTATGAGGGATCTCAGTTTCTTACTGAGGCTGGTAAGGGAGTTTTTTGCATCCTGGGATATTCTTCTTTTCGGCAACAGTTTCTTCCTTTTGTTGTAAAGTTTGTTTATGGCAGGGGACCACCAGATTGGCTTCCTTTTTTTGGATGAGAGTATCTTGGTTCTATTTGGGATGGCACGATTCATGCATGACTGGATGTGCTCGTACAGTGCCTTAGTGTAGGATTCAGAAGTTGAACTTTCAGTTCCTGTCTGCATGGCTGTCATGAGGTTTGTCACTTCTGACTTGAGTAGCATGAAGTTGGCTTTGGAGAAGTTTATTATGGAGGTTTCCTTACTGAGGGGTAGGGGTGGGATGTGGATATTAAGAATGATTAGCTTATGGTCAGACCTGACTAATGAGGGGGTGACCATAGGTGTGGAGCATTGGTTTCCCATGTTGGTAATGACCAGGACTAGGATACTGGAGCCCCTGTTGGGACTATGGATTAGTTGATCCAGGGCGTTGGAATTTATGAATTCCAAGAACTGTTGCACAAAGGTTTTGATACATGAGCAGTTTTCCCAGTTAATGGCAGGGTAGTTAAAATCACTCAGTATTAGGGTGTTTAGTTCTATCATAATATTTTCCAGTATGTTTAGAAAGGTGTAGTGAGAATCTTGGGGTATGATGGGGAATCTGTAGCAAGCTACAATTTGGATTGCAGTCTTACCTAGTGTTAGTTGCACCTGGAGAATTTCAGACGCATTGTGTTGGGCAACTAGCCTGGTGGTGTGAATATCCTTAGTGAATATTGACACTCCTCCAACTTTAGTGTTTCAGTCCTGGTTTGGTGGCCGTAAAGTGTGGTAAGAGTTGTAGCCTGGTATTGCAGGGGTGCTCTCTGGAGCCTTAAACCAGGTCTCAGTTACTGCACAGATATTGATGTTCTCCATTTTTAGGAGTGCCTCGAGAGAGTGCATTTTGACATTTAGACTTCTAGCATTGAGTAGCATTACCTTTTTGCATGCTTGTACCTGTTACGGTGGTGGTTTTGTCCTTTGAACTTTGCCTGAAAAAGGTACTATAGGGGTGGCAAGAGCCTTAGCCAGTAGCCTGAATCCCAGGGGCGACAGGTGCAGACCATCTCTGGCAAAGCATCATGTTCTGTCAGTCATGTCGTCCCAGGCAGACAGATACTGGATTCACTTTGAATGACACCAGAAGCTTAGCCAATTGTTGAAGTCAATCATTTTCTCCTTATATTGTGGTATCATTCTGGGTGAAAACAGGATGCTACTCAGGGTTAGGGTCATACCTGCCTGGGCTACATGATCTGAGAGCTTTTCTATGTCTCTTTTCATGTAGTCCAGGGAGGTACGTCTCAAGTCATTCACTCCAACATGGACAATGACAGAGTCATATTTGTACTTGTTGTGGAGTGACTTGAATGCATGCATTATGTGGCGGATCCTGGCACCCGACAGGCAGATGACTGTAATTTTCTCCTTGTTCAACCTGGTGAGTGGGACACCAGTGTGCCGGACTATAGAGTCACCTATGACTAAAGTGTTAGGTACGTTGTCTTGTCTTAGGGGCTGTTGCTGGGTGGCACACTGGTGTTGTGAACTATGTGACACTTTGGTTGTGATTGGTGTTTGTTTGCGTTTCAGCTTCACAGGTCCTTGTTGCTTGGGCAGGTTACAGTTAGGGCCTCTGCATATGTGGATTTAGTGTTGCTATATGTGGGTGTTGGTGGTGTGGGTTTAGAAGGTCTATGTGTTGCTTGAGGTGTAGTGTGGGTGTTAACCTTCTCCTCTTGACTGTCTAGCACAAGCTTGGGTGGAGAAGGCTTTGCTTCCATTTTGGCTTTGTAAGTGCATCTCTCACAGGTTGTACACAGTGTCAGGTCTTTCAGTCTTTTCATGTAAGTCACATTTTAGAGACCCCTGGATTCTCTTGGTTAGTGATCTTTCCATTTGCTGCAGGTGTCTGGTAAGATACATACAGAAGGGAGCACTCAACTCAATTAGTCATCTTATAAGGGTTAAGTACAGTGGAGTTATAACCTCCATAGTCTTGGATGCAATGCCATTATTTATGGGATGCATAATGTATAAGGCTTTCCTTACCACTATGGACACATGATGATTGAAGTTTAGATCGCTATCAATCTGTGTTCCTAAGTCTTGCACCACTGGGATTGAGCTTAGAGGAGTGCTATGTATATCATAATTAGTAGGGTTACTTCTTTGTCAAAGGGAGTAATGAGGCATTTTTTGCACTTAGATTTAGTCCTTGACTTTAGCACCAGTTATCTGTATATGTCAGCCCCTTCTGTAATATGTTTACACCCTTTGGGGACTCAGTGATTGTGCCCAGTTTGCAGTCATCTGGAAACTTGTTAAACTACATGCTATCTACTTTCACCTGGATCTCAGAGAAATAGATTACACACAGTAGAGGGCAAAGCACAGATCCTTGTTGCACCCCACCAGTAAATGGCCTACTCGTGGAAGTGGACTCCTTAGTTTTGACAGTGTGCATTTTGTTGGTGAGCCAATTGGCTACCCATATAGTGACATATGGGTTAATCCCCAGCTGGGAGAGTTTTTCAATGATCCCTGACTGAGGAATTGTGTCAAAAGCCTTGGCTAAATCAAGATAGGCTGTATGTACTGCTTTGCCCTCATCCATGGCTTTGGTGACATTCTGAAAGAGGTCCACCAGGTTTAATAAGCAAGATCTATCCTTAATGAAACCAAACTGAGTCGGGTCAAAAGATTCAGGTTTGCCTGTGTCCTTGTTGATAAGGTCCATGATGATTATTTCCATGGACTTGCAGATAAGGCTGGTTAAGCTTATGGTCGATAGTTTCCTTGGTCAGTTGATGGACCCCCTTTGTGTAAGGGGATTACTATTGCTATTCTCCATTCTGCCGGAACAAAGCTTGTGCTCAGGCTTTAGTTAAATAAACTGCCAAGTGGTTCCACTAGGTCTTGTTTTAGATTGTTAAGTAACCAACCTGGGATGTTATCTGGTCCCATAGAGGCTGTGTATTTGGCCTGGGAGAGTGCTTGTATGACCTGTGCATTTTTAGATACTCAGAAGAGGACTGGTGTCAGGAGTGTTTTGGGGTATGTCTGGTGGGGAAGGGAGGGGGTGAAGTTATTGCCAAAGCTGTCAGCTAACAGGTTGCCAATTTCCTCAGATTCAGTGTGAGTGATACCATCCACTAACATTTGGCATACAGCTGGGCATTCCTTTTTAGGTTTCGGACATATTTAAATAATTCATTATGGTTGTCTTTAGCTAGAGATTCTAATTTAGTCTCATAACTAGCCTTAGAGGACTTTACAAGATATCTGATTTGCTTGTTCAAGCTTTGGAGGGTATTCTTCCTCTGTTGAGTAAGTTCTCTCTTGTTCTAAAATATCAGTTTCTTTCTTTTGTTATATAACATATTTATATTTACAGTCCATCAAGGTGGGTTGTTTTTTCATGAGGACCTGGATTTATTCTTATCAGGTACAGCTAAGTCAATACATTTGTATAAATAGCTATAAAGGGCATTTCTGTACTCTTCCACATAAGAGTCAATGTTGGCTGTGTTAGTAAGGTCATTGAAATGTTTTATACCATTGCTTAGTAGGCTTTAGTTTGCTTTGGAGAAAAATTTCAGGTTTTTTGTTTTTTGCTTCTGTGGGGGTGTCAGGTCTGAACTTAACTTCAAACAACACTGATTTACGGTATGCTCTTACCAGGGATGGCTACACAGGGGATAGTCCATTGACCCCTAGTCTTGGTGAGCAGTGAGCACTAGGTCTAAGATATTTGAGCCCCTTGTGGGAGTGCAGACAAACTGTTCCAGGTCATTTGAATTAACACAATCCAGGAACCACAGACCAATCATGTTTTTGCTCTTGTAAGTCACCCAATCGATGGAAGGATAGTTGAAATCTTCCATGACCAAGGTGTTTGGCTGAATACTGAGTAACTCTAGCAAGTCCAGGTTGGCTGTGTACTTCTCCTTGTTCATGATGGAGGGCCTGTAACTAGTGATGATGTGGTAGGGCATTTTGTTATAGTTATTTGGCTGTGGAGTAGCTCAGGAGAGTTATACTGGGTTACTAGTCTCAAGCTATATTTGGATTTAATGAAGACTGATACACCTCTGCCTTTGGTTCTTACATGCTCATTTTGAGGTCTGAACATGTGAAAGGCATTGTAGCCTTGTATGGTCAGGGTGCTGTCTGTGGCCTTGAACCAAGTCTCATTGACTGCACAGATATCAGCATCTTTCATGGACAGAAGTGCATCCAGGGAGTGCAGTTTACTGTTTAGGCTCCTAGCATTAAGCAGTATGACCTTGAGTTTTTCTCTAGTGCCAGTATCCAAAAGCCTTGAGTACACAGGTGAAAGCCATCTCTAGCAAAGCAGTGTGGTCTGTCAACCATATCTTTCCGTAGTATCAGATACTGAATCCCCCTGGAGTGACACCAGAAGCTAAGCCAATTATTGAAATCAATCATTTTTTTGTCTGTATTGTGACATCATCCTAGATGAAGGTAGAATGCTGCTTAGGGCTAGGAACATACCTGCCTGGGACACATAATATGAGAGTTCAGTCATATTTCTCTTCATACAGTCCAGAGAGGTTTGTCTCAAGTCATTCACTCAAACATATGCTATGACAAAGTCATAATGGTAATTTTTGCTGACTGACTTGAGTGCATGCATGATTTGATGGATCCAGCCACCTGACAGGCAGCTGACTGTGACCTTCTTCTTGTCCAACCTGGTGAGGGGGACATCTGTGTCTTTCACTATTGAGTCACCTTTGCCTAGAACATTAGGTTTTGAGGTGTTTTGCCTTAGGGCCTTAATTGTTGAGACACTGATATGTGTGTTGTTATGTGTAGTGGTGAATTCTGTTTGTGTATATCATTGCATATCATTGCTGGAGCCTTTTTGTGTCCTGACAGAGTGCTCTTCAAACTATCTGGAGATATACAGAGCTAAGTATTTTTTTCTGGCACTTCAGAGTTGTGTACTGTTAATTGTTGCTTGACTAATTTTATATCATTGCTGGCTGACTTCAGAGTTGTGCACTGTTATTTTTGCTTCACTGTATAGTTTTTCAGATCTCTGCTGAAGGTGTTTTTCCCCACCTCCCCCTATTTCTCTGTGTCTTAAATTGGTATAACTGGTTTTACATCCTGTGTGTTATCTGACTATTTCAAGGATTACTTGCATAAAATTAGACCCTGTTAGTAACAGTCTGCATATCATTGCTGGAGCCTTCCTGTGTCCTGACAGAGTGCTCTTCAAACTATCTGGAGATATACAGAGCTAAGTATATTTTTCTGACACTTCAGAGTTGTGTACTGTTAATTGTTGCTTGACTAATTTTATATCATTGCTGGCTGACTTCAGAGTTGTGAACTATTTTTGCTTCACTGTATAGTTTTTCAGATCTCTGCTGAAGGTGTTGTTTTTCCTCTCCACCCACCCTCCCTTCTTGTCTTGTTGTTTAAATTTGGAGGCTTTTGCAGTTGCCCGCCCCCACTGTAGATTTGATCTGGGACACTCCCCCCAGTCTCATCTCTTTACCTCATTCTACCTAATAGACTCCTTCTGCACTTGTTTTTAGTCATTTTTAATTTAATTGCATGTTTTTAAACTGTTTGGTCTAACATTGCTACATACTCAAGTGGGCTAGCTTACACTGCATTTGAATTGTTTTTACTGCTGTTTTAGCTACTTTTCTGTATATAAAAAAAAACGAAAAATATAAGCCTGTTTCCTACCTTTCCTGTAACCAGTGTAGTCCAGATTCAGATTTGCTGTATCCAGGACTGTATGTAAGCTTCTGAGCCCCCCAAGCTTTCTGTGTTGGAGGGAAGCCTTCTAGCTTATCAATGGGAGTGGTAAGCACTAGGTAACCTGTCTACCACATAAGGAGTGGTTCTGGCCTAGAAATTGTAGTTATTGGCTGTTTGGGCAGTTTTTACGTCTCTCTCAACTTTCTGATTTAAAATCTCGTATTTGCACTGTTTCCCCCCTTTCCTGTAACTAGTTTAGTCCAGATGCAGTTTCTTAGTTTTAGCACTTGAATTTGCTTATTTGTGATCTGCACTTGTTTAGAACTTGCTGTAAGCACTAAATAAGCTACTAATTACTACAGCACTCAACCTTCCTCATACTTAGAGGAAAACAGTTTTGGTATTTACTTTCCTCACTTGCTTAGAGAAAAACAGCTCTTGTACTCACTTTCCTCACTTATGTAGAGGAAAATAGATTTTTATTCAGGCATGTCCAAAGGTCAGCTCCCACTGTTCTCTCCTGTCTATCTGATGAATCTGGGCATCTTTGGGCAATGTAGAAATTGCCTCATTTACACAGACAACCCTCTCCTGCTACCACCCAACACTACAACTTGTGAGAGATGCACTTATCTAGCCAAAGTGGAGGTAAAGCTCTCTCCAACTAAGACTGAACTTGACAGTCAAGAGGAGAAGGTAAACACTTGCACCACACCACACTCATCACATAGTCTCACTAAATCCACACCACCAAAATCCACACATAGAAACACAAAAACATTCACTGAGGTTCTCAATAATAATCTGCTAAAGCAACAGAAACCTCCAAAGCAGAAATGCAAGCAACCTCCACCCCCCAACACAACCCAAATGACACATAGCCCACAGACTCAGTGTGCCACTCAACCACAACCAATAAGGCAAAACAATGTACCCAACACACTAGTCATAGGTGACTCTATGTCCCACTCACCAGGCTAAACAAAGAAAAGTTTACTGTCAGCTGGCTGTCGGGTGCCAGGATCCTCCACATAACCCAAGCACTCAGGTCACTCCACAACAAGTACAAATATGACTCTGTCATTGTTCATGTTGGTGTGAACAACCTGAGATGTACCTCCCTGGACTACATGAAAAGAGACATGGAAGAGCTCTCCAATCTTGTAGCCCAGGCAGGTATGACCCTAGCCCTGAGTAGCATTTTGCCATCACCCAGAATGATACCGCAGTACAAGGACAAAATGACTGACTTCAACAATTGGCTAAGCTTCTGGTGTCATTCTAGAGGGATCCAGTATCTGTCTGCCTGGGATGACATGGTCAACAGTCCACGATGCTTTGCCAGAGATGGCCTGCACCAGTCATCCCTGTGATTACAGATACTGGCTAAGGTTCTTGCCACCCCTATAGTGCCTTTTTTAGGCAAGGTTCAAATGACAAATTTACCACCATAACAGGAACAGGCAAGCAAAAACTGAGGGTGATGCTACACAATGCTAGAAGTCTAAATCTCAAAATGCACTCAATGGAGGCACTCCTTCTTAAAATGGAGAACATCGATATATGTGCAGTGACTGAGACCTGGTACAAGGCTCCAGAGAGCACCCCTGCACTACTAGGGTATAACTCATGCCACACGTTTTGGCCATGTAACCTGGACCGGAACAAGAAAGGTGGAGGTGTGTCCATACATATTAAGGATATCCACACCTCCAGGCTAGTTGCTCAGCATAATGCATCTGAGGTTATCCAAGTGCAACTAAATCTGGGCAAAACTGCAATCCAAATTGTAGCTTGCTACAGATCCCCCACCATGCCCCAGGATTCCCACTCCTCTTTTCTTGATGTACTGGAAAATATTAGAATTCAGCCAAACACCCTAATAATGGGCGATTTCAACTAGCTCACCATTAACTTAGAAAACTACTCATGTACCAACTCCTTCACTCAACGCTTTCTGGAATTCATAAACTCCAATGCCCTGGATCAACTTATCCACACCCCCACCAGGGGCAACAATATCCTAGATCTAGTCATTACCAACATGAGTGACTGGTGTTCCACACCTGAAGTCAATGCCTCATTGGTCCGATCCGACCATAAGCTAATCACCCTAGATATCCACATCCTGCCCCCACCCCCCATTAAGGAAATCACGGTAAAAAATTTCTCCAAAGCCAACTTCATGCTTCTTAAGACAGAAGTGAACTTCATGACACCCATGCAGATGGACAGTACAGTTATGACTACTGAATCCTACAAAATTGCACTTTATAAGCACTTACATGAGTGCATGGATCGTGCTATCCCGAACAGAACCAATACGCTATCCTCCAAAAAAAGGAAGCCAGTCTGGTGGTCCCCTGCCATAAACAGACTGTACAGCAGAAGGAAGAAACTGTTGCAAAACAGAGTAAAATCCCATGAGTGGAGGAGCTCCCTGGTCAGCCTCAGTAAGAAGCTGAGATCCCTGATAAAATCCTCCAAAGCTAGTTACAAAAAAAAAATCGCCACTGATTCTAAAGACAACCACAAAGCATTCTATAGCTATGTCAAGAATCTCAATGGCAACACTCAGATCTGTTCTGAGTTACAGCACAATGGCACTAAATATACAGACCCAACTGATATTGCCAACATCCTGGCAGGTAGGTTCAGTGCTAACTTTACCCCCCTCTCACCCCCTAAAGAGCCCATCTCTACACCAGAAGAATGCAAAGTTCCTGTAATCACAGCTGCACAGATAAAAAACACACTCTCCAAAGCCAAGAACACAGCATCCATGGGACCAGACAACATCCCAGGCAGCATTCTACATGAACTACAGAACAAACTGACCCCCCACCTAAGTACCATGTTCAATCATAGCCTCACCACAGGCTTTGTGCCTGCTGAATGGCGCACAGTGATAGTTATCCCACTTCACAAGGGGGGGAGCCACCATGGACCCCGGGAACTACTGCCCCCTTAGGCTGATGAGCCTGGTCTACAAGGCCATGGAATGTATCCTCATGGAACTTATAAACAAAGACATTGGTAATCTCCAAACTCTGGACCCCACCCAGTTCGGGTTTATAAAAGCAGATCATGTCTCCTAATCCTGATAGACTTATTTGAAGCAGACACCAAAGCCGTAGATGAGGGTAAGGTGGTTCACACAGCCTATCTAGATTTTGCCAAGGCTTTTGACACTATCCCCCACTCTGGAATTATAGATAAACTCACTAAACTAGGTATAAATCCCTATGTCACAAGATGGGTTGCCAACTGGCTCACTGACAGAACCAACACTGTGAAAGTAGCAGACTCCAAATCTGACTTCAGACCAGTGACAAGTGGAGTACCACAGGGTTCAGTCCTGGGTCCTCTCCTGTTTGGTATCTACTTCTCTGAAGTTCACAGATGACTGCAAACTAGGAGCCATAATCGAAACTCCTAACAATGTGGACATCCTACAAAAGGGCCTCACTGAGACAGATGCCTGGTGTCAAAGCCATGGCCTCAAGCTCAATGCCAAAAAGTGCATTGTCATCCCCTTCGGTAAAAACTCTGTACCCATGAATTACAACATAGGCAGTAGTATACTTAACACTGAAAGTGTGATAAGAGACCTTGTGACACAGGTGGACAGTAATCTCTCCTTTGATAATCACATCGCCACAGTAGTCAGGAAATCCTTCTACATGGCACACCTCAACACAAAAGGTTTTTCATCCAGAAAAAAGAGGTAATTGTTCCCCTCTACTCATCACTCATTAGACCCATTATAGAGTACAATGTCCCTTTTAGTATGTACCTCACAAGACATTTACAACAACTGGAAAGGCCGCAGAAATACCTCACAAAGAGGATTACCGGCCTCTAACAGATGCCCTATGCAGACCGTCTCAAAAACTCCAGCTTTACTCCGTCGCATATTGCCTCCTCAGAGGTGATCTCTGCCTAGCATACAAAGCTATGTCAAACCCAGAGCTGTTGGACATGCTCCACTTAAAGAAATCACAATCCCTCTGAGCTACACAATCTAGGGACCTAAACTTTGTTACCACAATAAACAGAATATGCTGGAGGGATAGATTGCTGTCCCAGAAACTTCCCACACTTTGGAATAAACTACCTATCTATATCAAACAAAGCTCCTCATTAGCACTCTTCAAGAATAATCTTGATGATTGGATGGGAAATAGAAAATTCACCCCGGCATCACTTCTGTGGCTCTGCTCAACAATGGCACAGGAAAATAATTTTCTTGGGTGGCAAAGGCCAGGGTACCTTTTTGGCTGGGCTTATATATGCCCTAGGGCCGATAGCCTAGTACCTACCTATGAACCTGTGTGTACCAGTGTAGGTTGCTTGTGCTTGGATGGTCTCTAGTCTTTTGGTGGGGTCTTAATGATTACCTCTGAGTATGTGGGTTTATATTGTTGAGACACTGATATGTGTGTTGTTATGTGTAGTGGTGAATTCTGTCCGTGTACCAGTATATCTAGGTTGTTTGTGCTTGGGAGGTCTCTGGTCTTTTAGTGGGGTCTTAGTGAGTACCTCTGAGTATGTGGGTTTATGTGTCTTGACCTTATCTTGTGTGAGTGGAGAGGTGTGTCTGCTGACAACTTGTTTGATATCTTGTTTGTTGTTATGTGAGAGGACTGATTCTAGTTTCATGGTATAGTTACATCTCTCACATATTGTATTTGTTTGCTTTAGGAGCAAGTGCATGCCAGTATACATGAGGCAATTGGTACATTGCCTGAAGATGCCCATGTCAGTCAGGCTGGCTTCAGAAACGCTGGGATACTGACTGTCCATATTAGTAGGTAATTCTTAAAGTACTAATTTTTGACAGGACAAATTAGATCTGCTGTTGCTCTGGGATTAAAATGGGGACTTGTTATAGAAGAGCCGGCGGTTAACATTACTCAAACCGCTGAATCACTTACAAATGCCTTCTACCAGCACCTGCAGGGCTGCATGGATCAGGCAATCCCAAGCAAAACAAAGACTCTTTGTACCAAAGGCAAGCGTCCAGTCTGGTGGACCCCAGCCATAAACAGACTGTACAGCAGAAGGAAGAAACTGTTGCAAAACAGAGTAAAATCCCATGAGTGGAGGAGCTCCCTGGTCAGCCTCAGTAAGAAGCTGAGATCCCTGATAAAATCCTCCAAAGCTAGTTACAAAAAAAAAATCGCCACTGATTCTAAAGACAACCACAAAGCATTCTATAGCTATGTCAAGAATCTCAATGGCAACACTCAGATCTGTTCTGAGTTACAGCACAATGGCACTAAATATACAGACCCAACTGATATTGCCAACATCCTGGCAGGTAGGTTCAGTGCTAACTTTACCCCCCTCTCACCCCCTAAAGAGCCCATCTCTACACCAGAAGAATGCAAAGTTCCTGTAATCACGGTTGCACAGATAAAAACCACACTCTCCAAAGCCAAGAACACAGCATCCATGGGACCAGACAACATCCCAGGTGGCATTCTACATGAACTACAGAACGAACTGACCCCCCACCTAAGTACCATGTTCAATCATAGCCTCACCACAGGCTTTGTGCCTGCTGAATGGCACACAGTGACAGTTATCCCACTTCACAAGGGGGGGAGCCACCATGGACCCCGGGAACTACTGCCCCATTAGCCTGACGAGCCTGGTCTACAAGGCCATGGAATGTATCCTCATGGAACTTATAAACAAAGACACTGGTAATCTCCAAACTCTGGACCCCACCCAGTTCGGGTTTATAAAAGCAGATCATGTCTCCTAATCCTGATAGACTTATTTGAAGCAGTCACCAAAGCCGTAGATGAGGGTAAGGTGGTTCACACAGCCTATCTAGATCTTGCCAAGGCTTTTGACACCATCCCCCACTCTGGAATTATAGATAAACTCACCAAACTAGGTATAAATCCCTATGTCACAAGATGGGTTGCCAACTGGCTCACTGACAGAACCAACACTGTGAAAGTAGCAGACTCCAAATCTGACTTCAGACCAGTGACAAGTGGAGTACCACAGGGTTCAGTCCTGGGTCCTCTCCTGTTTGGTATCTACTTCTCTGAAGTTCACAGATGACTGCAAACTAGGAGCCATAATCGAAACTCCTAACAATGTGGACATCCTACAAAAGGGCCTCACTGAGACAGATGCCTGGTGTCAAAGCCATGGCCTCAAGCTCAATGCCAAAAAGTGCATTGTCATCCCTTCGGTAAAAACTCTGTACCCATGAATTACAACATAGGCAGTAGTATACTTAACACTGAAAGTGTGATAAGAGACCTTGTGACACAGGTGGACAGTAATCTCTCCTTTGATAATCACATCGCCACAGTAGTCAGGAAATCCTTCTACATGGCACACCTCAACACAAAGGTTTTCATCCAGAAAAAGAGGTAATTGTTCCCTCTACTCATCACTCATTAGACCCATTATAGAGTACAATGTCCCTTTTAGTATGTACCTCACAAGACATTTACAACAACTGGAAATACCTCACAAAGAGGATTACGGCCTCTAACAGATGCCCTATGCAGACCGTCTCAAAACTCCAGCTTTACTGCATATTGCCTCCTCAGAGGTGATCTCTGCCTAGCATACAAAGCTATGTCAAACCCAGAGCTGTTGGACATGCTCCACTTAAAGAAATCACAATCCCTCTGAGCTACACAATCTAGGGACCTAAACTTTGTTACCACAATAAACAGAATATGCTGGAGGGATAGATTGCTGTCCCAGAAACTTCTCACACTTTGGAATAAACTACCTATCTATATCAAACAAAGCTCCTCATTAGCACTCTTCAAGAATAATCTTGATGATTGGATGGGAAATAGAAAATTCACCATCACTTCTGTGGCTCTGCTCAACAATGGCACAGGAAAATAATTTTCTTGGGTGGCAAAGGCCAGGGTACCTTTTTGGCTGGGCTTATATATGCCCTAGGGCCGATAGCCTAGTACCTACCTATGAACCTGTGTGTACCAGTGTAGGTTGCTTGTGCTTGGATGGTCTCTAGTCTTTTGGTGGGGTCTTAATGATTACCTCTGAGTATGTGGGTTTATATTGTTGAGACACTGATATGTGTGTTGTTATGTGTAGTGGTGAATTCTGTCCGTGTACCAGTATATCTAGGTTGTTTGTGCTTGGGAGGTCTCTGGTCTTTTAGTGGGGTCTTAGTGAGTACCTCTGAGTATGTGGGTTTATGTGACTTGACCTTATCTTGTGTGAGTGGAGAGGTGTGTCTGCTGACAACCTGTTTGATGTCTTGTTTGTTGTTATGTGAGAGGACTGATTCTAGTTTCATGGTATAGTTACATCTCTCACATATTGTATTTGTTTGCTTTAGGAGCAAGTGCTTGCCAGTATACATGAGGCAATTGGTACATTGCCTGAAGATGCCCATGTCAATCAGGCTGGCTTCAGAAATGTTGGGAAACTGACTGTCCATATTAATAGGTAATTCTTAAAGTACTAATATCTGACAGGACAAATTAGATCTGCTGTTGCTCTGGGATTAAAATGGGGACTTGTTATAGAAGAGCCGGCGGTTAACATTACTCAAACCGCTGAATCACTTACAAATGCCTTCTACCAGCACCTGCAGGGCTGCATGGATCAGGCAATCCCAAGCAAAACAAAGACTCTTTGTACCAAAGGCAAGCGTCCAGTCTGGTGGACCCCAGCCATAAACAAACTCTACAACAAAAGGAGAAAGCTACTACAAGATAGAGCAAAATCCTTAAAAGGTAAGAGACCGCTGATCACTATAAGTAAAAAGCTAAGAGCTCTCATAAAATCATCCAAAGCTAATTTTGAGAAAAAAATAGCTAAGGACTCTAAAGACAACCATAAGGCATTCTTTAGCTATGTCAGAAACCTAGGAGGAAACTCCCAGATATGCTCAGAATTAGTTCAAAATGATGTGAAGATTACTGATCCTACAGACATTGCCAACATACTGGCTGAAAGGTTCAGTGCAAACTCCCTCCCCTAAAGGAGAGATATCTATACCAAATGATTGTAGCCCCCAAACATCTCTAACGCCCAGGTGAGAATTGCTCTCGTCAAGGCAAAGAACACAGCATCCATGGGACCTGATGGTGTCCCCGGCTGTGTGCTCCATGAACTCAATGAGGAATTAAACCCACAGTTAGCACAGCTGTTTAATCTTAGTCTCACTTCCGGATATGTACCCAGGTGCCTCCACCGACCCTGGAAATTACCGTCCCATTAGCTTGACAAGCCTTATCTGCAAAGCCATGGAGAGGATCAGAATGGATCTCATAAATAAAGACATAGGGAACTTGCAGACTTTGGATCCAACCCAGTTTGGCTTTGTCAAAGGCAGATCATGCCTTCTAAACTTGGTTGACTTTTTGAAACAGTCACCAAGGCCATTGAGGAAAGGCAGTCCATACAGCCTACCTAGACCTGGCGAAGGCTTTTGATACAATACCTCACTCGGGTATCATTGAAAAACTCATCAACTTAAATGTAAACCCATACATTACAAGATGGGTTGCAAACTGGCTGAGTGACAGAACCCACAGGGTCAGAGTTGCTGGCGCCATGTCAGACTCAAAGCCTGTCACAAGTGGTGTCCCATCAGTCCTGGGCCCACTCTTGTTTGGCATCTACTTTTCTGAAGTACAAGCAAACACAGGAGGGTTATGGCTGACAAAGTTTGCAGATGACTGCAAACTAGCGCCGTAGTTGAAAAACACATCCGACACAGATATCCTTCAGAAGGGTCTCACAGAAACGGATAACTGGTGCCAGAGCCATGGCCTAAAGTTAAATGCCAAGAAATGCATAGTCATACCCTTCGGGAAAATAAGGTTACCTAGCTACCATATAGGTGGCAATCCCCTGAACACAGAAGAAGTTATTAGGGACCTGGGAACCCAGGTTGACAGTAGCTTTTCATTCGACACTCATATTGCTAAAGTAGTTAGGAAGACCTTCTACATTGCCCACCTTATCATGAAGGGATTCACATCTAGATCAAGGAAGTCATAGTCTCCCTATACTCATCACTCATCAGACCAATGATCGAGTACAATGCCCCATTCGGAATGTATCTGACCCGACACTTGCAGCAGCTGGAGAGGCCACAAAAGTTCCTCACCAAAAGGATAAAGGGTCTCAAAAATCTGTCTTATGCTGCCGGACTGAAAGAACTCCAGTTATATTCAGTTGCTTACCGCTTGCTCAGAGGTGACCTATGCCTGACATACAAGGCCATGTCAAACCCAGATTTGATGAACATGCTTCATCTCAAAAATCTAGATCCCTCAGAGCCACAAGGGCGGAGACTTAAACCCGGTTATTAATAGGACGTGCTGGAGGGATAGATTCATCACCCAAAGACTCCTATGCTGTGGAACAAAATCGGTTTATGTGAGGCAGAGCACCTCGCTGGCCTTGTTCAAGAGGAATCTTGACCAATGGATGGGAGATCGCAGATACACCCCAGGGGTTACCTCAGTGTCACTGCTCGACAGAGGCACAGCAAAATAATGGGCATAGTTTCTGGGGTGGCGTAAGCCACAAAACTATGGGCTAGGCTTATAAATGCCCTCGGGCAGATAGCCTAGTATGAACCTATGAACCTATGAACCTATAAGATCAGGGATGAAAAGTGGGCACTGCTCAGTGCCCAGCTAAGTTGCCTGCAGTGCAACAGGGAAAGTGGGAGGATTTCACTGACTGGTGTCTAGGGAGAAAATAGTTTCTAGCCATTTGCATCTATACAAGGCACCACTAACCCCTGTTGCATGGTGGACAACTTGAACAAACACGAGGCTTATATACAAGTGAAATTAAACAGTTTTAAACTAGTCTGCCAATAAGAAATCACACAGTGATCTGTCCTCCAGCAATCTCCATCTCAGACAAGGCTATATCCACATTCTTCTGTCACAAGGATGCAGGGGAGCCCTTCTTAATGTAAGATGGCTGGATTTAAGTTCAAGTATATGAAAAACAGGCTAGATTCACCAAGTCTGGATCTAGTCTATGCTAACTCAGCAATATTTCAGTGCAAAACAAGTGCAGGTAATAAGCAGGCACAGACAGTAAAAACAGGCAACATGGCACAAATCAATGCAGTAAAATAGTAAAATACAAATGATATAGTACAGATCAAACTCAAAATAAACTTCATTTCTTGCTTTTAGCTTTGGATGCTTGAATTCAAGCAGAAACACTTTGGACCTCTGTCAAAGGATACTAAACACAGTGCAACTCCAGTTAATTGAGCAATAAGGTTACAAGAGCTCTATGTAAGCCAAATAGTAACACTGTGTACTTAAATATACCATGAGGAGTTACAATAACTGTTTTTGACAAAGAGGTAATTGATATTTTCCAATATCTCATCACTGCATTCAATGTTGTGAAACTGGTGTTTTTTTCTAGCCTCTCTATTAACTCAAATAAGAACACAGTCCCACACAAGTACGGAAAAGTGCAAAGGCCAAATACCAACTGAACTAACCAAAAAACTAGCCAGCACCAATCTCTAGTTTTCCAGTAGTGATATATTTATTATTCCATCACACATACTGAATACTGCATACCGGTTTTGGCTGTAAGCCTTCATCAGTGCGTAATAATCATTCAAAACATCACATTTAAATAACCAAGTCCCAACTGCAGCACGAACAGGTAGCCAAATATACTACCCACTCTGTGCTACAATTGCCGTAAACTAAAATATCAAAGACAGTAGAACTATTCCTAGAAAACAATGTTTATCGTTATTAAAGAATTTGCAAAAATTACAATATCCACAAGGGAAACAACTCACTAGTCTGTGTTCATCTAATCTTTGATGATGCTTCACCTTAACCTCCTTATAACTTATTTTGTAATGATTGAACCATCCAGCCATTGTTTCCCCCTTTCTATAAGAGAAAAGGCATTTGGGGGTAAAATTTCCTTTAATCTATCTTCCATATCCAAAATATCCCGATGTTTAGATATAACCTCTTTAATTAAAACAGTATTTTCACCAAAACACGTAATAAATCTAACAGGTTGTGTATTTTCCTTATACCTAATTTGATAGGCCAACAAGGAGGATCTAGATACCTAACTAGCTGCAACCCATGCTTGTCTAATCATACTCAAAGAATATCCCCAATTACAAAATCTCTGAATCATATCTTGTTCATGACATTCAAGATCAAAGGAAGAAGAACAAATCATTCTAAGCCTTGAAAATTGAGATTTAGGAATATTGTTGATCATATATTTAGGATGACAACTGGTAGCATGTAGTAGGGTGTTAAACTTCGGTTATTTCCTAAATACAGAACTCTGCAATGTACCATCATCCATCACATTGATTGATACGTCCAAATATGTAATAGTTTGAGAGTGATAATTGAGAGTGATTTGTATACCCCATTTGGTTTCATTTAGGTAATTCACAAATTCTTGCAAATAGACAATGTCCTCCCTCCATACTAACAAGCAGTCATCCAAATATCATAACCAAATAGCCAAAGCATCTAAAAATAAATTATGAGACTCAATAAATTAGCTGTTCTTCCACATATCCCATGAAGAGATCAGCATATATTGGGGCAAATGAAGCTCCCATTGCTTTACACTTCAGTTGTAAATAACACTGGTTTCCAAAATAAAACACCTTTTAAGGATATGTTCCGTTAAACATAATAAAAATGTGTTAAAGCCAGGGTGATAAAGGCCAGCCCTATTTAACAAAAATCTACTGCCACAAGGCCAGCCCAATGTGGAATATTTGTGTAAAGGGCAGCAACATCTAAAGTACATAACAACCATCCCGGTTCAATTTGCATGTTATCAATAATATTAAAAAAATTGAGTAGTATCTTGAATATGAGATTGTGCATATTTTAGTAATGGTTTGAGATATTTCGTAAAGAAGGCTGAAAGAGGTTCTGTCAATTAATCTTTACCCAATACAATTGGTCTTCCAGGCATTTTTTCCAAATTTTTGTGAATTTTTGGTAACATGTAAAAGGTTTGTTTCCCTGGGCAAGACAACATAAGATGAGAAACAGTGTTATTAGATGTAATACCTTCCCCCATAGCTATCTTCAAAAACTCTTTTTTTTTCGATTTTAAACATTGGTGTAGGGTCTAAATGCATCAGCTGATAAAATCTATGGTCAGATAATTGACTAGTGGCCTTATTATAATACATACTCCAATCACTCACCACAACCATGCCCTCTTTATCTGCCTTATTAATTACTATGTCTGTATTATGGCTCAGTTTATACAGTTCCTGTCATATTCCAGATAAATTATTATTTTGCATATTTTTACTCGAAACATAGCTAAAATGTAGATGCTTTAGGACCAGAGTCTGAAAAACTGACACATTCTTATTCATGGGAGGAATAAAGCTGGATTATTTAAACTTAAAATTCCCTGAGAAATCCTCAGATAACATTTGTTGGGCAAAAATAACTTTAAATTCAAAGTTCCACAAAATGACAAAACATCCTGGGCAAAAGTAAATTCCAACACAAAATGAATGGGTATAAATCCTAATCCTTTATTTAACAATTCACATTCAACCTGTGATAACTGCACAGATGAAATATTGTGTGCATTCTGAGTAGTGTCTACTTCTGTATCATCACTTGCAAAATTGAATCTAAACTTGTGGCCCCTATTTTATGTTTGCATCCACTCCTTCTAGTTCTCCCAAAGGGGCATTTAACCTTTTACTGACAGGTACTTATGAAGGTGTAGATATTTCTGTGTCAGTCACACATGAAAATTCATCCACTGAAGTATCAGATAAAACATCAGTATTTTTCAAAATGGTTCATTTTTTCTTGCACCTAAAGGCACCCAAATTTGAAGTTTTATTTTCTACAAACTGCACAGTTTTATTATATTCAAAAGGTTTGCCCATAGACTAATCCTTTACATCCCTATGAAATTTTTGATCATTCTGGTTTTAAATCCTTTTCTATCAATAACAGATCTCTAGAAAGTGCTGTAGTTTGTTCTGAATAAATTTTCTAATCCTTATAACGTTTGACCTTATCACCCAACCCCATAATGACATTGATCAAAACTGCAATCTTCCTTTAATAAAAGGGAATCAACATCTTAACAAATAACATGGAAGCCATCTGCTGAACCTGCTTCCATTCTTGAAGTAACAAATCATCTTTTCCTTTAACATAGGGTTGTAGTTTAACACGCAATCCCCTAGGAGAGATGTTTTTAGCTAAATAACCTTTGAATAATCTCAAATGCCAAGCATGAGTCCTAAATTCTTTCTTAACTGAAGATAAATGCTTAAAAAACTCAACACAAAATTCCTTATCTGTCCCATTTGGTGATTTGTTAGTATCCCACTCTGAGCTATATCAAAAACCTGTAAATCATCCTTATCAGCCAACAAGCCTCCTAAAAGTTGAATAAGATCCCTATCAAGATTTCCTTTAGAACCAAAATCACCTTGTAAGTATCAAGCTGTATTAAATTGACCCTACAATCTCAGTGTAATTTTATAAAGCCAAAGAAAATACCCCACCTACTATTCTAATAACTATCAAAACAATATCACTTAATTGAAAAATATCAGACACAAAAATTACAATTAATCATTTGTACAATAATCCCCACATTGTTCATGTATCAGAACTTCGCATACTAGTCAAAATAACTAGAATATAATTATTATGACAGGTGCTAGAAATAAATGACTAGCTTATTGAATGTATTAAATAAGGTGTCTTCACTATGGTTAGCAATGACAGAAATATATAAATGAGCTCTTAGCTATAATCTGACCCAATTATTCCACCATCATTGAAGTATGGGTCTCCACTTATATACACTTTCCAAATCAAAACCATAAAGGTAAATATAGGGGTTACTGGCCTATAAATAATCAACATCTGAAGCATCCACCACAAATATTACATTCAGTAATATCCAAACCACTTTAAATAGTTACAGCCTTCACAAATGGAAAACATCCGTTAAATATTCCCTAGTATATTTCAAAGTCCGTACTCCTACAGGAAATCAAAAAGTCCATAGATGTAATATTTGCACTTCAAACTGCTACCGGTAAAAAATATAATGTCCAAAGCGAATAAAGTCTTAAGAGCTTTATCAATTGTCCATTTTAAATTCAAAGCAGGTCTAAAGTAATCCTTGAAGAGAAGTATGTAGTTCACAAACCACATATTTCCCGTTGTATTTCAATAATCTCCACATTGGTAAAATGAAAATATAGCAGCCCCATCTTAAGCCGATAGAAACACCAATTCACTGTACAACCCTTGTTAAGACGATGTAATGTCCATAACAAATAAAATCTCATCCGCTCTACCAATTATCTGTTATTACTTCAAAAATGGCCTGAAATAGTCCATGAAGTGAAATCTATAGTTCCCAAATCACGTATTCCCCGTTATGTTTCAATCGTGACCACTATGGTAAAATGAATATAAAGCAACTCCTTCTTAAGCCGATATAAACACCAATTTACTATATAAATTGTTCGACCCCCATTAAAAAAAATATCGATCATCAAACGCATTGAATAGTGGCCGCCAACAAATAAATGCCGGTAGCAGGACTCACCACAACAGCACTTCCATCATTAGGAGCCGTTCCAATCCAGAAATATATTCAGAAGGCAACAAGATAATAAAGAGCGACCCGATATGTCCATAAAATCCAAACAGAAGTGAATTTACACCAAAGCTGAGTTAAACCAAATGCTGTAAAAAGCTAATAGACCAACAGCACGGGGTAAATCCAAGCAATCTAAATAAGAACACAGTCCCACGCTAGCATGGAAAGGTGCAAAGGCCAAAATACCAACTGAACCAACCAAAAAAGTAGCCAGCAACAATCTTTAGCTTTCCAGTAGTTATATATTTATTATTCCATCACACATACTGCATACTAGTTTGGGCTGTAAGCCTTCATCAGTGCATAATAATCATTCATTACATCACATTTAAATAACCCAGTCCTAACTCCCATTGATTATTACAACTGTTCATTAAAACCTACTTCAAGCAAAGCACCTAATTTAATAATCCATATGTTTTCTTTCTAATTTAACCTTTGATCCCCTCCTATTTTGTCATTTGTATGAAAATATACTCCATCAATCATAGTAAACATAAATCTAGCTGAGGCATGTTTTAGTGTGTTTATCCAAAGCATTAGTTAACTTAGCACAACGAATGCCACTCAAATGTTCAGACATCTTTAATTGTAAAGGACACGAAGTTTGCCTCACGTAGAATGCAGAGCATAAACAGGTAGCCAAGTATACCACCCACTGTGTGCTAGAATTGCCGCAAACTAAAACATCAAAGGAGTAGAACTGTTCCTAGAAGAAAACTGTTTATCATCATTTTTGTGCCTAGGATAGCCATCTTACTTTGGTATGCTATTTAGGTTTCTAAAATCATTACAGAATCTAATACATCCATCAAGTTTAGAATCTAGTAAAAATAACCTAATCCATTCACTTTGTGACTCTTCTATTACTCCTAGATTGGGCATAGTTTGAACTTCTTTTCTTACTAATTGTTTCTGTGACTCTGGTTATCTATATGGTCTCATTTTAACTTTCATTCCAGGTTTTGCCTCTGTGCTGTGCTCTATCACTTTATTTCTTCCAATCATGTTTGAGAATATTTCCTTATTTCTTAGGCAACAATTCTTTTATTTCCTACTTTTGTACTTTTGAAAGAGATTCCTCTAATTGCACTTTAGGTAGAGATTTGTTGTGCTTTTGTGACTGAATTTCTACTTGTAGTCTTATTGTAGAATTTTCTACTTTTTGTCAATGGCTTCAACTTATTAATGTGATAGAAGTGTGCTATCTTTGCTTATCCTCATTATTTCACTGCCTTAATTATTTCAATCACCTTGAATAACCCTTGTCATTTAGTCAAATACTGTGTTCTTCACAGAAAGTACAAACAATAGTATCTGAAACCTTGGTTTAAATTCTCTTACATTGTGTATTTTATTATAAACAGATTGTACCATCTCCTGGAATCTCAGCATATGCTGCTTTAGTATGAATATCACCAGCAGTAGCTGTCCTGCAACCTAATATACTGTTTCATTGCACTTTCAAATGGGATCTTCTCTTCTCCCCATGTTTCCTGAGCAATCTGAAGCAGTCTTCTTGTATGCCTGCAGTACAGAAGGTCAAATGGGGTGAACTCATTTGATGCTTATAGCACCTATTGGATTGCAATCAGGAAGCAGGAAAACAATATTTTCTCAGTTCTTAAAAAGTCATCTCATTTACTTTACTTAACATGGACTTCTTTTTAACTAATCTATCAGTCTGAAAAGGCAGAACTTTAAAGTGCTAATATAACTAATAAAGTATCTTTGACATAAAGGGAGCGATTAGGTATGTAAGTATAGCTTTGACAGTTTCTTTTTCGTATCAAAATCTGAATAAAAAGTAGTTGGAACATTTTATTCAATATCTTCCCCTACATTGTCGGCTATATTCCCTCTTGCTCTTCTTAAAGTATTATCTTCTTAGTGTGTCTATTTAAACTTTATGTAGCTTGTATTTAAGTTTACTAATCTATGCCTTGTGATATTGACTGTTACATAATTCCTGAGATTTTCTCTGTTTTTCATGTTTGTGAGAACTGAAGTTAATATTTTTAATTTCAGAAGGTGTGGTGGTGAATCCCATTCTTCACATAAAAATGTGCTTTTTGTTTTGCTTTTTGTAATAACAAATGTAACCTATTGGTTTACATTTAGGATGACTTTTTTTGTGGATTTTAGTTGCAATTAATGGTGACCACAAATGACTTTGTTCAATATTTTGTGTGTTAATCAAGCTCACCAGTGATTATTCATTATAAACTCATATGAGTTACCATTAATTGCAATTGAAAATCAAAGGAAAAAGGTAATCAGAAATGAAAACCAATAGGTCACATTGCATTACAAAAGGGAAAACAAAAAACATTTACCCCCAGAAATTAAAGATACTAACTCCAGGGTATCACAGACATGAAGAAAAGGGGAAAATCCAGGAATTATGTAATGGTTGGTATAATGAACTTCAACCATCACTTAATTCAACCAACTATACCAATGATGAAAAACACCAGCACTTCAGCAGCTGATAAAATTCATACAGCAATAACTCATATAACACTCATGTGTAGTTATGTAAAGCTTGATCTAAGGCTCGTTGTCTAAACTCAAAATATCTAAACACTTAGTCTGAAACTCATTTAGTCAAATGACATTTAGTCTAATCACATTTGATAAAAAAAGTGTACTAAGCTATAAAGAATTGATGTCAGTCTGGTCTGGGTCTTAGGCTAGTAGGAGTTACAAGGCAAGTTAGTGTAGCGTTCATTTGTACCACAACAAAGCCCTCCCACAAGTTTGTCCATCGACAGTAATTCACTATGTGTGTGGTGTTCTCTCTTTTTATGTGCTACTGTGGCGTTAGTATATTTAAAGAAGGGGGTGTGGGGGCAAAGCCCTCTCCACACACATGGTGTGTAGGGGAGCTCATCACTCTACAAAAACTTTGGAGGAGGATTTGATGTATATAAAATTTTAAATGAAATATGATTCAACTAAATGTATTTTACATTACATTTTTAAATGTTATGTGATTAGATGGAAAGTTTCTTAGAAGTAACATATGTCCAGATACATACTTATACCTAGTCAGTCTACTATAACATTGAACTACAAATGATAGAGAAAAAGTGCTCAAAACACCAATCATCAAAATACACAAAAAAGTTCAATAAATATGTTTTTTGCTGAAGAAAGCCTCCCCTGCACCCCCATACTCCTGCCAATTATATACACCAACAAATATATGTGTGAATACACATATGCACACACACACACACACACACTTTATATATATATATATATATATATATATATATATATATATGGGTCCCATTCACAATGCCGAAATTCCAGAATGCTGACAGCCATATGGCCGACATTCGGAATACTGACAATGTGAAACTGGTATCTCACTATAGTGCAGAATGGAAAGATTTCCATTCCTGCAGTGTAGTGCGATCACGGAGTTGGTATATTAAAGTTAAGGGGGGTGCAGGGGGTGGAGCCCCCCTGCTAGCAGTTTAAAGGAAATTTTATTTTCTTCCTATGGATGTACTAAAAATGTCAGGATTCTGAATGTCGGTCATATGGCTGTCGGCCATATGGCTGTCGGCATTCTGGAATTTCGGCATTTCGAAGCAGATCCATATATATATATATATATATATATATATATATATATATATATATATATACTATGTGTTTAATCAACTGATGCTTCATTTGACAGCTGAAGCACAGCAGTCTTTGTTTGAATGCCTGATTTATTGAACAGAAGTTTGGTTGGATGATTGCCTTGCCAAAACAGGTAAGTGGAATATTTAATTGGTGTGTATGTGTGTATATGTGTATGTGCATGCATGTGTAATCTTGAGTGCTTAGAGCAAGTTTAGGGGATAGCTTTAGTGTGTGTGTGTGTGTGTGTGTGTGTGTGTGTGTGTGTTTGAGTTTTATGAGTGTCCAAGCTATCAAGTGTAGAGCTAGTGCTATAGGAAGGGTGTTTTTTTTTTTAAGTTAAGAAGCACATTAGGGGTTAGGGTTAGGGATAGGAATAGTATTAGGGTTAGCACTCATTACTAAGATGGAGCAGGACATGAAACTATCTTGTCTACCTTATTAATGTGTGATAACCTTAAATGTGATTCTGCCCCTAACCCTAAAAGGCTCTTAACATACTGACTTTATCCATCAGCCACTGGAATGTTGCAAGCGATCCATGGAAACCAGGAGGTAGCTCACTATATAGGAAATGCCCATATGCTGTTGAAAATTACATTTTTTCCTTATTTTCTAGAGTTAGAGATTTGCAAATAGCTTTTAGTTAATTTCAAAGTAGAGAAAAGCCTAGCCTTTCTCATGTCCTTAATCAATTTATCCACAGAATACATGGTACATGAATCAAATTTAGATACGCAGTTTAGTTTCCTAAAACCGTTACAAAATCTTATAGACCAATCTGGCTTGAAGATTAGTATAACGGGTCTCTTCTCTCTCCAGTATTATTCTATAACTCCACATTTAACATGTTTTGTACTTTCTCCTAGACTGCTTGGTTTGGGGCCTATATTATTCAGTTTAGTTCTAAGTGTATTTTCTCTCCTGACATAATTTCCATGTAGTGCTGAATAAAACTTGCTAAACTAAGTAACTCTGAGACTATTTCTTTATTTATGTGCATAAATTCTTTCATTCTCTTTTTTTAGATCTAGAGAGCTTCTTCCCAGTTTTCACTTCCATATGCTAAGTAAACCATTCCTGTGATTCAATAAACTCCGTGTAGGAATTGTGCAAAGCCTACACGGAGTTTACATGTGTGCGCGCTGTGATGCGTGGTGAGCAGCAATGGGCAATGAATATTCATTCCATGCACTGCATTTAAGTTAGGTTTCATGGCTGGCAATAGTATTGCCAGCCAGGAACCTGTGTAAGTGAGCATGTATAGCACACACTTGTTGAAACCAGAACACTGACAGTCTGCAGTTTTGCGTGGAATGTCACAGTGATCACCAGGTCTTCACAGATAGCTCTCATTCTCATAGAGGAAGACATCTGCACAAAAGCCAACATAATGTGAGGACAATGACACAGAAATAGGGACCTATTTGATATGTATGACTTACAGAAATGTGATAGAATTACCAGGGTTTTTTGTTAAGATACATGTTATGAAGGACTTGAAGTATGAACGCAAACTTACCTCTCAACCTCTTAGAGCAAGAAATCTGGACAAAGCCAAACATAATGGGGACAAAGGTCCAACAATAGGGACATTTGTTTGAAATTATTGCTCTTACAAACTTAGAAAGTTGATACAATAACAGGTTTTACATTAGCATGAATTTTCAGGAGAGCATGAAGTTTGAAACTCAAATGTTTGTCATTATTTTTTATTTCAAGTCTGCAATGACATACCAATGATTTGTCAGAAAACCAAAATTTTATGAGGAAAAGATCAAAAATATGAGGCAAAAATGCAGATATTCTGCAAACATCAGGATATTTGAGAGGTATGAACTGAAATTTATGTAATATTGAGTCACATCAGTCCTGAGATCATCTCAGTGATATGCAAGGAAGCCACAAATTTGATAAGTACATACTTAGATGTCCTGTGAATATCTGGAGAGTTGAGAGGTACGAATGCAAAGTATATGGTTTAAACACAGTAAAGGACAGTGTATCTGCAGTGTAGAGAATTGTGATATCCCATTCCTGTTATTCTGTACTGAAGCTGTGCAAAAGATCTGTAATGGCACATGTAAAACAAACATTCAGGTAAGTGTGTGTGTATTGAATAGGGCCACACATATGAACTGTAGGAATGACACAGAGAAAGAGGACAGGTGAAACATCTGAATGTACAGCAGATGAGGGCATGTCAGTGAAAGATGGTTGTAGTAGCAATACCAATCACTTATCTATATGGTACAATAGAGGCTGCACAGTGAAAAGGTTTATTATGTGACTGTCACACAAGGTGACATTACAATAGGAAGGATGTCTGTGTGAAATAAGCATCCTTACATGAATAATGCAGAGGACATCTATCAGGGTTCGGACATAAAATAGGGGTAGGGTACATATTGTGAAGCTGTGCAAACTGATTTGCATGAATATGAGTGTAATCTTAGCAGACGTCTCCAGCAATTGGGACACAGGTAAAGGATCATGGAGAACATTAAAAGAACCACCCACAATCATGGACAATATCAGAATAATACCACCAGTAATTTCATGCCTTTGATATAACATATATGATATGGAGTGATAAGAGATGATTCTGCACAAACACACTTGTGCAACTATTATGATATGTAAATATTCTATGAGGGTACTCATACACACTGCCCTGGCATCTGCTAGAGGTTTTAGGAGGCACACTGCTATACCTGTATGCAGTGTACATGGTATATATATATATATATATATATATATATATATATATATATATATGTGTGTGTGTGTGTGTGTGTATGTGTGTGTGTCTGTGTGTGTGTCTGTGTGTGTGTGTATATATATATATATATATATATATATATATATATATATATATATATATATATATATATATACACACATACATACATACATACACATATAGGGTAAGTTTTGAAACTTCGAACGGAACAATATCAAACGTGTCTGTTCGAAGTTTCAAATCTACAAACATGGAAAAAATAAATAGATAAAACATGCAACAGTAAAGAGGAATATTTCCTTTCCACACTGTAGTGCAGTCACAGATTTGGTATATTTAAAGAGTGGGGGGTGGGGGATGCAGGGAGGCTTGCCCCCATTTGCTTGCAACAGTTACTTTACTGTTGCATGTTTTATTTTTTTTTTCCGTGTTCGAACTTCTGCAAGTTTGACTATATGGTTTCGACCTTAGAGGGTTCGAACTTGTTGTAATAGGAACCCACACATATACATTTATATATATGGCACAATCCAAACTGTCATGAATGATATCCATGCCATTAATACTGTCAAACACCTATGTATGTAGTGTGTGCATCACCAGAACAGGTAATTGACATGCATCTGGTGTAACAACTTCATTGGTGTTTTGCACCATCAGTCAGTCATGTTTATGCCACAAAATAAATACCTAGGTATGGCCATTTAATCTACTTAACAGCTCCCTGTGACAATGGTGGTACACCTCAGTTACACATCAGTGGAAGATGTGTCAGAAGGTACACGAAGAAGGGTGCATTGTACTTGGTTACTGGTGTGATGTAGATTGGGATCTATGGATGTATTATGGCCTCTGATGAGGATGTCCTTCACATACTCAGCACTTGTGTTACATACAAGGGAGTAGTCAGCACTGTGACCACATGCTGGTGGATATTCCACTTACCAACTACCGCAGGACACACAACATATACCTATTCATCTGATTATAGGGTGTGATGTCTACATTATACTTGGTTTATGTGTTTGCTTTCCTGATGTAACAAATCTCTCCATGTTTTCTTGTCATTGTAGATGTTGCCATGGCTGTGGTAGCACTCTTTGGTATGTGTTGATACTATCTGTTTTATATTAATATCACAGTTGGAGTCAATGATTGCCCACAATCTGTAGTCCTTTAGCCAGCTGTTTGGACACAGTATGTCATCACTTAACTGATGAACAGGAAAGGGCCTAGCAGAAAGCCCTGATGTATGGAACCGATTACTGGGCCTGAGATATAGGTTACTTCACTCATTTCAACATAGTGAGATGCCACATATGTGCTACACTGGTCTGCCACCTTGGTGATATAACTGTTTATGGTCATATCTGACAATGTTGATTAAATACTTCCCTGTGGATTTGTTTTCAAATGCCTTGACCTGGTCAAGTTCCACAAAATGATGGTGTTGTCATCATGCATGCCCTGGATGACCTCTTTGGGGATATCTATCAGATGTAACAGACATGATGTAGCATTAACATCATAGACAGGTCTGTTATACACAGCGAGTATATTATTAGTTTCCATTTAGAAAGGATCCATGATGACATATTGGTCTACCTCACAGTTGAGGACAGTCAAGATGTGTCTACACATGCATGCATCAGGTGCTGACCCCCCCAACTCAGATGGATGCATGTTGATGTACACCCTTCTCTGGGAACATAGCTCATGTGGAGGGTGTGTTGAAGTGTGTATTCAACTGTATCAGGAAGGTGTATGTGCTGAGTCATGCTATAGATGAGCTGTGACATTGTCACAGCCCATTGATTCAGTGCTATAGGCCTGGATTAAGGTAAGACAGCGCATACTGCCTATCATGATCTGGTCTAGGGTTTTGACACAATTCCCCAGACAAGCATCATTGTGAAACTCTCTCTAGAGATTTACCCTTATGTCACTAGATGGTTAACCAATTGGGGCACCAGCAGAACACATACTGTGAAAGTTGGTGAATCAACCTATGCCAGTAGAAAAGTCATCATCTCAGGGATCTGTGACTGCCCATTTACTGTTTGGAATCTCTTGCTCAACAGTTCAGGATAAAGTATATGGCCTTTGGCTTACCAGGTTTGCGGATTTTTGCATATTGGGTGCAATCATTGAGTCTACCAATGATGATAACATACTAAAGGAGGAGCCAACACTGAAAAATGATTGGTGACAAAGCCACATGATCTACAGATAAATGCAGAAATTTGTCTTTATATTGTCCTTCTGAAAAGTGGAATTCCATGCTAATTACAACACTGACAACAGTCCTGCTATGCTGAAACCCAGTGATGCAAGCATTGGAAACACATGCAGATAGCAATTTGAACTTAGACCAACAAGTGTCCACACTGGATTTGAAAGCCTATATTGTGCACATCATAAGTCACACCATCATGTTCAGATCGTAGGATTGTATGACAAACTGTAATTGAACCTCATCAGAACACTAATAGAGTATAATGCTCTCTTTTGCAAGTACTTTACCAGACACATGCAGCAGCTGGAGAGACCACAGGCCTTTCTCATCAAGAAAACACAGGGCTTACAAACCATGCCATGATGTATGTTGATACACTGAAAGCCATGTCACTGTAATCTGTATCATATAGGATGAGATGATTTCAGCATGGCCTCCAGGCTAGTCTCTGACCCTGCCCTAGTGGGAATAGTGCATATCTACAAATTAGATATAGCTGATGACATCAGCAGTGCCTGTTGAAGAGACTAAGGTAATAACAGTGTCCCACATGCTGGTGTAAAAGGTTCTTTGTAATGTCAAGCAAGAGCACAAACACACACACACACACACACACACACACACACACACACACACACACACACACACACACACACACACACATGTCTGCAGTGAGAATATAACTCCTACCTATATAAGTACACATACTACAGAACTCAGTGCTTTATGCCAGCACCACAGCTCAAGTCTGACTTGGAGGGTCTCAGACATTTATAGCTGATGAAAACAGTAGTGTCTGTTGAGGAGAATATGGTAATAACAGTGTTCTACATGCTGGTGTAAAAGGCTCTCTGTAATGTCAGGTAAGAGCACACACACACACACACACACACACACACACACACACACACACACACACACACATGCACACACAGATACACACACAGTTGATTGCAAAGAGAACAGAACCCCTACCTAATTACACAGACTACAGACCTCTGTATTTAAGGCAAGCACCATAGCTCAAGTCTGACTTGGTGTGTCTCCGACAACACTTTATAGCTGATGACAACAGCAGTGTCTGTTGATGAGAATATGGCAATGACAGTGTCCCAAATGCTGGTGTAAAAGGCACTCTGCAATGTCAAGCAACAGCACAAACACACACACACACACACACACACACACACACACACACACACACACACACACACACATGTGTGCACAAACATACATGCACGCACACATGCACACATACACACGCACACTTGCACACACACACACACACACACACACACACACACACACACACACACACACACACACACACACACACACACAGTTGACTGCAGTGACAACAGAACGCCTACCTCTCTATCTGCGTAGATTATAGAACCCAGTACTTTATGCACACACCATGGCACAATTCTGATTTATACTAGTCTGCAAGTCAACTTACTGTGGATGATATCAGCAGGCCATGTTAGAGAGAAAATGTTTGGAGGCCTGCATGAAATGGATGTGTAGGCATGTGCAGGTATAAAAATACTGTCAATCCATGGCATTGGAGCAGAAACTGTAGGATACACAATTCTTCTCTTCTGTCTAGACACACACACACACACACACACACACACACACACACACACACACACACACACACACACACACACACACACACACACACACACTGCAGTGAGAAAACCCCTACCTAAGTAGGCAGACTACAGAACTCCATACTATAGGCAAGTGCCACAGCACAAGTCTGACGTATATACCACTGAAAGTCAACTTCTAGTGGATGACATCAACAGGCCATGTTGGAGAGAAGATATTGGGAGGCCTGCATGAAATGGATGTGTAGGCATGTGGAAGTATCAAAATACTGTCAATCCATGGCATTGGAGCACTAACTGTAGGATACACAATACTGCTCTTTTGTCTAGACATGCAAACACTTGACTGCAGTGAGAACATAACCCTTACCTATCTAAGTGCACAGACTACAGAACTCAGTACTTTACATAAGTGCCATGGCACAAATCTGAATTTTATGACTGCAAGTTAACTTTTTATTTATTTATTTATTTATTTTACATTTGTTTACCGGGCTAGTCCAACTGGATATATTTCCATTTTCAGCAGAGGCCCGGGGAGAAAAGCTCCACATTAATGTTAATACAAACAAGTCATTAAATAAAGAAAGCAAATGGTTAGTAAAAAATACATACAGAAATAAGGTTCAATCTAAAATATATAGGAGAAAATTTATGCTAGGAAGGGCATTTTACTTCTATTTACAGTATAGGAATAGGGGAGTTATACATTAGTAGAACATTCATAAAGAGTAAATATACATAAGCAATTAAAAAATACAATCATCCAGCTTTGTTAATTAAATTGTAACAGAGACTAATTAACAAAGGTGTTTTGAGATAGTTCTTCAGAAGGGAGTGAGTAGGAGGAGGTAAGAGAAGGTAAAAGCTCATTAGTAGAATCATAAGATTAGTCAGGATTGATGCATGGGCATAGCCAGAGTGTTTTTAGGTGTTGTTTGAGTTTTTGTTTAAAGAGGAAGGGTGATGACGTAGTACTTAGAGTGGTAGGTAGTGAATTCCAGTGTTTACCTATGGTGTTAGAAAATAGTGAATCGCCTGCAATGTTATTGGACTTAGTTAGCTTCACAAGAGGTTTATTAGAGGAGCGTAGTGAATTTAGATTAGAATAGGGAGAAATAAGATCAGAAAGTATAGGGGTATTTTTCGGTTGGTGAAATAACCTGTGAATAAAGGTAAGTTGGGAGAGTAATAGTGTATTTTTCAGTTCTAGCCAGTTTAGTTGTAATAGATTATGACAGTGGTGAGTTCTAAATGGATTTCCAGTAGCAAATCTAGCAATGCTATTGTATGCATTTGCTAGTTTAGTAAGGTTTTTTTTCTTTAAGTTAGTGTATATGGGCGAGGCATAAAGAAGAGTAGAAATAAGATGAGATTGAGCGAGTGTAATTTTGGCCTGTGGAGCTAGAAAGGTTTTAATTCTAAATAAGGAGTCAAGTTTTCTATTTACGGTTTTGATAGTATTATAATGTGGTTATCAAAAGTGAGGTTATTGTCAATTGTAATACCTAACAGTTTTGTGGTAGAGTCAGGGACTATATGTGTACCATTATTAGAAGTAATAGAGAAGTCTAAGAGGGGGGACTTACTATTGGGTCTGAAAAGCAGGAGTTTGGTTTTACTGGCATTTAAAACTTAGAGTGGATGATGTCAGCAGGCCATGTTGGAGAAAAGATATTTGGAGACCTGCATCATTGCTTTATAGGTTCACAGGAGGTTACTAGCCTAATGGCCCTAGGGCATTTATAAGCCTAGCTCTATAAAAACACAAGCACACATATTAAACATATTTAGATGTCATTGTTAGCAGAGCAATTTTGTGAGCAGCACTGACTTACCCTGTCCATGAGAGACATAGGTGCCACCCCAGAGGTGATTTTATAATCACCCATCCAGTTGTCAGGTTTCCACTTCAAAAGATTCATTGCGGAGCACTGCTTCACATGCAGTGGGAGCCTATTACAGAGGAGTCTCAATCGCTGGGAGCTATTGTTGGCTCCACTGCATGGTCTGTTTATATCACAGGCTAGGTTGAGAACCATGGAGCAAGTTATTCTTGCCCCATTTGTTTTGTAGACTTCCAACATGTCCAGTAGGGCAGGGTCTGAGATGGCTCTGTTGACCAGGCATAGGTCACATCTCAGCAGCCTGCATGAAACTAAGTACAGTGACAGGTCTTTCAGTCTTTCCATGTATGTCATGCTTTGGAGGCTATGGATTCTCTTGGTCAGAAACCACTGTGTTTTCTCCAGTTGCTGCAGGTGTCTGGTGAGGTATAGCTAGAAGGGAACATTGCACTCAATTAATGGTCTGATAAGAATAGAGTACAGCAGAGCTATGATCTCCCTGGTCTTGGAAGTGATGAGTTGCACAATGTAGAATGTGTGTCCCACCACTATGGACACATAGTGATTGAAGTGTGGATTGCTACCAACATGTATTCCCAAGTCTCGCAACACTGAGTTTGAGCTTAGAGGGGTGTTATGTATATCATAATTATCAGGGGTACTTCATTGCCAAAGGCAACAATGAGGCAGTTTTTGATTTAAGTTTCAGTCTTTAAATTTGTCAATAATCATTTGTCTGTGTCAGCCCCTTCTGTAATATGTTACTATCATTGGGGGGCTCTACATGCCTGCATCCAATTAACAATAATCTGTAAACTTAGTAGACCACAGGCCATCTACCTATACCTGGGCTTCAGAGAAATAGTTTCCAAACAGTTGAGGGTCCAGCACAGATCCTTGTGATATTTCACTAGTAAGTGGTCTAGTAGTGGAGGTGCAGTCCCAACTTTGACAGTGTGCATTCTGTCATTGAGACATTTGGCAATCCATCTAGTAATATACAGGTTAATGCCCAGCTAGGAGATTTTGTCTATGATACATGAATGGGGGATATTGTTAAAGGCCTTGGATAACTCATCATAGGTGGTATGCCCTTCTATCCCTCATCCAAGTCTTTGGGATCAGTATCAAAGAAGTCTACTAGATTTAATAAGCAATATTTACCCTTGACAGAACCAACATAGGTCTAGTCAAGTGTGTTACATGTCACCTTGGTCCCTGTAGATAACATCCATGCTGAATCCTTCCCTAGCCTTGCAGATAAGACGTAAGGCTTTTTAGGCTTATGGGTAAATAGTTCTAGTTCTGCATGTTACCAAATTGATGTGCATTGCATATCATACAACACTGGATATTAATTTCTGCAGTGTAGGTGATATATGTGTGGAAAAAAGTACTGAGACACTCATGTTGCAGTGCTTGGGGGAGGCAACACATGGCTGCATTGTAAATATGTGTCGTATTGTTAGATAGAACCTTCAGTTTGTTGTGTTTCCACATATAATTTCATGTCATAGACAGGAAATGGACAGTAAATGGCAATAATACTTAATAATATTTACTTTTCCATAGAGCAATGAGCATTGGATTTGTGTCACAGTTGGTAAATTTTTCGTACATGTGAGCTACACATTTCCAATACTATTCATGTTTGTGAGTAGCTAACCAGTGCGCAAACATGAGCCACATTGCTAAAGTCTAAGAATTAGTATTAAGTTATGAAAAACACCTGCTGCTTAACTGACTCTGTGACAGCAGGTGTAAATGCATTTACACATTTATTTTTTGAGCCCAGATGATACTGGGTTCAAATCCAGGTGTATCTAACACTTTCAAATACTTTTAAATAAGCACTGATAATGCAATGACCTGCATTCTTTATAATATATGTGTTGTTGTGTGTTGGCGTAATGCAGTGGGTTTAAGTGGCATTGCTAGGAGGTAACTACAGCATTTTGTTGCTGCTGACTGTTGCTGCACATTGGTGAATGATGCACACATCCTCACATTCATACAGCCCAAAAAGTGTAGGGATCCATTTCTTTTTTGCTTCTTATGTGTGTTTTGTGTGATTCTATTTTTTGACCAGATTAAAGTGGTGAAAATGGGGTACATAGGAAAGTGGTGACACTGGGGCAAGCAGGGGGGAAGAACAAAGGGAAATCAGTACAAGAATGTAGGTAGGAGGTAGGAAAGAACCATAGTTATCCATTTCTTTAATAGTGTAAACTGGAATATGTGAAGAAGCTTTCTGAGTCTTACAAGTGCTCTCTCTTTACTTGATACTAACAAAGCTATTGGATGTCCACAGTCATAAATACCTCCAACCAATTGTTGAGATTATCCCATTTGCTCCTCTGCAGGTCATTAAAATGATGCCCACCTTGCTCTTCAGTGTATGGGATTCCAGTGACAATGGATACAGCCTGGGTAAACTATTCCCTTCCTCAGACTTGTACTGGGAGCCAGAATAGCCTCCCTGCAGAAGCCTTTGGCTGTGGTGCTTTACTGGGAGTTCAATAAATATCCTGGACTCCTGGACACCCCACCTCTGTGCCCTAAACACAGCACCTTCCCCACTAGTGCCAGCCATGTCTACCAGCAGACCTAACGTAATGGAGATTAATGCTTTTCTGCCAATTCCAGTCATCATGTTTACTGTGAGTATGCACACTTGAGCAATGTCTTTGTGAGATAGTAAGCACAGGGCAGCAGTGCCAAGCAGTGAAGAATTAAATAATTGCAATTGGATGGTTAATCTGACACTTGGCCTTAGTTTGAGGAGTATCTATATATAGAGCCTGGAAATATATACTGGAAACTGGAAGGTAACTATTAGGTGAGTTAGGTTTGCAGACATTCACTGGGGGCATATATGTAATAACATGACACATTTGTTTTTACCTTTATACACTTAGAAAATTGATTTCTACACTGTGGCATTCAAACATAGGCATAAGGGACAAAACACTTTCTTCCACAGCATTGATTTTCCATCTTTCCACAGAAAAAGTGTTAGTCAGACATACTTAGGAATCATACATAAATACAGGTGATAGTTTGATCTGTTATGCATGTATGTGTGTGACCTGATAAAGTTATTGGATATAGATCCAGCTGTGTATGTGTCTTAGGCAAATGTGAAGCCCATGCAAGCCCAGATAGCAGAATTATACTTACAGAAATACAGTACACAGCATACCCTCAGTCATATATCTGAAAACACAATAATGGTGTCTCATCCCTTGTACATATAATGCATATCAGCTCCCCTATCTAAAGTGTTATAAGTGGGAGTGAATATAATGAGAAGTGGAGCAACAGTAAAAGTGTATGGAATATCCTGTATTAGAACCCAGGACCATGTGTATAGCAGTTCTACTCTTACACCTGTTGCCACAAGAAAGTTGAAATAAGACTTGTCTATGTTTCAGTTCATCATAGCTCTGTTTTACATCACCAAAATGAGGAACACTAGCCCTCATAATGTGGAACAAATGGGCAAAATGTGGAACACTTACTAATGCCGTACTAACAACGCCATCTAGGAAGGTCATAGGATGGTTAAAATATGCTGGTTTTGTATATAAAATATCATTTAATGAATTAGCATGATTTTACCATGGATGCAGCCAAGTTGGTACAGCGGTAGTGTTGTTGCCTCACAGCAAGAGGTTCTCCTGTTCGATTCTCAGCTGGAGTGCCTTCTGTGTGGAGTCTGCATGTCCTCCCCATGGTCGAGTGGCCTCTGAAAGACATGCGTGAATGGGCGTGCCTTCACTGAAGGTTGGTCATTGGGCTGGCAACTCGGCACCATAAAAATCGACTGCCAATCATTAGCGGACCGGAGTTCCTCTGTGGCGAACCCTAACTGGGAAAAGCCGAAAAGACAAACAAACATTTCCATTTACCATGGATATCAGGGAAAAGTTTCCTAAATCAGAATGTGTATCAGACCCTTTCAATGTGGAACTTCAAGGAACATGAACTTTTTAAGACTCCATATGAGGTACATTCCTCATAATGAGGGACATTTGAGAGGTATGCAGTTCATCGCTATAAACTGCATTGTCACAACAGTAAAAAAAAGGTTTCACACCCTGTACTAGAACCGAAGACTATCTATACCCCAGCCCTACACTTACACCTGTTGCCACAGGACTAGCTACATGACATTCCCTAATTTACTAATCCTTCTTAAAGTCTCTGAGTTAACCACCATGCAATGTCCCCTGAAGGGTTTGCGCAATGCCTAACAGAATTAATTAATTTGAGTTTTTTAAGCATGTCCATATAGGACAAGTGTTTAAGGCCTAGGATCCTCTTTGTGAGACACTTTTGTGGCCACCCCAGTTGTTGCAGCTGTCTAGTAAGGTGCATGCCAAATGGGGCATCAAACTCGTTGATTGGCCTAATGAGGGAAGAGTAGAGGGGGACAATGACCTCTCTCTTTCTGGATGCAAAAGCCTTAGTAATGAGATGTGCCAATAAGAAGGATTTTCTGACCACATTGGAAATGTGGTGGTCAAAAGAGAGGTTGCTGTCAACCTGTGTTACCAGATCTCTTATAACACCTTCTGTGTTCAGTAGACTACAATCGATGTGGTAATTCATGGGAAGTGGGCTTTTCCCAAAGGGAAGGATGACACATTTTTTGGCATGGAGCTTAAGGCCATGGTTCTGACACTAGTTGTTGGTCTAGGTGAGGCCTTTCTGTAGGATGTCAACATCGCTTGGTGAGTTAATAATAGATCTCAACTTGCAATCTTCTGCAAACTTTGTCAGCCAGAGACCCTTCATGTTAGCCTGGACTTCAGATAATAGATACCAAACAGGAGAGGGCCCAGGACCGAATCCTGTGGGACTCCACTCATAACTGGTCAGTAGTCTGACTTGGACTCAGCTCCTTTCACACTGTGGGTTCTATCTGTGAGCCAGTTTGCAACCCACCTAGTGATATAGGGGTTGATGCCTAGCTTAGTGAGTTTTTCTCTGATTCCTGAGTGGGGAATGGTATCAAAGGCCTTGCCAGATCAAGGTAGGCTGTATGAACCACCTTGCCTTCATCCACAGCTCTGGTGACTGACTCAGGCAGGTCAACCAAGTTAGGAAGGCATGATCTACCCTTCACAAAACCAAGCTGTGTGGGATCCAGAGTTTGGAGATTTCCTATATCCTTGTTTATTAGGTACATGATGATGCATTCCATAGCTTTGCATATCAGACTCATCAGGCTAATGGGCAATAGTTTCCAGGGTCTGTAGTTGCTCCTACTTTGTGGAGAGGGATGATTGTAGCAGTGTGCCATTCGGTAGGGACAAAGCCTGATGTGAGGCTGTGATTGAACAGGGCACACAGGTGAGGTGCCAGTTCACTCTGTACTTCATGTAAAGCGCAGCCAGGGATATTGTCATGTCCCATAGAAGCTGTATTCTTGGCCTTGGACAGTGCTGTTTTAACCTGTGCAGCAGTAATACTGGGTGCCTGGCAATCTACTGGTATTGTGATTGGTCCTCTGGGTGGGAGAGAGGGGTAAAGTTGGCACTGAATCTGTTGGCCAGTATATTGACAATATCTGTTGACTCGGTGTAGGAGGTACCATTGTGCAGTAGCTCAGACCAAATCTGGGTATTGCCATGGTGATTCCTTACATAACTATAGAAGGCCTTGTGGTTGTCTTTACTATCTGCTACAATTCTGTTTTCATAGCTAGCTTTGGAGGATTTAATGATGGATCTCAACTTTTTGTTGAGGCTGATAAGGGAGTTTTTCCAGTCTTGGGACTTTACCTTATTTTTCATCAGTTTCCTCCTTCTGTTGTAGAGTTTGTTTATGGCAGGGAACCACCAGATTGGCTTCCTTTTTTTGGAGGAGACCATCTTGGTTCTATTGGATATGGTGAGTTCCATGCATTTGTGTAAGTGTTTGTACAGTGCATTGGTGTATGATTTAGCAGTCATGCAACTATTCTCCATTTGCATGGGTGCCGTGAAGTTAGTCACCTCTGTTTTTAGCAGCCCAAAGTTAGCTTTGGAGAAATTCTTCATGGTGGTTTCCTTTGCAGGGGGGGGGGACACAGATGTGGATATCCAAGGTGATTAGTTTGTGATCAGATCTAACCGGGGAGGAGTTGACTATTGGTGTAGAGCAGTAGTCGCCCATTTTGGTAATGACCAGGTCAAGGATATTGCTACCTCTAGTGGGTGCAAAAATGAGCTGGTCCAGGGCGTTGTAATTAATGAATTCCAGGAAACTTTGGGCAAGTGTATTGGTACATGAGTAGCTTTCACAGTTAAAGGAGGGGTAGTTGAAGTCACCCAGTATGAGGGTGTTAGGTTGGACCCTAATATTCCCCAGGTGCTTAGGAACGTGGTGTGTGATTCTTGGGATATGGTTGGGGACCATACCTCCCAACCATACTGAATTACTCAGGTTTTACCGAGTTTTGGGGTCCAAATAAAGGGGTGTCACGATTCCCGAGTGGCACCCCTTCATTTTCAATTTTTTTCCCTTTTTTTTTTATTTTTCCATTTTCCCACTGTCAGCACTGATGTCATCATGCGCATGATGACATCAGTGCCATCAGGGCTACCAGCCAGTCAGAGATGAGCTGAAGGATCTCGCACACATCATTTCCGGCTGGCCACAAGTGGGAACAGCTTGCTCTAACAGATGAGCAGGGAACAGAAACAGTGCAGCAATGAGTTTTGTAATTATCTGACGAGCCGGACAAAGAATCAAGTAAGAAAATAAGGGTGTGCGTGCGTGTGTGTGTGTGTGTGTGTGTGTGTGTGTGTGTGTGTGTGTGTGTGTGTGTGTGTGTGTGTGTGTGTGTGTGTGTGTGTGTAGTAGGGATGTGGAGGTACAGTGAAGTTTTCCCCCTTTGAAAATTCTTTTTTCTATTTATTTTTCTAATCGCAACTGTTGTTCATAGTGTTCTGCAATCATACATATGACAGCTGATCGCTAAGCAGTCTTACTTTCATTAGGAAGCCTTTATTATGTTGCTGCATGGATTATATATATTACAGATATGTTTATGGTAAATAATAGCAAAAAAGAGTTATTTTAAAAATTCTTCTGCCAGTTATAATTGTCCTCAATAAAACCAAACAGAAATGGCTTGAGAAAATGACTGTATGTTTCTTTTTGTAAAATGCATACAGTTTTGTTTTAGTAGTTAGCTGATAAAATACAACAGACATAAACAGGTAAAGGAAATCTATGCAGTAAGTAATCTGATTAGCATAGAAAGGGATACTTAGGGCAGGTGATGTTAAACAGAATCAGTTTTGAGGATGGGAAAGTAACTGTTGGGCAGGAAGCAGGTCGAATGACTAGGATTAATAAGGAGACTCATAAGGAGTGCAGGCAGAATTAAGAAAGTGCTTCATTTGGAAACAATCAGCTGTGTTTTGCAGGGCTCGCTGGTATGATCCAGATTGTGTGAATGTCCAAACTAACTACACCTAGGCCAGAAGGTCTTGCACTCTCTGATGCAGGCTGCTTTCAGGCATATGCCAGGGACTATATAAAAACACATGGATCTAGCTGTAGGGTAGATGTACATTATTCTAAGTGTCTGATAAAGACATAATTTATAGTAATGAGATACCGTTCAACACAAATGAGAAAAGCTGAGAACTTAATTTGTATTCCCCCATTATTGGCTTTGTCTAGGTTTTTGTGCTAAGAGAGCTATGGTGAGAAGTGAGAAGTGAACTCATTAATGATAGCCATTAAGTTTTAGTCTTCCTATTTTTCAGGAATCTGCTGATTTGGCATACTGGTATGTTGTTCTGACTGTAGTGCATAGGGTCCTGTGTTCAAGACTAGCCAGTGATATGCATGGTGGTAATGCAACATTTTATTCTAGCAACTTTTCAAAATTATACAAGCAATGTTTAAAATGTGTCCCTGGTTTTTGACTTTTTGCCCCCCCCCCAAAAAAAAAATAAAACAAACCTGAAATTGGAAATAAGTCCGAGAAGCTGTGCAAGATGCCTATGGCTTACACTACTGTCATTCTATTTATAGCGTGAGTGTGGAAGTAGACTTTTATGATGGAAATGTTCTGAATTGGGCAGTTTTGTCATTATTAGTTCATGCATTTTGTTTCATTGCCTACAGTACAGCCTACTGGAAAAATGTTCAAACAATAAATTTAAAATGTGCTCTGTCTAACAAGTGTGCTGTATTATACAAGGAATATAACTTAATAAAGTCAGGAAGGTGTATCAAAGAAAATAACATATGTATGTTTCTTTTGTGTGCAAGGGCCAGTGATTTGAAAACAGCCCAAAGGTAATCTTTATCCACCACTGGCCAGATGCATTTTCTTTGGATGTGGTGTGGGTTTCAATGCTGTTTCAATGAATGTGAGTTTCAAGGGCAGAGAAGTTTTAATGCCAAGTCTATTTTCATGGTAAGACAGTATCACTTTGTTTAGCAGATGTCTGTTAGTGTTTGTGCATTGTTGTGCTGCAAAATGTAAAAATAAAATCCAAATAATCATTGTAGAAGTAAAGCAGTATGCACACATTAGTGTTTATGGTAAATGGAGCAAAATAGCCAGTAATGGGGCATTGGAATGACTGCAGGGGGACTCTGATGCCATATTTTGGTTGTCTGTTCTTCACTTTGCATTTGCAAGTTGGTATCTCACAATTCCATTGGAGTGGGTGCGGTTACATAATTATGTATTCAAATTAGATGTTAATCAGCATACAGATTTGTACCTATTTTTCATGGGCATTGTCCAGATTTTTGATGTTTCCAGGTTGAGAGGTATGTTGGGGACCTATAGCAGGCTACGACCTGAATCACTGTCTTACCTAATGTTAGCTGCACCTGAAGTATCTCAGATGCGTTATGTTGGGCTACCAGTCTGGAAGTGTGCGCATCCTTTATGAATATGGAAACACCACTGCCTTTGGAGCTTCGGTCCAAGTTCTGGGGCCGAAAGGTATGGAATGAGTTTTAGCCTGGTAGTGCAGGGGTGCTATCTGATGCATTGAATCCGGTCTCTGTTACGGCACAAATGTCAATGTTCTTCATTTTAAGGAATGCTTCAAGTGAGTGCATTTTGAGATTTAAACTTCTAGGGTTGAGCAGTATGACCCTCAGATTGCATTTGTTTGTAGCTGTTACAGTGGTAATTTGATCTTTGGAAAACTGCCTAAAAAAGGCACTATAGGGATGGAAAGAGCCTTGGCCAGTATTCAGAAGCCCAGAGGTGACAGATGCAGGCCATCTATGGCAAAGCATTGAGGTCTGTCAGCCATGTCATCCCAGGCAGACAGATACTGGATCCCCTTAGAATGACAGCAGAAACTTAGCCAGTTGTTGAAATCAATAATTTTCTGCGTGTACTGTGTTATCATTCTGGGTAATGGTAGGATGCTGCTCAGGGCTAGGGTCATACCCGCCTCGGCTACATAATCCAAGATCTCCTCCATGTCTCTCTTCATGTAGTTCAGGGATGTACATCTCAGGTCATTCACACCCACAAGTGCAATGACAGACTCATATTTGAACCTGTTGTTGATGGACCTGAGTGTATGCATTATGTGGCAAATCCTGGCACTTGACAGGAGCTGACTGTTACTTTCTCCTTATTCAACCTAGTGAGTGAGACATCAGTGTGCCTCATTATCGAATCACCTATGACTAGTGTGTTGGGCATGCTGTTTTGCCTTTGGGACTTTGATTGAGTGGCACACTGTTTAGGAGAGTTATGTGTCTCATGATTAGTGTTGCGGTAGTGATGTGCATTTCTGCCTTGGAGGTCTCTTCTGTTTGGGTAGATTTTTATTGAGACCTTCAGTGAAGGTGGGTGTGTGGTTTGTGTTTTTATGTGAAGGTAGTCCCGGTGTGTGTTCTGTAGGGCTATGTGCTTCATGTGGTATGGTGTAAGTGTTGATCTTCTCCTCTTGACCAGCTATTCTGGTCTTGGCTGGAGAGTGTGTGACTTCCAGTTTGGATATATAAGTGCATCTCTCACAAGTCTGAGTGTTGGGAAGTAAGAGGAGAGGGTTGTCAGTGTACATTGCCTCAGGATGCCCAAGTTCAACAGGTTGATATGAGAAAGCACAGGGAACTGACCTTTAAACATGCCAGGAGGGGTGGGCATTAATAATAAGTACTGGAGCTGTTTCCTTGTAGAACGTTTAGTGCTTGTAGCACTTTTGTGTGCTACAATAATTGCTACAAGAAATCTGGTAAAGTGCTAGACTAATAAGCTAGTAAAAAGTGCAGGAGAGGATAGAACTAGTAGATCTAAGGGAAAAATTGAACAGCAGACTTTGGCACCACTCAGAAGCTTACATACAGTTCTGAATACAGCAAATCTGTATCTAGACTAGACTAGTTACAGGAAAGGTGGGAAAAGCACAAATGCAGTCTTTTAAACCAGAAAGTTGAAAGAGATGGAAGAACTGCCCAAACAGCCAATAAACTACAATTTCTGAGCCAGAAACCACTCCTCTTGTGGTAGATAGGCTACATAGTGCTTACTACTCCCACTGACAAGCTAGAAGGCTTCCCTCTGACTTAGAAGGCTTGGGGGGCTCAGAAACTTATAAACAGTCCTGGATACAGCAAATCTGTATCTGTACTAGATTAGTTACAGGAAAGGAGGGAAATAAGCACAACTGCAGGCTTTTAAGCCAGATAGTTGAAATTGATGGAAAAAACTGCCCAAACGGCCAATAAACTACAATCTCTGGCCCAGAAACCACTCCTTTTGTGGTAGATAGGCTACCTGGTGCTTACCACTCCCATTGATAAGCTAGAAGGCTTCCCTCAACACAGAAAGGCTTGAGGGGCTCAGAAGCTTACAAACAGTCCTGGATACAGCAAATCTGTATTTGGACTAGACTAGTTACAGGAAATGTGAGAAACAAGTGCAAATGCGGGCTTTTAAACCAGAGAGTTGAAAGAGAAGGAAAAAACTGCCCAAATGGCCAATAAACTACAATTTCTGGGCCAAAAACCAATCCTCTTGTGGTAGACAGGCTACCTGGTGCTTACCACTCCCACTGATAAGCTAGAAGGCTTCCCTCAATACAGAAAGGCTTGGGGGGCTCAGAAGCTTACAAACAGTCCTGGATACAGCAAATCTGTATCTAGACTAAACTAGTTTCAGGAAAGGCAAAAAACAAGCTTAGAATTTTTGTCTCTGTTCAGTTTTCCCCACTTTATGTGGAGAAAACTGAACAAAAGCTATTACTTTTGGATAAATCTGCACAGAGGATTACTGAACTTCAGAAAGTATTATTTCAGGTGGCCAATGATGAACACAGGATAGCAGCAGATTTCTGTAGCTCCACCAAGACAACATCATAAACTGGGAAATCTAACATCAAAACTTGTCTAATGGAATTTATTTCTTCATAAAATCATTTGGAATATATTTTTCTACAATAATATCCAAAAAGGAAAGAAAACATGACTGATTTTCCTGTCAGAAATCTTCTTGGAAGTTTCTCACTCATCTCAACTCCACAGAATGAGCTACAGTAAAGCTAACAACCAGGATTCTACCCTTAAGAAAGAACTTCAGGCAGGAACTGACAACTAAAATAGATAGAACTGATTCTAAAATAGACAGCTTCAAAGAAAAAACTACCAAACAAATGGATATATTACATGAAGACTTACAACAGAAAAAACATAGATTTCAGGTATAGAGGATGCTCTCAATGACATGGACAGTAGAATTAAAGAAGGAGAAATGAACATTGAATTTCTACTCAAACAAAACACTCATCTCGTCTAAATTGGATGATTTGGAAAAGAGATCTTGACGAAATAACATAAGGACTAACAGAAGACATAGAAGGTAATAACATTATAACTATTTTAAACACTTGGCTACCAAAAACTCTAGAGCTATCTGAGGCATTTTCTTTTGGTATAGAGAGAGCCCATAGATCTCTATCTTCCTCTGCCAATAAAAAGAACATTCTTAGATCAGTTATAGAAATATTTTTATCTTCGTTTGATAAAGAGATGGTGTAAAAATCAGCATGGGCAAAAGCACCTTGAAGAGTTAATGATGCAGTAGTGCGTTTTGATAATGATTATTCCACTCTGGTGATATCTAAAAGGAAAACCTTCTTCCCACTGATAACAGAACTAAAAAGGGCACAACTGAAAACATATCTTTTGTTAATTGCCTGACTAAAAGTCTTCTTACCTGATGGTCCTAAAATGTTTGAGGAGTTGTACACTGCCTTGGCTTATATTAAAAAACATAAAATATTGGACAAGACAGAAAAAATGGAATGGGCAAGCTCTTCGTTGAAAAGGCTGGCATCAGGCACAACTTGGAAGACAACAGACAAGCAAAAAAGACTAAAAAATAAATGAATGACTTGCTTTACAGCATTATGATTATTTTATATAAATTCCCTTGTTCCTTCAAGTAATCCACAAACAACATAAGATCACCACAAAGCTTCTAAAGTCCTTAAAATATGCAACTTGTTGCACTAACAAATTTTCTTCCCAAGGAACAAGTAACCAGATACAATTTGTATTTGTTGCTTTTTAATTTATCTTTGTGAGATCAAAGTTTAGTAACAAATTATATTCATTTAATTTTACTAAAAAATACCCCCCTTTTTTAATTTGTATTATTATTTCTTTTTTTAATCTATTCAAAATATTGCTGTGTTTAGTACTGTTTAGTTATAATTGCTTAACATTATAAAGCTGAGACAGTTTAAACTCATTACAACAACTAACATGCTATGAAGTATGACAGCTGATTAAACAAAATAAATATAAATGCAGTATTTTATGCTTAGATACATTAGCAGATGAATGATTAATATATGCACCACTCTATTCCTTGATATAGTAATAGATGAATGATATAAGCATTTTTTGGGGGGAAACAGTTATACCCTTACAGTTTTGGTATGTATGTGCTTATAATATTGTGTAGCTTAGGAAATGCTATAGGGTTCATGTATGTTGTAAATAGACTTATAGTGTTTTCTATGGCCTGATATTATTGAGGCTTTGATTCCCAAGGCTTGTGGAACACCTCAAGCTGTCTCTACAGTACACAGAGCCTTATTACACTCAAAATGTATTACTTTCACTTACTTTCATCAAATTTCCTGCTAGAATCCCTCAGGAGACAACTTTAGACACTGGCAACTTTGAAAATAGCGCTCGCGAGCCGTTTTCTAAACCTTCATGTCCTAACTATTCATCTAAGTTGAAGAAAGCAGCCATCATGAACTTTCACCTCTGATTTCACTCACAAATGATGTAATGCTACAAAGTAAGTCAGTTCCAGGAAGCAGAGCAGTCGGAAATGTGGAAATATGATGAAAACGGTCTTTTTAACACAAAAATGTGAGTTTTTATCATTATAATAGCACTTTATTGATATAATTTATGTTTAGTAAACTACTGCACATTTTAAAGCATTATCTTACTGTCTAACCCATTTACTGAATTCAGTAGTATATTAGTTAGAATGTTCTTAAAGGTGCTTTACACAAAAAGCAGTACTGCAATTGTTGTTTCAATGCATATACAACATGCTTTTGCTACCAAACAATGTATGATAATCTTATATTTTGAACTTTGTAAATTCAGAACTAGAGTTATTTGACACATTTTTAAGCTAGTATGTAATATATATCATATATGAAGCCATTGCATACTGTTTTCTATATAATGTCATGACTTCTCTTTGATTAATGCAATGTTTCTTACTATTCTGTTTTTGCTTCGGTAATTAATTTTCCTATAAAAGCTTCACGAACAAGCAGATAATACATTTGTGTATATTTCTATGGCTGCATATGTTTAAATCATTTATATTACTACCTCCATAACAACTGTAATGAATAATTTGATCTGAGTAATATATTGTGTCACAGAAGCATTAATTAACAGATATTTCTAAGCTCAGGGAAGCTATGTACACACAAAGCATCTATATTTACTATGTGTGTGTGTGTGTGTGTGTGTGTGTGTGTATATATATATATATATATATATATATATATATATATATACACATATACATATTTTTATTTTCTTCTTTTCTCATTCCCCTTCCAAGTTGTGTTACAGTTATTACTAGGTTTTTATATAAAACAGTTATATATAATAGATGCTCATTTATCTGGTCAAAAATGTTTAATTCTGCTTAATAATAGGTCAAATTGGTTTTGCAAATACACATGATTTGAGCTATTTACTTTCTTGAGAATTGGATCTCCTATTATATCCCAATTCCTTTAAAATGTTTCAAAATGTGTAATTTACTTAGTAATGTTTCTATTGTTAATAAGCTATTCCAGTTATTAATACATATCCTCTACATCAGTTGAAATTTTCAAGTTGAATTTATATAGTCTATATAAACTGTATTAGTTAAAGTCCCTATTTCTATCTATATATGTTCATACTAACAAGTCAATGAAAAGTTTCAATGATCTATCATTCTGATATATACAATGTTACTGTTAGCTTAAACTGTTCCTTCTAGTTCTAAAGATATGATATCAAGAATTATTTAATGAAATCTTGACATATATTAAGAAATAAATAAGTGTATAAATTGCATAATTGCTTTTATAATACATAGTAATACAAATGAGTTTAACTTTGGTTTTGAAAGTTTTAATATATATATATATATATATATATATATATATATATATATATATATATATATATATATATATATATATATATATATATATATATATATATATATATATATATATATATATATATATATACATATATATAAATATATATATATATAGAGAGAGAGATATGACATTAGGTGGTAGCGAGAGTGCTGCTGTTATAGTTAGAGAGGTAACTCGAGTAATTGTAACTACTCAAATTCGGAGTTTATAACTCCAGGCTGGGTGCGAAGTTTAATCCTAACACTATTTTATTTGATTACTGTTACAGTATGATTAAAGTTCTGACATCCACATTATATATCCTAATCACATTTTTATTTCTAATAAAAATTAAAGTCCCACATACTCTTACAGATACTTCACAAGTCAAAACATTGATTAATTTAACATCTATAGGAGGGAATAGCTTACTAATCTGAAAAAAAAATGATAAACTAAACATATTTTGCCTTATGCTATATATGTCAAATGGCAACCTTGAGAGGGATCTCCCTAAGCATTAATGGGTTAAATAACCCATGTAAAAGGAGAAGTTTAATCAGATATCTTAACCTGCATATATCTAACCTAATATTTCTTCAAGAAACTCATCTTCTTAAAAAAGACATAGATAAACTACAAACCAACAAGTACATTACTTTAGTCAACTCAGAACATACACAGAAAAAAAATGGGGGTAGCTATCCTGTGGAACAAATCCATACCTATTCCCAAAATTATTAAGACATACAAGGATGACAAGGGAATGTTTTGCATGGTTACAGTACAGATTAATAGAATTTTTTTTACATTTATCAACATATTTTGGATAGCAGGCATAGGTGTTATCACAGTGAAACAGCATTTCAATCAAATAATACTTCAGTCTAAAGGAGACATCATATTAGCAGGTGATTTTAATTGTACTCTATGTGATAATGATACTACTACCCTTGGGAAGAGGAAAATTACAGCTATCGCAAAACATCTAAAAGACCTTATTAACTTATATCATTTGAATTACATTAATAATCAAGCTGATACTAAGTCACTACCATATACTTTTTTTTCCAACAGACACAAGTCTTACTCTAGAATAGATAGAGTTCTGATCTCTAACCAACTTGTAAGAGATTTATCTAAAACTATGTTCATTTCCTGCCTAATATTGAACCATAATTCTATCACTTTTGAACTTATGTTAAATGTAACACACAATACCCAGATTAGAAGAATTCCTGCCTACTTATCTCAAGTAAAATACTTCAAAGAATTTATAAATAAGGAGACACAAAACGTCCTAGAAATAAACACACCATATATTTTGATTGTATATATATATTTTGATTTTATATATATATATATATATATATATATATATATATATATATATATGGGATGCTCTGAAATCATATCTACATGAGCAAAGTATAAGATGGTATAATAATAAAAGGAAAAATGGGACAAAGAACTTCTAGACATACAGAATAAGCTAGACACTATTAAGCTCAATAGTAAGGGAGATATCACAAATAAAAATATTATAGAAGAAATAAATAAGTTAAATGAGAAGTGCAAAGAAATTTTAAATCACAAAATCAAAGTAACCCTAGAGAAATATAAATTCCTAACATATTCAATAAATCTCAAATATTTAAATATACTTAAAAATAAAACAAAAAGACTTAAACAAAATCATATCAAAGAGATTTTTCCCTTGGGGGGAAAAATGTTTCTAATTTATCAGAAATTCTAGATGAGTTTAAAGATAACTTTCATAAAAGAAACAATGACAGAGGTAATATGGACCCAAAAGATAACACAAAAAAAAAATAATTGCCACATACATGGACAAAAAACTTAATAAACAACAGATTGAGTCATTGGATAAGAGCATTTCATAAGCATACATTGTCACTCAAATAAACAAACTCAAGTTAAACAAAGCACCAGGTAACGACGGTATAATTCCAGAGATTTACAAAATATTCTCTAAAAATGTTCATACATTAATACATAATGTTTTCCTGGCAGCTCAGACTGAATTTACTATCCCCCCATCTTGGAAATATACTTTTATCTCACTAGTTCTGAAATCCAATAAAGACCCTACAAAATGTTCATTATATAGGCCCATTTCACTGCTCAATGTTGACTACAAGACGTTTATGAACATATTTGCTGACAGATTAAAGACAATTCTTCCAAACATTATTGACATAGATCAAGCAGGCTTTATTATAAACAGAAATACTTTTGACAACATAAGAAGAAGGTTAACTTTAATAGCTTATGCAAATAAAAATAAGAAGGATCTGACACTATTTAGCCTTGACATAAACTCAGCCTTTGACTCTGTGAGCTGCGACTACTTGTTTATCTTGCTAAGGTGTACAGAATTCACTGATGCATTTGTAAATCTGATAGAAAATCTATATAAAGGAGCACTGGCATACATAAAAATTGGCACGCATGTCTCTCAAAAGATACCCATATTGAAAGGAACTAAACAGGAATTTCCACTCTCCCTTTTATTTACCCTAATAATGGACCCCTGGGCCAATTTAATTAGAGACAATAATGACATAGAAGGATTTAAAATAAATGAAAATACAGTATCTAAAATTCATCTTTTCACTGATGATGTATTAATTACATCAACAGGAAACAACTCTTCTATACAGTCATTATTTGACGAAATGGCAGACTTTAAGAAAATCTCAGGTCTGACGTTTAATGAAGAAAAAAACAAAGATTCTGCCAATACATTTGGGAAAAATATTTTTAAAAAAGTTTATCATAAATATATATCCAATTTAGGTCATATAACATATCTAGGAATTATCTTAGCAAGAGATATTAAATCAATTATTCAATATAACTATAATAAATGTCTTGAAAACATATAGACCCTGTTTAAAAGTTGGAATAATATCCTATTTTCCATGGAAGAAAGACTTACAATTATAAAAATGATTATATTCCCAAAGATATTATATGTAATACAATCAATACTACTCCCACCTACCAAAAAAATCATAAAAAAATTAAACACATTAATGTTGAAATTCTTTTGGGCACCTCATAGACCTAGATTAGCATTAAGGAAGCATATCAATAATTGTTCCCAAGGAGGTATAGCCTTTCCTGATTTTGATCTATACTCTATCTCCTCTGTTATCAAAACTGTAGCTCTACTAATTGAAAATTCATATGTTGCGATGTGGAAAAATATTGGGAATTAATAGACATGGAATTAACTAGTATACCACTAACACATAAAAATATTATTATAAATAATCCCATATTATAGATACTCAAAGAAATTTGCACTGTACCCATAACACCGAGACACACATCAAATTACCCAATAAATATTATTATTATTTTTCATAACTTTATATATAAACATCCCAAATATAAGGAATGGATTTCATTTTATTTCCCATAACATATACACAAGGTATAAGCTTATCATCTAACCCTGATATAACTTTAATATTCAGGCAAAATAATTTAATGTACTGGCATCAGATGCTGCAGGATAATAAAGTTAAAAATCTAGATTTTTTAACTCAAGAATTTGATTTGGATGAAACTTGTTGGTTAGAGATGCAGGCTTTCAGACAATATCTTTCTAATAAACTAGACTTGATAACACCGATAACTAAAGAATATGTTCCAATACTGATAGATTACATGATACTAAATCTACAGAAGAAGGTTTCAGATAAAGGCAAGCTTTCTCACATACACAAAATTATTCGAGATGAAACCTTCAACTGTCCAGAAAATTACTAGAATTGCTTTAATTCCATAAATAGAGAACCCCCAGAACAACAATATAAAAGTCATATACTGGAATCTACTTCTAAAACAACTTCCTCAATTAAATGGAAACTTTATGCCTGGAAATTCTTACATAGGTCCTTCTACACCCCTCTAATAATGAGAAAAAATAATAAAAAAGATAACATATGTAAGAGATGTGCCACAGAAATAAATGTTAACTGGGCACATATGTTTTACGATTGCATAAAACTAAAGTAATACTGGACATCAATTAACACTTTTCTACAGGCTCTTTTTACAGATAATTTTGCAATATCTAAATTACTAATCCTCTTCAATACCCCCATACCAAAATGTGCTAAAAAGATTAAACTTCCCCTATTATGGTCATTTCTAGCAGTGGCTCGAAAGATTATAACTAGAAACTGGATATTGGATACCCCTCCTTCTTTTAATGAGTTTAAAAATGTTTTCATAGAGGTATGTAAAATGGAATTAATGACTTTTAAATCAAGAACTTCTAGGAAAGCAACCAGTTATAATATGTGGGATACTTTACAAAGTTTGTTAAAAAAAGACTTGGGACCTTTATAATGCATTATAGTTATGTTAGATGATGTAGTGACCTGTGGATGTCTTTGTTGTTTTATGAATGTTAAAATTTTCTATTTGTTAACTACTTATATAAATTATTATGTTTCATTGATTGTATGTTAAAACCAATAAACACATTTAAAAAAAAAAAGAAAGTATGATTCCATTTAGACTCCTACATTCTGCATATGCTGGAATGTAATTAAGAAAAATCTGAAGCCAAGGCTTCTACACTTTTATGTGTATGCGTTAGATAGAAGGGTACTGATGCAATGGGCATTTTTGTCAGTACATTTCACAGGTATACATGATTATCAATACCTTAAAATGGAATGCTCTGTAATAAACATGTACAAATATTTCAGGGATAATTCATTTAATAGCACTTTTAGCATTCCAAAGATGAATTGCTAACAAAATGTGTCATTTACCTGTTCTTTTTTTTTTGGGGGGGGGGGCAACACTGTGTTTCTGTTATAGCACAAACAAGGATATGTTGCTATTGTTACTCTCCTTTTTTGTATCCAGCCTGTTGTTCATATTTCACATCTCTAGACAGTTTTACATTTCTCCAGTGAGTAACACTAAGATTCTACATTTTCTGTTTTATCTGGGAACAGTTAATTTGTAGTTTTGTGATACTTATGTATATTATCCTTCTGTTGTCTTTTAGGACACCTAGGAGTATGCCACTCAGGCATGTCAATCCTTGAAGACCACCCTTCAATGATGCTGAAAATCAAATGATTGTGGATGCTCTTAGGCAAGATGGTGCCTTCCTGCTTGAAAGTGGACTGGGAGATATGACATGCAGAATGCAGATTTGTTGGCAGATTGTAGATGATGTTAATGCCATGGGTGGCCACTGCAGAGCATATGAGCAGATGTGCCATAGGGCCACTGACATAATCATATCTGCGTGGAGGAGAGCAGATGCAGTAGGCCGCGATCAGATGGGTACCAGGGAGAGCCTGCTATGGAGTCAAAACTAACTCCAAATAAAGAGTTCCTGTCCACTATCAGGGATCCAGACAGCTCCAAGGAAAGTGTAGAACATCATGTCCTTGATGTCAGTGCCACGGTTTCATGGACAGCAACCATGTCCCAGGAGGAGCTTTCAGGTAGACTTTGGTATCTCAGTTGTTGAATACTGTTGTACAGTAAAACAATTGAAATCAATAACTTACTTCTGTGTCACAAGCTTTTTTTGGGGTGGGTTGAAGATTGCTGCAGTTAACAACACATTCTAATTGATTAGCTTAGGTTGGAGTTGTCATTCAAGGTCTTGCTGAAGGTATAGTTAATGGACATATAAAGGGGTGAAATTAGTATCCCTCTATGTTACTGTTAATTGTGATGATGTTGCCCTTATCTTTTGCTTAACTTCTTTCAAGTCCATCTGGCTTGCAGAGGATAACCTCTTCAGAAGATGTTAAGCCAAACATTTTTATGTCAGTACTGTTGAGCAATTTAAAGAAATATTATAGTCTGTGATGTTGATGTCAAGACTGTTGTGTGTATTGCTGTACTGTCTAATAGTGGCAGCACTGTTGTTTTGTTAGCATATATTGGAGTATAGTAGTTTAGGTAATAATTGATCCTGTGTCTGTTGCTGTTTATCACAGGTGATCCTGAGAGTGGAAGTGTGGGACTTCTACCAGTGTATTATCAGACACTGATGATGATGGTGGCCAAACACAGGCATAGTCAGGAGATGCAGAGGTTAAATCTGACACTGAGGTTGACATACAGTTATCCCCTGCAATTCCATTGGACACAGACAGTAGGCATGCACCTACCCATTCCAGTGAGCTCTGAGATATTGGACAGGTGGAGGGTGAGGCAACTGATCAGGGAAGTGTGGTTACTGTGGCTTCAGTGCCTGTTGACTCTGGCCATAGCCAAAGTGTGGGTGAGGTGCCATGCAGGAGGGTTATTATGGGTGCTTTGAGGATATTAACTTTCCCTCCTTCAACTGATCCAAGTGTCTCTTCCCGTGTTACTCAACATATGTTTACGGCCATCATGGAGGCATAGGCATGTTCCTATAGGTTCTTCTGAGAAATGCTTAGGGTTGTAGATGTGGTGCAGGCTGACATGCATGCCTGCCTCCACCGTGTTGCTGATTTAATGGATCAAAAGAATGACAAGTTGGCATGAGGGGTGCCTATGATGGAATGAGCTGTGTCTGTGATGGAACATCTGCTGGGAGGGAAATGGCATCCTTGTGGGTGTAGGTCAGCCACATCATCTGCTGTTAGCCAATGTAGCCATGCCCAATCAAACTCCCATACTGGCAGTATTTCCACTGCTCCATCAGTGGGTGAGCTGTCCACACCCAGACATGGCAGGCCATGGGGTTGGAGTCTTTGGCATCCTTATGAAGGGACCTCATCCAGCAGACATCAGTCGCATTCAGATAGCAACAGTGCATATGACTGTGGGCATGGATGTGCCAGTGCAACTCCTGGCAGAGGCAGTTCTCATGTTAGAGGACAACAACTATGAACTGCCATCTCTACCATGCATGGCTCACACCTGTCCAACATACCAACATGTAGAGCTAGCACAGAGCTTGGCTGTGTTCATGCAGACACTCGACACACCAGTTTCACCTGGAAGACTCCTGCAAACATGCAAACAACAGTTACATGCTTCAGCCATGCAGCTTAAAACACATTTTGTTTCACTGGTCCTTTGTTGCTTTATCCAAATGTCTGCCTGTTTCTTTTTCTTGCCCACACACACTCGCTGACCTTTGGTGTCAGCCTAGGCTTCCTGCCCTCCACACAAAATATTGTGCAAGTGATGATAACTGTGCCATATCTCTGTTTTGTATCTTTTGGATTTAGGGATACATAAGCTTTATGTCTGATACTCAGGGAGCAAAGCTGACTTAGTGCTTAGTATATCTGCATTTGTGATGCTGAACTGATTACTGTACATTTGACTTATATTCGCCTTAGGAAGTTAGAGGGTTGACAGCATCAACATTTCCCATCTTTATTGTTAATAATCTTGTGATGATTGTGAAGTCTGAAAGGCAATATGTATCATTACTTTCTAATGTCTCTATTTAGTGATTTTCCAGTACAAATGTATGGCACTAAACTGAGGACATGCAGTGATCATCAGTACTTTTAACAGGTATGACTGTGTGAATCTTTAATGCCTGAGGCCTACTACTTAATAATAGACATATATAAGTCAGATAAGTCTGCTGTCACATGTTAAGGTCATTTCTGTACAAATCTCCCAACGTTTACTTGCTTACACTACCAAGTAAGGAATACAAGGATATTTCACTCATTCATATTATTACACAATACAATCCAGGTTCAATACTTACCTTGTAAATGCAGCAGTTGCAACAATTTTAGATCAGGGATGATACTGCCTGATGCAAGCAGTACACAGCCAATACATGGGGAGGTAAAGGTTGTGAGAGTTGCCTAGAATCAATGTTAGTATTTATATATATATATATATATATATATATATATATATATATATATATATATATATATATCCCTTAGGTGGTAAGTGAGTGCGCTATGTGTTGTCTCTTAGCCAATGCGAGGGCATATTGAGCATGCCTATTTCTGCCTACACCCACATCAGCTGGTAGTTTCCCCTCTGACTCCTCATCTGCATGTGGCTGTGATGACCTTGGCATTGGTGGTGGAATTGTGAGCAACTTCTTCTTGCTGATCCAGCTGAAGCAGTTTTCTCATGATGATGTTGAGTAGCATGAAACATACTGTGAATATTTCAGTACATGTCCATGAATTGTTCTGCAGGACTCCCGCAGATGTACCTATGCACCAGAACCATGACTTCAGCAACCCACATACACTCTGTGATATTTCTGGTTTGAGTGTGTGCCTCATTATGGCCTTCTTCAGTGGGTGTGTGTATTTTTCTGATGGGTGTCATCAGCCACAGTTCCAGTGTATAACCTGCATCCTCCAGTAAATGACCCTGTGGGATATCCCCCCTAGTGAACATCTGATGCAGTTTGGAGATGTGTCACATATGTGAGTTGTGGTAACTGCCAGGGTTACCAGCACACATTCAAGATGATTCCCTTGACATTACACATGACTTGGCAGTTAACAAAGTGGAAGCCTTTTCTATTTATGTACAGCCTACCCTGTTTCCCAGGTGGTGCCTTAATTTCTATATGTGTGTGCAATCTATGTCACTCAGTACTTTGGGGTAGTGTGCTACATGGTAGAATTCCTGCATATTTGTGGTCCTATCCTCAGGAGTAGGGGGAAAATATATGTGGTCACTGGCATGTTGTAGCATAGCATTATGGAATTGATAGAGAATCCTGGATGCTGATGCCTGTGACACCCCCAGCATGTCCCCTGTTTTTCTCTGAAAGGTACCTGTAGCTAAGATTCTAAGTACTATGCATACCTTTGTCTCCACTGGGATGGGTTCCCCTCAGTTTGCCCTGGGTCTGTGTTGAGGATGACAGAGGTTGCAGAGTTTCTGTAGTGTGTCTCTATCCACCCTGTAGTGCTCTACAATTTCCACATCTTATAGGTTATGATAAGTTAAATGGGGTCTGAAATCTCCTCTCCTTCTTGGTCTTAGTCTATTAGCATCAGCAGCAGCATGGACTTCAGCCTGTTGCACATAGAAATGAATGAAAGCAACAGCAACCCCTAACATTGTTTCAGTGCAGACTCCATTCCATGACTGTATTCCCATAGGTTTTGGAATTTGCAGGGAAAACCAGCGCTGAGTCTACATAGTTGCTTTATAGTTTGTTGAATAGCTTCTTCTAGCTGGATTAACTGATTTGCATACACTTCAGCTGTTTATGCTGTAATGAGCATGTCACGGTGTTTACCTTGTTTGCATGGTGGTGCACACCTCTTACTGAATCTAAAACAATGTGCTGCCATGTGCGAGTCACAATGTAAAGGGACCGTGTAAGCTTTACTGAATTTGTCTGCTTATCTTTCACTGCAAACATGCTACAGAAACATCCGTAGAAGTTTATCTCTACTGTTTCCGAATATTTCTGTAGTAATGTACTCTGACTTTCCTTTCTTAGTTCTCTCAGCATATAATTACCTTACCTTATTTTATTTATCATTTCAAGAGGGCCTTACCACTTTGCTAGTAACTTATTTTCAACAGTGGGTATTAACACAAGTGGTTTATCTTTTTGTTTGATTTCTCTCAGATAAGCACTTGTGTTATATGTTCTCTGTCGTGCATGCTGTATCCTCATGATATACTTTCTTACTGTAGGCATTACAGTTCTTAACCCCTCATGCAAATACATACAATGTTATACTACATTTTTAAAGAGACTACTTTCTTCCTTTCGTTTTCCTTTTGTTATATCTAGCAAGCCTCACAGATATCTGTCATATAGCAAGTGGTGTAAATTCAGTTATATTTCAGAGTACTTTTATTACAGCAAAGAGAATATATGGTAGCAGTTAGCCCCATTTTTCACACCTGATTTTATAGCTTTTCATTTCATACACTTAAATGTTGTTAAAACACCCAACTGTTGCAGGGTGGTATACAGATGTTCTCAACTAGTTCAGCATAAAGCACTGTCAAGTTTCATGTATCACTCTAGATCCAAGTGGAATACATTGTTCAGTAAAAATGCCTCAAATAATTCCTACCCTGGAAATACTAACTATTTCACTATAAACCTAGCACATTGATAATGCCATAGAACATTTTTGTTTCATAATCAGTAAATACCTGGATGTACTGATGGTCATTATTTGTTTGATAAATGGACACACAATATCCATTTTAATGTGAACAAAATGGTGCACTGCAATGGGTAATGGTTTCAGAGGATACTAAAACCTTGGGTTGAGTGCTGTCCTTTGGCATTCTGGGAGGAAGCACAGATGTTATCTATGTCCTTCATAATACCAGACTAATAAAATCTATCCAAAACTCCAGCCTTTGTCTTGTCTTGTCCTAAATGACCATCTAAAATATGGTTGTGTGTCAATTTCATTACAAGTATTCTGAGAAGTATGGTGCTGCATACCTTTCTTAGTACAGGGTTCCGACTTTTTGGTTACCTTGCATAGTATGTTACTTCTTAACCCAAATTATGGATGTACATTCAGCCAGTTTTGTTTGCTTTGCTTTCCCATTTGCTATCTCTGTCTTTTTTTTATCTTTACTTAAGGTCTTTTCTACCTTCTGAGTCTTCTTGAAACTAACATGGTTTATTTGGAGATAAGACAGTCAGTATATTTCTCAGTATTTTGGGCATAAAATGGGGGCCATGGCCTTCTCATATAAGTATTGGTACAGTCTTTTCCCTTTTAGCTATTGTATTTTCTAGAAAGGGCAACTCATAACAAAAACAAAATAGTCTTCCACGATGGGTCATGGTTGCTTCCATTTCTGTTGCTCAGGGGTGGGTTTACCTGCTTTACTCTTAGAGCCTTGTTTCTGTTTCTAGTGGGCTAGCTACCTTTATCTAAGACTTGGTTAAGGTTAATTTTTTATTTTCCTTTAGTATGAAACTCATATGCCTCTCCCTCTATTTCTGTTCCTATTTACCTTAATGTGCTCTTAACTAGAGATACTACTCTGTTAGTCTCCGCCCTGTTTTTTTTTAATTTATTACTGTAATTTTTTGGAGTCTTTCTGTAAAACTCACATTTCTTCTCAGTTTCTGCACTGACTTCATTTATGATGAGTCTTTTAACAAGATTCCCTGTCACATTTACCTAACCCTTCCACCCAGAGCCAAAGATAAGCTCTTTTTGTGTTCACTAGCCCACTATCTTTGTCTTTCTAGTACTATATACTTCCAACAGTATACATCCCATAACTTCCATAGTTCTTTAAACTAGAGAAGATCCTGGCCAATGGCTACAGCATGAGACAAGTTAGAGCTACATGGTATAAAACATTACCCACAAAAGTCTGCATTTTTACTTGTATTACAGAGTATTCCTTTTTGTCTCCACATATTCACATTGTTTTAGTTTTCTGCTAATTTTGTTGTTTATATATATTTTGCTTTAACAGTGTAATCATACTTCCTGAATACAGCAATTGTAATATTTTCCCTTTCTATTATAAAATAACTTTTTTTAAGTTGGGCAATGGCATAATGAGAAAATGCGGACTCTACAGTTCTAGAAGCAGATATTTCAGGGCTGTTATACTTCATTGGAGCACATTCAGGCATGCTTTGTTTAAGAGACTGTTGATTCATGTTAACAGTTTTCACAGGCATACTTTTAGCTGTCATTAACTTGATAGCTGCCTGCTATATGTTCATTTCAATAGCAAGTAAAACAAACTGCTTCAAATAACAGGCAATGCAGCATGCTTAGATGGAAACTTATCATTAGCCCTTTCTGCATGCAACAGACAATCTGCTTCCAGAACTAGATGGTTAAAAAGCATAGAGCCACTTTCGTAAGTGCCCTCTTTAATTACCTAGAGCCACAATTCCTTATGTTCTAATCACAGTTTAAAAATGTATTTTAAATATGTGGAAGTTCCCTAATGATATCCATGGTGACCCCTGTTTAAATAGTGGCTCTCGTGCCTTTAGGAGATGCAAGAAGAGGATGGGAGTAAGCGACTATGGATACCTCATCCATCCTGGGAGGAGGGATGTGGGTCTGGCTCACTATATGGGCAACACTATGTATTCCACTCCTTGGAGCATGAGCCTAGGGAGCTAGTACTGCTAAATGCAGTCACAGAGTAAGCACAGGGGATTCACTAGCTCCATCGGGGGAGTAGCTAGGCTGCCCCACAGGAGTAGTAAGCTGGCCTACCATCTGACTCTCACTCCAGAGTAGATGAACTGATTGAAATTCCTGGGCAGGAAGAAATGTGTGTAGGGATCTCGCCTGGGATGAAGATTTATGGCTCTCACTCTTGGTGTAAGGTTTTTGTGCAGGTAGAGGAACAGATGAGCTTAGTCCTCTGACGAGGTTTAAAAAAATATTGCAAGTCAGCTATTTGTGAAATTACCATTTTTACAATATAAAATGTCCAGTTATGAACTTTAAAAGATTTTATGTTAGGTTACCCCACTTATTGCTAAAATTTCTTGTTTCAGTTTCTGATTGTTGTGTGTATTAATGTTTTCCAGAGCAATGTAAATTTCCAGTGCCTCTTCAACTCAGTGGTAGACTAGAATTCTGGCCTATTCTGTCTAGTCCAAGTTATCCATAGGGCTGCATACTTTTTCAGAACTAACTAGGTAAGCCTCCATGTCATCCTCTGATCCAAATTGTCTTCAGGGTTCTTATGGAATTAGGGGTTTCCCCAGGGTTACCAGTGAGGTATCTGAGTGGTTTATCAGGGTGGGAAACTGCTGCTGGAGGTTGATAAGATGCTATCCACTCCATTCTCAAAGGGTTTTGCATCTGTCTCGAAGACTGAGCAGGAATTTGAAAACAACTCCTTCATTGAGGTCAATGAGCTGTACATTTATTGCAATTCTTTCCTAAACTATAGTAGTAGAATTCTGAAGGACCGTAGTCTGTGTGACTAAAGTCGCATTAGAATGTATCAGACCCTCAGTCTTTTGTACCAGAGCTCAAGTATACACAGTCAGTGTGAATAAGAACTGATCTCTCCACAGACCCAGCTACACCCAGAGTAATAAATAAACTTTTCACACGCTACAAGTTATTTTCCTAAGCTAGTGATTTGATGCTGTGCAGACTGAAGATTCTATCCGGCAGCATTACTCAGATAAAGCATTCAAACTTGGGAAAGCCACAATATATGAAAAGACTGTAGCTTTTTGACTGTTGAAAACACCAGTGTACCAACTGTTTTTACTTGTAATAATTAAGTGAGTTAGCTTTCCAGGCTGAAGTTCAGATGTATTTACAATAAAATTCAACAAAAAGAAAAAATATAGTTAACATAGGAAGTTCAATCCATATTAATAAGTCACTTGCAGTTTCATATAAACTCTTTGCGGTAAATGTTCATTCTCTGGAGGATTTGCACATTTCAAGCAATCACATTACAGAATAATTCTGGAGCTCTAAGGCTGCATGCTTTATAAGATTCATTTCTGAAAACTGTGCAGAATGTAAAATTTGACAAAATGTACCTTGTTAAATATCACTTAAGCATGCCTTTAGCTAATGTTTGCTTACTACCTTAGCAGATAAAAGAAACATTGATATGCACCATTTCATTGTCCTCTTGGGTAGCCATATAAACCCCATTAAAATAGACCTTTTTATTGTGATCTGTTCAATGGAGGCTTAAGCATAGTATGCCTCATCTTCTTCTACAGATTCTTATGCAGTGATTTTATATGAAAATAAGTAAACTTAACCAAACAAACTGTTTTGCATTTTATGTTTTTCTTTATGCTGAGTTAAGCAAAGTTTGCAGTGATTTATGAAAAAATATATTCCATCCATCACTGGTACGGGGAATAAACACACATGGAAAAATGTAAACTCCATTAAAGATCCTATGTGCTTTTAAGATATCAAAGTTCTAAAACCTGCTGGCTTAAACATTGCTCATCTGTATATGTTAGGTTTTATATGGTATCCATCACAATGAGTGCCTGTCAAAAGGCACCAATATTATAAATATATATTAAAAAAGCTGTGCCTTTCTATATCTTTAGAAACTTATGAACAGGCTTTTTGTTGTGCGATGCAGGAAAAGGCTCCTAGACAGTGTTTTATACCAGATTTAAGGAACGTTTTTTTTTTTTTTTAATTTTCTATTCTTTGATTATCCAGCATTGAACATTGTTATAGTGATCTTTAATGTCCATGCATCCCTCTATTAAGCAGCGCAAATATATGCTGTACTTTTCTTTTGGAAATCATGTTTTAGCATTTGCACAAAGCATTTGTTTTGTGTAATGTATAATAAAGAATTAGATCTTTGTTAATGAACTACGTTTTTGGATAGCTTTAAATATTTTTGTTCATCAATAAAATATTCACATATCTCAGTTTAGTAAGTCCCTGCACTGGGGTAGGGTGTTGCCTTTGTCAGTGCTGTTTTCAAGTCTGACTATACTAGTGTTAGTCAGTGTGCAATTAAAACACATGCTGATGAACCAATAATGATGTCTCATTTCAGCAATAGCTGTTTCTGAACTACATTTTTTCACTGTCCCAACAATTGAGGTACCTGTGGTAGGCAAATTAAATAGAGTGAGTGTATTTCTGATTCTTATGGTATGTCATGGGTTCATTTATATTCACCTTGCCTATCAGCAACTTGGATGGGACAACAGTTCATAGGTTCATAGATTAGTACTAAGCTAACTGCCCTTGTGAGCCATTTTAAGCCTAGCCAATTATCCTTTGTGAGACTCAAACCCTGCACCTTGTGTTTGTAAGGCAAACACATTAACCATTAGGCTACCCTCCCAACCCTTTAAGACAGTGTTGGTGAACCATTTGGGCTCTGCATGTCAAAAATTCAGAAAATGCCTATTTTAACTCGGCTGCCATGTTACCCCCACTCCCCAAACAAAAGAAAAACAATTCTTTACATGTTCATTTATACAGACCAGTCATGTGTGCTGCTATGTATTATAAAAGTTAAAGAAAAGTTACTGATTTACAATAGAAAAAATGATATGCTCAGTGATAATTTGGCTTAAAATGGTGCACTAAAAATTATTCTACTTTTAATAGTAATTTTGAACTGAACTGAAAAAAATATGGAAAACATATTTGATTTGATTAACATCAATTAATGACTTTTTTGTTGCTGAGTTTTAATAGGTAAGTGCAGTATCACATATTTCTTGTATTTTTTTTCATTCAGTTTCTTTGGTAACTTACATGTGGGTGAACACTGCTGTGTCACCTTTGACATGTGTGTCATAGGTTAGCCATCACTGGTTTAACATGTAGTCTGAAGAAAGACACCTCAGACTCCAATCAAGATGGCAGTAGTTTGCCAATAATACAACTCTACTTTATTTTTAACTATAGCAATCCATTAGGTAATCCAATGGGCAGAATAAAGAGACACACACACGTGTTTACTGTTAAGCGCTTTTCGTTTATGCTACTACACAAACTTCATCAGACAAAGTAAAAAACACACTAATACATTTAAATACAATCAAGTAACCAATCAGAGTGTATTTAACACAACACATTAAAAATGTCACCACCCTCATTACTAAACACAAGTTACATAGTTCACTGAACCCTACTTAAAATGTAAAACTACAACTTTTACTGAAGTAAAATGTTTTAAAATCAACGTTTTAAACTCCTTAATTTTAAAATACTACTGATGATACAACCTTCATTTAAACCTGGTAAACTATAAGCATTCAGCATAATCTGCCAGGATAGCTCTAATTCTTCAAGTTTTAAAGCATCAGGTCCACCTCTAACATCTCTCTGCACTTGGTCAATAACAATAAACTTAAACCTGTGATTAGGGAATTGAACAACATGCTTAGCCAAAGCATTTTCTAATTTGTTTTTCTTTATAGCATATAAGTGCTCGTACATTCGATTGCGCAGTTTCCTTTCAGTTTTTCCTACATAAAATGCAGGACAAAACTGACATTTCACGAGGTAAACAACTAACTTGGAATTACAATTGTTTCTCCATCTCAGTGTAAACTGTAAGTCGTTGACACTGAATCTGTTAGATTCCAATATGTGCGAACAATAATTACAGGATTGGCATTTGTACATGCCTGGGGTCTTAACTATATTGTTCTTAAGTTCACAATAATCTTTAAGATTCTTACCTCTCCTGTATGTAACTGTAGGAAGTTTACCTACACTATTAAAAACTTGGTTATCGCCCTTAAAAAGTTCCCAATTTTTCAACAAAATCTTGAAACACCTAAGACTATCCATGTTGTAAGTAGTTATAAAGGAAGTAAGTGTATCATTCACTTCTTGGTCAATTGTAATACTAGTTGATACATTAAATGAATCACCAGTGTCACGAGATGGAATGTGCTCAGCTCTATTCAAAAGTGGTGTATAAAACAACGACTGACGTTTAAAAGAAACTTCGTCGATGAACACGTCTGTGTGTCTCTTTATTCTGCCCATTGGATTACTTAGTTTGTCATTTTGGTGCTTAATAACTAGTCTGTTTGTTTGTTTGCAACCTTTGGAGCAGTAATGGAAGATATCGGCACACCTTTTGACAAGACTCCTGCTATTTTGCAAGAGAATCCAGTTTCAAATGAATTACCACCTTCTAATATTCCAGTTGTGAATAGTTCTAACTACGAGTCTATCATCCAACGTATGGATCATTTGCTGACCCGGCTGGATTCGTTGGAACGCCGCTTCGATGCTGGAAAAGCACCACTTCCAGCTTTTACGAACCCAGAGGGAGAAAGCAGTCCTAGCGTTGGTAACTTCGCACCTAAAAGTGGTGTTTCAACAAACAGGCTTTCTAATAGTTTAACCTGTGGTCAGAGAAGTATCACTACAGTGCCTGGTGATGGCGTTTTGTCTAACGGTATCATTTTATGCAATGAACCACCTATGAGTGTTGCTTTTGGCCAGGGTATTAGAGCTACAGTACCCAGTGTTGCTCCGGTTCTTCTTGTCAGTGCCAATAATCCAGGAAACAATGTTACTGGTAGCGACAACATTTTTAACAACACGACGAACGGGTTTTCAGGTCAAGGCAACATTTCTTATGCTGGCATTGTTCAAAATAACATCGCACCTTCAGGTAACAGTTTTGACTTTAACAACTGGCTTAACAATAATGCATTTTTTGGTGCTAACAATAACATGTACAGGACTGACAGCCCTGATTTTATAACACCTAACATTTCCAGTAAACTAAAAGAAATTGACAAACTGTTAGTCAAGTTAAAGAAATACCAGTTGGAGGTTTCCTATTTTACTGAATGCATCAATAACAAAATAGTCCCTAAGGGATTAAGACGGTGGCAGTATCCAACAGGTTTGGTTGCTAACTCTGACTTCCACTTGGACATTATAGCCTTATTCGATCGACAAGGCTTAGAACTGTTAGAACTAATGTGTAAACATTATTGTTTGTCAATTGATGACCTCACAGTACAAGTACGTGATTTAGATCAACAAATCAAGTTGGACAGTGAATTTTTAAGGTACAGGTATGAGTACAACCGTACCTTTTCTAGTATTGACTCTTATCTTGACAAACTGAAGGCTAACAAAGTTAAGAAACTTGATAGGGATATTAAGGCCTACAGAGATGGGCTAGCATATCCACAGCCCTCTCCGTCTCAAATGTGGCATAACAAGAAATCACAAGCCTCCACTAGTCACACTAATAGTAACAACTTTGGTTCTGACAGTGTCCATCAGGATACAGGGAATCCTACTAATAGGACACCACAAGAGTCTACATTTCAACCTGGTCCTAATAATAACAACGAACCCGTGCAACAAAATCAACATATTGGCCATTATAATTTAAGATCCAATAAACCTAATTTTTTAGGGGCAAGACAAAAACAACAAACGAGGTCTGCGAACCAAAAGAAAAAACAGAGGAACTAGACAACTACACGGCCAGTCCTCCTACTTGTATGAATAATACTACAAACAACTGTATTAATTTTGAATTAGTCGACTTATGTTACACGACTAACAACATGGATTGTAATAGCAGTTCAGTCGCTGTTTTGGACACACTTGTTGCTCGTGTTCCTGTTTATGATGTCACGACTTCTTGTGAAAGTTCACCTTCAATTTTGCATAATATTAGTGGAGATTTTACAGTTTATAATTTTTCTAATATAGAGGTTTCTGCTGATTTAATAGCATTGTTGTCTAAGGGCCAAACTTGTGTACCACCTCGCAGGTTGAATCTGGTTAAAACTATTATAGATTTAAAATTGTACACCAGGAAACTCAATTTGAATATGTTGATGGGTGAATCTCTTGGTAGTGCTCCTGCTGAATTTAGAATTCCTAGTACATTTAATCCACCTTTAAACCCTATTATTAAAACATTTGAACAGTTTTGTGAACTAGATATTCGCAACCTAGCATCTAATAAACATGCTGGGTACCACAATATTAATAAGGATTTTCATGTGGAAAGGGATTGTTTAGACTTTATAAAAATGAATGACATTAGAATTTGTAAGCCCGACAAAGGTGGTGGTGTTGTCATTTTTGACAACACGGATTATTCTTCTAGAATGACCAATTTATTAAATTCTTCTTCATACACTACAAGTTCTATTTCAGAACTTAACAAAGCATACAGTTTAATTAAGAACGTCATAGAAGATCTTTACTTAGAAGGTAGGATTACACAAGCTATGTATAACTACATGTCTATCTCTTATCCCCGTGTTCCTTGTTTATTTGGTATTCCCAAAATTCATAAAAATGTGGCAAATCCTCCTATGCGTCCTTTGGTGGATAGTAGAGGTTCTTTGACATATGCATGTGCGAAAGTAGTTGATTTCATCCTTCAAAAATATTTGCTTAACATCAAACAAATATGTAAGGACTCCTGGACATTTTTGAGAAATATCAATGAGGTTGAGTACAAAGCTTGTTACAATTTCCTGACTATAGACGTCAAGGATTTATATACTTGTATTCCCCACAAAGAAGCTGTTGAGTGGATTAATGAGTTACTTAACTTGCAGGGGTGTCCCACTGATGAATGTTTGTTAGTAGAGGAACTTCTAAGTACTATTCTTGTCAACATTTTTTTTATGTTTGAAGGGTCACTTTTCCTTCAAAAAGTAGGTGTAGCCATGGGGTCACCCTGTGGTGCCAGCGTGGCCAACATGGTTATGGCCTACTGGGAACACCTTTATGTTATGAACAATTGCACCTTTAAAGACAACATAGTGTTCTACACCCATTTTCTTGATGACATCTTCATTTTGCTTGACGGTGACGGTGTACTTGGGGACACCCTGGTTGATTACTTTAATTCAACCACCAACTTTCTAAGATTCACACATACTTTTGATCCTGACTCAATAGTGTACCTTGATATTTTATTGTCTAAGGATAGTACTTCGGACAGGTACATAGCTACTATTCATAGGAAAAACACTTATTGTAATTCTATGCTTCATTATTCTAGTTGTCACCCATACCACCAAAAACGGGCAATTGTCAAGGGACAACTAGTTCGAGCGGCACGGATTATAACAGTCGATAGTGATTTCAGTAATGAATGTGAATTTATGAAGTGCATGTTTCTAGCTCGTGGTTATCCTGAATCACTGATTAATGAAATCATCGACGAAGTTTCTTTTAAACGTCAGTCGTTGTTTTATACACCACTTTTGAATAGAGCTGAGCACATTCCATCTCGTGACACTGGTGATTCATTTAATGTATCAACTAGTATTACAAATGACCAAGAAGTGAATGATACACTTACTTCCTTTATAACTACTTACAACATGGATAGTCTTAGGTGTTTCAAGATTTTGTTGAAAAATTGGGAACTTTTTAAGGGCGATAACCAAGTTTTTAATAGTGTAGGTAAACTTCCTACAGTTACATACAGGAGAGGTAAGAATCTTAAAGACTATTGTGAACTTAAGAACAATATAGTTAAGACCCCAGGCATGTACAAATGCCAATCCTGTAATTATTGTTTGCACATATTGGAATCTAACAGATTCAGTGTCAACGACTTACAGTTTACACTGAGATGGAGAAACAATTGTAATTCCAAGTTAGTTGTTTACCTCATCAAATGTCAGTTTTGTCCTGCATTTTATGTAGGAAAAACTGAAAGGAAACTGCGCAATCGAATGTACGAGCACTTATATGCTATAAAGAAAAACAAATTAGAAAATGCTTTGGCTAAGCACGTTGTCCAATTCCCTAACCACAGGTTTAAGTTTATTGTCATTGACCAAGTGCAGAGAGATGCTAGAGGTGGACCTGATGCTTTAAAACTTGAAGAATTAGAGCTATCCTGGCAGATTATGCTGAATGCTTATAGTTTACCAGGTTTAAACGAAGGTTGTATTATCAGTAGTATTTTAAAATTAAGGAGTTTAAAGCGTTGATTTTAAAATATTTTACTTCAGTAAAAGTTGTAGTTTTACATTTTAAGTAGGGTTCAGTGAACTATGTAATCTGTGTTTAGTGATGAGGGTGGTGACATTTTTAATGTGTTGTGTTAAATACATTTTGATTGGTTACTTGATTGTATTTAAATGTATTAGTGTGTTTTTTACTTTGTCTGATGAAGTTTGTGTAGTAGCATAAACGAAAAGCGCTTAACAGTAAACACGTGTGTGTGTCTCTTTATTCTGCCCATTGGATTACTTAGTTTGTCGTTTTGGTGCTTAATAACTAATCCATTAGGTAGTCTTAATTTTTATCTGTTCAGTTGGTTTCATGATGAATATTTAGTGGAGTGGCTCATCTTGTTACTGTTTTCTTCAGCTTGCTGTGGTGCTTTGAAGCGCTTTTCAGTTACATCCACAGATACTTGCGCTACATTGTTCCATTTCTGCTAGTTTCATTCTGCATGTTATCACAGTTTATTTGCTTGCATCAACCTTTTCCACTCAAGCCTCTGTGGTTGCCATCACAGTTCTACAAAGTTACAGTTTCTAATGCTTTTGGTATCGCTTTGGAATCCAACTCCAGTCCCAATCATGGAAATCATTTTCCAAGTAAGTATGTAGTTTGTGGGGGCCACATTGCTTTAGCTGTTTGAAATGCGAAAATTTACTTCTATTTTACAGTGCCATTTCTGACAGTTTACTTTTTATTGGCATTAAAATCTTGTAGTTTAGCTCACAAACTGTTTTGATCTTGTTTTGAATCTCAAGTTTTAATGGTCAAATTATGCCATTTCCTGATGTATCATGAGCTTCATGGTCTCACATTCTTTGTAGACATTGAACTTCAGTGCTGGCCCCACTGTCATTTCTTTGTGAAGGCTGTTTCTGAATTTATGCAGATCTGCAGTCTGGTACAGGCTTAATTTAGACTGTATCTAGGCCTGTTTTCAAAATGGTGGATTGGAGTATTTCCAGTTACATTTTTTTATCTGTTTTTGGCTTTGTCTATTATTTATTTAACATTTGTTTACCGGGAATGTCCAACTTGGAGCAAAGTCAATTTTCAGCGGTGACTTGTGGAGAAATGTTTCAGACACGTCTTTGTAATGTGGGAGGAAAGCCACACAAACACAGGGAGGACATGCAGACTCTACACAAAAGGCATCCTAGCCAAGAATCGAACTGCAGAACCTCTTGCTGTGAGGTGACAATGCAAATGGTGCACTACTGCATCATCCGCTGTTCTTTAGATCCATACTTGCTTTTGTTCCTGGAGCACTTTTTGAAGGTACTTATCATATAGATGTCCTTATTTTCATTTCAATATGACTTCTAGTACCTATGGTAGGCAAATTATATTTGTAATTCTTTAAAAATGTTTATGATCGTCTGTTATTAACCCTTATATGCTTTCTTTACCTGCTGCATGATATAATACAGCAACAGCCGATGAGTGGGTGTGGTATATTGAAGATTTAACGAAACCTGGGTGGTCTAATCACAAGGACAAAGCCCAGGTGATTAAACAAAGCCAACTGTAGATACATTTTCAATATATCACACCCAAGAAACAGTCATTGCTATTATACAATGACATTATTTATGGAAAAAATTACTTACTTTTCTTAAATAATGTCTTTGTATAATAGTGCTGTAGTGTTCTTCTACATTATTTCTGTATTCTGCCACTTTGTTGATGCAATGCACATACATATGGGACTTATGTTTCCATATTCATGCAGTACATCAGTGCTTTGGAAAGCAAGCAACGGAATAAGGAAGATCTTTGTTGCTTCTCCCTCCTTTTTTTTTTAAACTGTGAAATCTGGACAGTTTAGAGATATGAGAGAGACAAAACAAAAATACAAGGAAAATCCAGTTCATTTCTTTAGTTTTGTATAATGTGCCCGATTTTCCTGGTATTTTCTCTGCCCTCCATATGTATCTCTTGACCTCTTAGCTTAAGAGACCTGTAAAGGCTTATCATATATTAATAGGAGGAAGTCCAGGTGACTGGATTTTTTTCTATTGGTATATGCTCTTTTTACAAAAGGCACATTGGTTGGGCTGACCAATCAGCACACACGCTTTTGAATGTTAATGAACTACCATTGTATAATTTGCAATTTTTATAAAATTGTTCACATATTCTTCATTTTTGATTGATGTGCTTATTTAAATTTTGTAAAACCTGTTTAAGAAATAAGCAACTATAATACTGAAATAAGGAAACAACAACTATTTGATGCTACAGAGCAGCGTTAACAGTGGAACACAAATCCATGTATTTAGTATGGGAACTGAACACACATCTTCTCGTATTCCTCAGTATTAACATCATTTCTACCTCTTGAGCCACTGACATGGACTTGGGTTGTTTGACTTCAGACTCCTGTGTACAGACATATCTATTGGCTAGCACTCAACTGTGCAAATAGTGAAAGGGAATAAATGTGTAAGGTTGTGACTTGGGGAAGTTAGCTTTCTATATGAAGTGGATGCAGATCCTAAGCTTTACAACAAGGCATTTTATAATTATGTCATGGCAACTGATGTACTACTACACTGTTATTATGAACATGGTCTGCAACCACGTGTTTTTTTATTTTATCTTACAGATGATTTCAGTGCTTTTGTTACTAATTGAGGTCTTCTGTACATATGTTACAAACATAATTCTTTAACATACTGCCATTGCAGAAATGCCTTAGCTTTATACGTAAACAAAAAAAATAATCTATTTGTTTAGGCTGATAATGACTAAATTAGTCTGTGCACAGCACTGATTTAAATGGAACTGCAAATGTTTCCTTTAACCTATTATTAAAAGCTCAGTTTAAAAATTATAGAGTATGTGATCACATAAACCTACTAATGGAGGCACCATGGAAAGAATTAATAATTACAATAGAAAAATACAGGTTGAGAAAGAAAGGGTAAGTACACTAAATAACAAGCCAAAGAAATATAAAAGCTCACTGCATTACAAGCACCCAAATTAAATATTATAACATTTCTGAAAAAAATGTCATAATCTATATTAAAAACTTTTGCTTGCAGAAATGCTTAAGATTAGAAAATTGCATGCATATCTATAATAATAAATCTCTTCTACATGGTGTGCCATACTGACTACTCACACAGGCACACACTGAGTGGATTAGTGTAATTCTGTTTATTAGCAGTCTTATGCAATTCAGGCTAATACAGTCTCACACCTTCATATAAAATAATTAAAAACCCTGCATGCAGTATTTGTTCCAATAATCAATTAAGCCTCATAATTATTCATGACAGATAATGTAATCAATTAACGTAAGCACTCTAGAAGGTCTTCTGTGGGGACCACTAAAATATAACGACATCATAATAGGAAGTGACAGGAAACAAATATTTTCCAAAAACAGCATACTTAAGACTCTTCTGAGCTATAAAGATAATATGAAATGTCCTAAAGACAAATGTCAGTATCTGACTCGATTATTAGGGGCTATAATATACCATTTTGTGGAAGGCTTCTGGAATTCTTGTGAAACTTCTTCTTTTTTAGTATATAGTAACAATAAACTGTGGTCAACAGCTTAAAACTCAAGCTGATTTCTGTAACAAAGCTTTATGGATTCTGTAATCCATCCTGCTCCAGCCTCTCAGTGGTCTGACATCTCTCCTAACTTTTACTGTCTGCTTGATAGGTGTTGAGTCTACATAAGTTCTTGCAGCTGTCATAGGCAGTTGGCCCCACATCCAGACTTGACTCCAGTAGTAATCCTTTTATCACTGTTCTGAATGATGTTTCCTTAGCTTTTAAAATCAGCAGCGTAAGGGCCAGATTTTGTGAATCTTCTCTGTCTGACCAAAGCTGTTGTACCATCTTGTCAAGGACGGCACTACTCTGAGCACAGCACTTTGAACAAAATAACTTCTAGCGATCATATGGAACATGCATTGTCCCCACCATGATATGAGCATGCTCCCATGAGCATGGATGGCCTTACCTCTACATCAAGCATTACTTCTTGAACTAGATGTCTCAGTCACAATGGGTGGACACACACAGGAAGCCCAAATATTTACTGAGAGTGTACTGGCAATAGCGACCAGATTCTTCTAAGTGGGGTAGATTCACCTATCACCTTAACAAGGAAACTCACCATACCAGTTGAGGAAAAGAATGTTGAAACTGAATGCACCCTGGTAGTAAATAAGATGCCTTGGCTGAGAGATGTTCATTGCTTGTTATGTCAGTAACCAAAAGTTCTGCTGTAGACATCAGCAGTCAGGGGAAATCTTAACATTAATGAATGAGGCCATCCATTAAAGGTTAAAGCAAAAGTGAATCCCCACTTCTGACTCAGATACACTAATAAGATGGAAGGAAGCACCTGTGGCAAATGCCAAAGGGAAGACCTGTGGGTAGAAGATGATTTTTGTAATAAATCTTCATGTGGTCCATAATCCATTCAAGTAAGGTCATGACCTCAAGCACCTACACCCAGCCTGAATCTATAGCAAACACGCTGGCTGGCAAGTTCAGTTCAGCTGCCCCACCATTACCTCCCACCACACCCAAAGAAATACCTGCAACTATCCTCTTACTAGAAACAGGCCCTTATTACACTTGCTAAAACCAAAAAATACAGCCTCTATGGGTCCCAGCACCATTCCAAGATGTTTCTAAAATAGCTTAGAACAGAATCTATCAGGCCACTTGAAACTGTCTTTGACCACAGCCCCAAGATGAGCTTTGTCATAGAGGAATAGAGGACTGCAACTACAGACCCATAAGTTTGACTAGTCGTATCTGCAAGGCCATAGAAAGAATTATCATGGAACTGATCAATAACAACATTGGAACTCTCCAAACACTGGACTAGACACAACCTGGCTTTTTAAAAGTGATGTCCTGCCTGCTCAATCTACTGGAATTTTTTGAGAAAATCACCAAGACATGAATGAGAGTAAAACGGTGCACATCACTTACCTAGACATGGGCAAAGCTTTCGAGACAATCACCAACTCAGTGATCATAGATAAACTTACTGAGTTAGGCATAACCCCCTACATCATCAGATGGATACCCAACTGGCTCACTGACAGGACACATGTTATCTGGATAGATGAATCCACTTTCGATAAAAAGCCTGTTACTAGAGGTGTCCCATAGGGTTCAAAGGTGGGACCCCACTCTTTGGCATATACTTCTCTGAAGTGAGGGCTAATGTTGGGGACCTCTGGAGCATCAAGTTACTGTACTACTGTAAGCTGAGAGCAAACATTGAATCTCAAATGATGTTGACATCCTAAAAACAGGCCAGAAAATGACAAATGACTGTTGCCAAAACAATGGTCTGAGACTAAATGCTAAAAAAATGTGTAATCATACCTTTTGGTAAATCAGATATCCCTGTAAATTAAAATATTGATAGCATACCCCTAAAAGTGTACCCATTGGTGAGGGACCTAAGAACTTAGATAGTAACCTAAACTTTGACCAACAGGAAGTTACAGTAGTGAGGAAATCCTTCTGCGTGGCTCAACTTATAAGTAAAGGCATGGCATCAAAATCAAAAGAAAATCAAAAGAAGTCATAGTGTGAGTGTACTCAGCCCTCATAAGGCCCAAAATTGAGTACAATGCTCCCCACTGCATGTACCTAACCAGGCACTTACACCATTTCATAGGTTCATAGGTTCATAGGTTGGTACTAGGCTATCGGCCCTAGGGCCTATACAAGCCTAGCCATGACAATTCCCTGGGTATTTCTTCCCACACTATTTACTTCCCTGGACCCCTGTCTAGCAGGGCAACTGACATGATCCCCGGGGTGATTTTCCTTTCTCCTATCCAAGCATCAAGATTTCTTTTGAAGAGGGCCAAAGAGGCTCTCTGCTTGGCATGTATGGGCAGCCTATTCCAGATTTTGCAGAGTCTCTGGGTCAGGAACCCATCGCTCCAGCATGTTTTATTTATTGTGATGACAAGGTTTAGATCCTTGGAGAGTGTGGCTCTGAGGGATTGGGATTTCTTTAAGTTTAGCATGTCCAACAGCTCTGGGTTAAGCAGAGATCGCCTCGGAGTAGATGATATGCGACAGAGTATAGCTGGAGTTTTTTAAGGTGGTCAGCATAGGGCATCTGCTTTAGGCCTGTGATTCTTTTAGTGAGGTATTTCTGCGGCCTTTCTAGTTGTTGCAGATGTCTTAAGAGGTACATACCAAATGGGGCATTCTATTCTATAATGGGTCTAATGAGGGATGAGTACAGTGGGACAATGACCTCCTTTTTTCTGGATGAAAAGCCCTTAGTGATGAGGAGTGCCACATAGAAGGATTTCCTGACTGTTGTGACGATGTGGTTATTGAAGGTGAGACCACTGTCCACCTGTGTCCCTAAGTCTGCTATCACACTTTTGGTGTTTAGTGTCCTGCCACCTATGTGGTAATTCACGGGTACATGTTTTTCCCAAAGGGGATAACTATACTTTTCTTGGCATTGAGCTTGAACCCATGGCTCTGGCACCAAGCATCTGTTTCTGTAAGTCCCTTTTGTAGATTATCGACATCATTTGGGGATTCAATAATGGCTCCCAGTTTGCAGTCATCTGTGAACTTTGTTAGCCAGAGTCCCTTAGTGTTGGTCTGTACTTCAGAGAAGTAGATGCCAAACAAGAGAGGTCCCAAGACTGAACCCTGAGATACTCCATTTGTCACTTGTCTGGAGCTGGATTTGGAGTCAGCTACTTTTAAAGTTTGAATTCTGTCAGTAAGCCAGTTGGCAACCCATCAAGTGATGAAGGGATTAATGCCCAGCTTAATAAGTTTATCTATGATTCCAGATTGGGGGATGGTGTCAAAGGCCTTGGCGAGGTCGAGATAGGCTGTGTGGACTGTCTTACCCTCATCCGTGGCTCTGGAGATTGATTCGATTTGATTCTGAATTGGAGCAGCCCCAGAAGTTTTTCAATAAAAAAAATACAAAGCATAAGACACATGTCTTATGCAAACTGATTAAAGGCCCTATCCCTTTACTCCACCTCATATCATTTGTTCAAAGGGAACCTACAAGGCATTCTCTGATCCAGCCCCAATGAAAATGTTACATATTCACAAGACAAATTATATGAGGGTTATGTATTCTATGGACCTTTACCATATTTGTAACTCTAACAGAACTTCCAGAAGAGGCAGATTTGTATCATAAAGGCCACCTCGATTAAGGAATAAACTTACCGTTTTTGTAAAACAAAGCCCATCCCTCATTCTCATCAAAAAGAGTTTGAATAAATGGATGAAGAACAGTAAAATCACTCCTTGGGTAGGTACTGCCTCTGTCCCTTATAGATAGAGGCAGTCTGTAAAATGACTCAGGGCTCCCACACCCAAAAACTCACTTCTCTGATACTATGCAATCCCCTATCTAGGGAATTAATATATAATATTGTCATATCTTGGGTATTATTGGCTAGGTGTGCAAAGGCCCTTCTGCCATTAGCCTAGTAATCATCTATGAACGTATGAACCAAACACATTCTGATAAACCATCCAGTGAACTGTTAATTAGAGAATGGATATGGAGATATTGTACAGACTTTTCTTCGGAAATGTAAAGACCCATTAAGATTTTATTTATTTAGCTGTTTCTGACAGCTTGATTCAGTGCATGTGACATCTAAATAGTATTGAAATAGTAGGAGTAGTTTTTAGGGGGTTATTTCTGATGAAGTTTGTAATCAATTTTGAAAAAGATTGCTTAAGTTTTGTATTGTGCTATAATGAACTGATTATTGGTCATGGCTTTAATCTCTGTCATTTTTTTAATATTTTCTTTTTGCCAGTTATTAAACTTTTGGTTCCTTGTTTCTGTTGTTTACTTTTGGCAGAATGTCACAAGTTTTCTATGCAACAGAAGGTGGTGATGTACAAGGAGTTAACTCCTCAGGATTTACCAAAGGTGATTTTATTTTGTTTATTGACATCCTGACTTAATTAACATGCATAATCTGTGCAGCTGCAGTCATGGAAGACAATGTGCCATCAGCAATTCATGTCCCAGTCAGAGACATTCAGAATGTTATAAATTCAAAACCTTGTCAGATCACATTTCAAATTGCCCTCAGAATATTGTTGGCTCCCCTAAGAAAAACACAAGGAGCAGTGTAATAGTTGGTAGCGATGAGTGGATTGGGAGCAAAAGTAACTAATAAAAATGGAGTTTGCATCATGGCTGCACAAACCTTTGATGCTGTTTACTGATGAGCATGTAGCAATTAAGGTGAGACTGACTATTTCAGCTAAAATGAAACACGTTTGAAAAGGCTATTACTCTTTACAGGGATTTAAAGTTAGATAATATATTTTTCAAGACTGTGTTACAGCTGGAAGAGTTTCAAAAGCCCTGAGATGTTGAAAATATCTGACAGGGCTTGAATATGGCTCACTGCTTCACAAAGACATATTAAAACTGCTTGACAAAAACTGGTGTTGAACTCATGAAGCTCCTTATTAGAGATAATGGGTAAACTGAACAAGCTTTGAAGGAGAAAAGAGGTTATTCAGGAAGAGATTTTGAATGAGGTATTGTTTGAGTTATATGAATTACAGTATAATGATATTTTAAGGATGTTGATTTGAAGTGTGATTTGATTAGTAATTGAAAGTAAAAGAAATTTACATGTGATAGGGAGGCTTACGAGAATAAAACTGTTTATCCTATGACAAATTCTAAGTTTAGTCAGGAAAAGGACAAAGGCTGGAGTTGAAAGGATAATGTTGATATGATTGAAAATTCTTGTAATGTGTTCTTGTATGCAAAGTAGGTTTTAAATAATGTAACTAATAATACTTTTTTGGGCCAATACCCTCCCTCTTCTCATGCATTCTTCCTTTCCATGGAGATTACCACATCCTCAAAGCAGGAAAATAGATACCGTGCAATGGGAAAAAAAATTATTGGACAGTAGCCACAATACTGGAGCAAACAAAGATGGGAAAGGGGATGATGGAGGGGACATGCAAACTATTGCTGATATTTCTAAAAAGCTTTTACTTTTATTCTGCATACAGGTTATAATTTGGCAGACACAATTATTGATTGTAAATTATTTACCAGGAAGTTGGATTTGATATATTTTATGATACTTTATTGTGTGATTTAGCATAAGATAGACCCATTGCAATAATAAAGCAGGTTAAATGGTGAAGGGTTATGATAATGAAAACTTAAATATCGTGCCAAGATAAATCAATATATAAATAATGAGGTGCATTTTGAATCAATTTCAAAAATAAAATTAATATAGCAACAGGCAAAATAGATATATGGTATTTCATTTTATATTGGAAAATGATATATCTGCCTCCCTGAAGAGCTACTTGGTGGTAAGGAGATGTAATGCATCCACATTTGCATTCTATTGTAGTTTCTGGCCAATCAAAAATGTATCCTTTAACTAAACTGGTTGATATAAAAGTTAAAACATTTTTTTTGACAAGGAACATATTTTCAAGGGCTCATAGCACTATCTAAACCAAATATCATGTATTATGTTTGATGAAAAGTTTATTTTTACCACAGTCAATGTTAAAGATGTATTTCTTGTCATTCCACATGAAGAAGGAATGCAACGGTTTCATGAGGCAATGCATATGATTCAAATACAAATCAGCATGAAATTCATTTTATTTCTGAGTTAACAAAATTTGTGTTATTGTATAACTTTGTTTATTTTAATGGAGAATATTATAAGCAAGTAGGAAGTGTCACTTTCTTATGATATTTCAATACTATGTCTGGGTGATGTGGTAATATTGGATGGATTTTTTACCTATATGATTAAG